>NC_135505.1:61125259-61454703 GCF_052857255.1 Amblyomma americanum | reverse complement strand
ACTCTATTGTAGCTACGCCAAAGAGGCACTTGTTCGGGTTGATGACGAGCCAATACTCATCCAGTCGGTGGAAGAGGCCGCGCAGATGGGCTTCATGCTCAGTACCGGATGAACTTGCTACGAGGAGATCATCGATGTAAGCGAACACGAAGTCGAGGCCTCGCGTTACCTCATTGATAGCTCCCTGAAAAGTCTGGGCGGCGTTGCGCAAGCCAAAAGGCATCCGCACATACTCAAAGAGGCCGGACGGTGTGGTAAAGGTGAGTTAAGACGAGCGGACAGGATCGCGGATGGTACGGCGCGTCCGTGTGCCACGTGACGTGAACGTCACTGCTCTGAGCGACCTTGAGCGGGCAGCGCGGACTTTTCCGTGCCCGGACCGCGGACCGAGTGAAAAGGGCGAGCGCCTTTGTCAGTCCGCGGGCTCCCATACAAAAACGTCCTATAGTCGCCTGTGGAAAAAGCTATGTCGGCCTATGGCCTTTTATGAACGTCTGTAGGCACCCACAGAGGTGCTTATTGACAGCCATTGAAAAATCTATGCCACTAAAGCTATAGCTTTGGAACCATACAACTGCCTTAAGCTCTCTATAGAAAAATATATCAGCCTGTATATACAGCTATAGACCTCCTGCATGTTTGTAAACAAACGAGGTGGCGCTGCAGTCGCTAGCGAGCTCGTGGAAGGCAAAAGGTCTGGGAGTGGCGTCGCGGATAGGTGTTGAGCGCGGGTTTTCAAGGCTTGTAGGCGCGTTTCCAGTTTCTGCGAATCATAGCAATGGTTGATGCTTCCAACTTAGTATTTTTTCGAAGTACACGAGCTCGCATTGGCCACGTGCGGCCTATAAAGAGAAATAGTTTGCCACTGTATTGTATATATGGTTAGTAGTAAACATGTAGAAAGCGTTCCTACCGTTTATTTATGCGCTAGGCATTGAATAAAACAAGTTTTGACACTCTGCACTAGCCGGAATGATTTTACTTCGGGACAATAGTGAGGGGAAGTGCTGGCCTTGTTTCGTCGGAGCAGACATGCGCTCATCGTCTGCTGACATACGGACGTGACGCGCTGTGCGAAAAGTGGGGACAGAGTCGTGTCCCTGATCTCCTGTCTCGCTTAGCGCTGTTTTTAGCCGCATGACCACACACCAGCCAGGCCGACTTGTCGTCTTGTTAAGCTGGTCGATTTGGTGAAAATTTTTGATTTCTAGAATTATTTTCTTTCCTAGCCCTGAAGTCTAGTTTCGTGACGAAAAATTATAGCAAAATATTGAGTATAAATTTATAAATTACGCTTTTTAGAAGTGTGGTCGTCAAAAATTGTGAGGTAATTTCTTTGATTTCAGTGCCGCATTTCTTTGACCAAAGCGAAAGCGAAGATGCCATAAACGAGGGAATAAACTTTAAGGTTCGTTTTGTGACCTCTCACATTTTCTGCGACTGGATCACTCACCTTCGTAATTGGCATGAAAATCAAATGATTCCATTTGTCGCAAACTATTCCTGAGACGTTGAGGAGCGTAATAAATCTCTCGATTTTTTTCCCTACACGTGCAGTACTGTGTTAGTTATTTCTTGTAAGAAACGTTTTCATGTAACTATGCATGCATAAGTACTGATCATATATTAAAAGAACTAATCGCGTCATCGTACAGAACAGGGCTTTATGTACATGCTGGCATAAAAAAAACTGCGCACTATCTACTCAATTATTTGAGACCTTGGGGGGACTTGACGACGGTGTTAAATATAATTACCCAGAACTGCACCACGTATAGCTATAAATAAATGGAATTACTGAAACTAGCGTAGGAATTTCATATTTGCACCAAGTTTAGTTACATATCGCATGCATGAATAACGAAAACACTTTTTATTGCCGCGTCCCCTCTCAATCTCGTCACATGTCTGTTAGTAGCACGCCTGCCGCTGCTTCTTTCCAAACAAGCTTCGCTATCATGCACTACCTCATGAAACATGACACATTAATGATGCAATGAAAAAGCATATGGCGTTTAGCGCACTTAAGGTACGCTATTCTAAGCACACCAACGCGACCGCGCAAGATTGACACAACTTACCAGACTTCTTTCTACTCGAATGAAATAATTACGTCGTCATATCAAGAAACAGTTTCAAGTAAATATTAAATGTCATAAAACGCACCATTAAAACATGGTGTGCTATTAACAAAAAAAACGCATTCCTTGGGGGCGAGTGAACCTGTCGGCGCCCCGTGCACTCCGGCTCAAGGTGATAAGTACGTGTGCAGCTACATATGTCTTTTTTTTCCTTGATCAATTATCAGCCTACTATCCTGAAGTTCAGGTGAATGAAAGCAGTAACTTGCATGCTATTAAGTGCATTGAGTGGCAGTGCCTATCGACTCCCAGACTTCGCGCTTTACAACCGTGGCCCAATGCCTGTTAGCCAGTTTCCGAATGCGGAATTTATGCGCGAGAAACCTATCGAGGCCAATTTAATATTTTTTATGCTACTACGCGGATCCAGCAGTGACGCAGCTGGTCAATACATGCTGCTTCTGCAGTGCACAGGCTTGAAGCAGCCGCCGGTAGCTGCGGCAGCTGCGGTAGGCACGGGCAAGCGGAACCTGTTTTGCCTACCATGCGAAAGTCGCTGCTAACATCAGCGCCACCGCATCTTCGTGACGTCGCGGGGTGAAGGAGGTCCATAGACAGAAATAGGAAAGGTCTATAGCTATTTGGGCCAAAATTCTATAGCCGGCCATAGGACATTTTTGTATGGGCTTGGCGGCGGACCGGGATTGTTTTGCTCTTTTTTGCTTCTAGTTCAGTCAACGTTGGCTCGAGCGCTCGTCTGGCTAGGCATACGAAATGACGTCGGCTCTGCTCGGTGCTGGCGCCTTTCGTTTCGGCGCGCTTTTCGCCGTATTTGCAGCTCGATGCAACATTGTGTTCCCTCCGTTGCGTGTTTCTTCCCCTGCGTTGTTCACTCCACATTTGCTGCACTGCGTCGTTACTGTGCGTCTGAGCGTGTGCGCATGTACACGAGCGGTACGTAATGTTTTTTTTTTAAATTTTACTGAATCTTTGTAGCAAAGTGGGCTCTCGAACTTGCGCTTGCGATGCATTATACTTTGTTACGATTCCCTACGCAGGATTCTTGGAGGCGCTGTTTGGAAATAAGCGCCGGACGTATCGAAGTGAACGTAAAAAATGGAGAGCGACGAACAGCGGCCGGGCCACCGACGTAGTTTGCGCTGGCAAGTGGCGTTTTTACTCGTGCTATTTTCCAACCACGGCCTTGTCCAACATACCCGCTTTCTAGCCGCAAAGGCTTCCTTGTCGTCCTCAGACACTTCAGTGGCTGCAACCAGCGCAGCGAGACGACGTTTTCGCTCGGCGTCCATGTTGAAACTCTCGGTCGCAGAGTTTTCGGAGCCGCGCAAGCATGCTGCGGGAGAGCGGACGCGCGGATTGTCCGCTGCATTCGTGCGAATGCTCGACGTCCGGACCGACTGGCGGATGCTTGGTCATGTTTCGCGATAACCGCACTGACCATCCGCGATCCGGTCCGTTCGTCTGAACCCACCTTAAGGGTCGTCTTCGGAATATCAGCCGGCTCCACAGGAATTTGATGATAAGCCTTCACTAAGTCAATTTTTGAGAACATCGTGCACCCAGCCAGATTTGATGCGAAGTCCTGTATGTGAGGAAGTGGATATCGGTCTGGTGAATTGTGAGCTTTGAGGGCGCGGTAATCTCCACATGGTCTCCAGTCGCCCATATCTTCCTTTGGCACCACTTGAAGTGGCGATGCCAGTTGCTGGAGGAAGGGCGTACTATTCTGAGTTCCAGCATTTGTTGGAACTCACGGCGAGCGATAGCGAGGCATTCTCCAGACAAACGGCGAGGGCGAGCAAACACCGGAGGTCCCGAAGTCGCGATGCGCTGAGTGATCGAGTGCTTCACCGGTGACTGTCTGGTATGCGGCTTTATGAGATTGGGAAAATCAGCCATAACTGTCGCATACGCGAAACAGGGACGAGAGCGCGAAGCTGCATCGCCGCAGTGGTGGAGAGTACGCTATTGACGAAGAGGTGCGTGCTGAGCTGTATGAGGCGATGAGCATGCATGTCGAAGGATAGCTTGAAGAGACTGAGGAAGTCCTCGCCGAGAACAGCTTGCGAGACGTCAGCAATAATGAAGATCCAGCGAGACATGCGGCGCAATTCGAGGTTAAGCGTCAGGGACCGTGGGCCGTACGTGCGAATGGCCGAGTTGTTGATCGCTTGGAGCGGGGAGGTCTGTTCGTTGCGACGGCGATCTGCCCAAGAGGCCGCTATGACGCTGAATTGTGCTCACCTGTCGACCAGGAAACGAGTGCCAGTAATCTTGTCCGAGACGTAAAAGAGGCGGCCGGCATTGTCGTCAGTGGCTGGTCGCAGCGTTTCCCGACAAGGAGCACGGGTGTGTGCATTCGCGGGCAGAACTGCCGAAAATACGGTGCTACCAGCAGACAGCCGAGGACATGATGGCTGGCTGCACGTCGGATGGTTGGGATTCCGGGGAGCGGCGGTGGGGCCTGAACCTCGGTGGGGAACGGCGCGGCAAACGCGCTAGGACATCGAGCCGCCTGGCAAAATCATCAAGCCGACATTCGATGCTGGCAAGCTGCGAGTCTGGGGCAGTAGTTGGAGGCGGACTGGCCACAGAGTTGACGTTGAGGAGCCGTGAGTAGTCCGCAACACGGTCAGCGAGTTCAGCGAGCTTGTTTAATGAAGCACCACCCGCAACTGCGAGGATGGGGACCATGTGTTGGGAAAGACACAGATGCAACAACTCACGCAGAAGTGGGTCGTGCTGAGCAGCGGAGTTTCCCAGAAGCTGGTGCATGCGACGGAAGAGATGCGAAGGGCGGCTGTCACCAAGCTCTGTAGCGCTGCGGAGCTGCTGGAGTTTGCTCCGCTCGGACGCTGACTTGCGGTCGATGATAGCTGCCTTCAACGTGTCGAAGCGTCGAGTAGAGTCCGGCGCGCTGATGACGTCCACTAAGTCCTCAGCGACGTCACGAGGCAAGGGCGACACGAGGTGGAGGAACTTGGTCTCCTGGCTGGTGATACGTCGCAGCTGGAAATGCGTCTCAACCTGCAGGAGCCAAGCACGGGGCCTATTGGGCCAATAAGGCGGAACGCTGACTGGCTGGATCGCGACCACCGAAACACCAAGAGGCTGAGCGTTCGGAGGTCTGCCGCCGCCGGCAGGCAGGGCGGAAGAGCCAGCGGAATCCATGGAAGAAGATGGGGTTGCGTGTTCGAAGCCGGGTCGCCAATCTGTTGGTGCTAAGGCGAGGAACAACCAGCTCCGATACCGTTGAGTTTCGAACTGTTCATTTGCGCTGCTCGCGCTGCGGCGGCCTTAATTGTCCAACTTCCTCTTTGTGGTCCGGCGCTGCGTTCCATAGCCTGCGAGCCGAGCGCGGCTCTAGGGGCGCTACAACCTCCTAGTAGAAAATCAAGAGGAATAAATGGTCTTGGGCAGGGTGTATAATGCGAAGGCATGATAATCGCTGGTACTTAGTGGTAACGCAGTGGATTCCAAGAGAAGCCAAGCGCAGCAGGGAACGGCTGAAATGTGGGCGATTATGAAGTTTGCGGGGATCAGATGGCAGTAGGACACGGTTAATTGGAGAGACATGGGAGAAGCCTTTGCGCTGCTGTGGGTGTAGTCAGGCTCATGATGATGCACGAGGGATACAGTACACGAAAAGCCAAAATAACCACATACCCTCCCTCCCTCTAAATATGTGGGAAGGTTAATGTTGTTGGACCATTGTATCAATGTTTGTGTGAAGGATCATTTAGGGGACTTAGACTTATCTGACGGGCCCTATTCACATGTTGTGGCGCATTTGAGGGAGTGCAAAGAACGGAAAAACAAGCACAAAAAACAAGGGTGCCGGTGCCATCCATCGGTTTTATGCAATGACATACTTTTTGGCCATAAGGTTCGCCTAACACGAGAAATCAAGGAGGCTTATTTTGTCAATGAAAGAGCTGATATGTGCATGAGGTGGCTTGTATTTCACTTGAAGACTGTCTATTTTCCTACCTGGACCACACGTGAATTGTTACGGCAGCGTCACCGTTTTGATTGCTGTTGTCGAAGCCGCTATGTTTTTATGTGGACTTCTTTGGCCTCTTGTATATATTCGTCACATATGTCCGAACAAAATCACCTGAGAGTGCGTCCATACCGTGCCTTTTGCGTGTTTGTCTTTGTCCTTTGAGCGCAGGAAAGTTTTGTTCGCCATGGGCCCGCACCAACTAGCCCAACTTACAGCTTTATTATTACAACATTGCATAGATGAGACAAAAGATTCAGTATTGTGGAGTTTAGAGACGGATAATGATGGCGTATTGATAAAAAATGCATAAACGTACACAATGTTCCCCGGTTGAACGAAGCAGTACTAAAGTACAACAAGAGAGGTAAAGAGGTAAAGAGATCTAACCATACGGAGATAAACCGAGTTCGACAGAGCGGGGTGAATTTATCTTCGGAGTGGCTACGTTCGGTCGCAACATGCGACGCCGGGCAGCAGATGCTTGCTGTCGGGCTTGTGTGGTGTCGCGAATGCAGTGAGCTTGGTTCGACCATCTTCGCGGCCACCGTTACCGCACTCAACGCATCAGGCGCCGTCTGGAGGCTCGTTTTCCGGCCACATCCGTTGCTTACCTCACACGGGTCGCAGGCACTGACCTGTTCCAAAGCAAAGTATCCGGCTCGCGTTTCTCCCGCCGCCGTGTCCACGTAGTAAAGAAAGGCGATCTACAGGAACTGTGCGCGGTCACTCGAGCTAGAGCTCCCAAAGAGATACAGTGTGGAGGAGATAGGACATGCGGAAACGTAGACGGGGGCTGACTTTATACTTTGCATTTTGTTTCGTAGAGCGAGGCGCGAAACGGGTAGTGCGGCAAAGAACATCACTGCATGGGGGGGGGGGGGGGAATGATCAAAAAGAGCAAAAACAACAAAAAACAAAACAAGACAAAATAAACAACAAATGCATTCGGCGAAACCCCCAACATGTGGAACTTCTCAATGGCCAGACGTGAAAAACTTCGCCTAAGGAAGGTGCCCTCACGAAACATCGAAGGCTCTGAGAGCGAAAGCCATCTGTGAGCACAGCTGCATGAGGCCACAAACCAACGCGCTCCAGTTAAGATGCACAGATGCGGGGAAGAGAAAAATGCCGGCAAAAAAAGGGTGAAGACAGTTCTGTTCCAAATCCAACCGCGAATGCGGCAAGAAAACCTGAAAAGGTTATGCAGAGTTTAACTGCCGTTATACTCAGAGGTCCAGCGATAGTTTTTCGGCGATGGGCCATCGTGTCGGGCATCGTGTCGGGCGTGTTTTTGCTGCTGCTAGCTTTAATAAGGAATTGAAAATAAAATGATTAATTTGGCTACGATACTGACATCCGCTTTTGTATTTTTGAGAATCAAAGCTTTATGCTTGCTACAGTCTTAATCAGAAGCTCGAACACCGACCAAACTCCAGTAAGTGTACACGGCCAAAAAGAAAAAGCAGTATTAAAAATAAGGTCAAACAACACAAAAGCATACGGCGTGCATCACAGCGAAGTGCACACATTAGCTATATTTGCGCAGGAAGACCGAGAACACCTTAAGAATGAAAAAATTGAACACAAGTTTTCACATTCCCATCAGAGACAAGAAGCAGTACTGACAGGAATTTTATTGAACAAGGAGCCCAAAAACTCAAAATTCATACTGCCACTTGCAATAGCGAACTGAAGAGTTGTCAACTTGAACCGCAGGCATTGCCCTCCGTCAATTTATTTGACGGGAATCTGCAGCGTCCGTGATAGCAACCACAACAATGCGCTGAATGACTCCCGTAGAACTCTATTATTTTATGGTTATGGCGCTCGGCTAGTGAGCCGAAAGCCGCGGGTTCAATCCCCGCCGGGGCGGTCGAAGTTCGATGAAGGCGTAATTCTGGAGGCTCCTGTGCTGTGCCATGTAAGTGCACGTTAAAGAACCCCAGATGGTTGACATTTCCGGACCACTTCACCACGGCGTACATCATAGCCTGAGTTGCTTGGGACGTTAAATCCCCTTAAACCATAAACCAAAAAAGTTTGCAACGATTTCCCTGCTACCAAGTTAATAAGAAAATTAAAAATAAAATTTTTACTTTACCTACTACACTCAGCTCCGCTTTGTTATTTATTGATAATCAAAGCCTTATCCTTGTTACTGCCTTTGTCAGAAGCTCGAACACCGAAGAAACTCAGGTAAGTGTTCACTGCCCCAAAGAAAAAGCTACATTTAAAACAAGGTCAATCAACACAAAGGCCTGCGGCATGCATCACTGTGAAATTTGACAGCGAAGTACACCTATTAGCTATATTTGCGCAGGCAGACCGAAAACACCTTAATAAAAAATTTACACCTTAAGAATAAAAAATTTGAACAAAAGGCTTGACATTATGATCATAGAAAATAAGCAGTACTGACAGGATTTGTACTGGACAAGCCCAAACAACTAAAAATTCATACTGTCTCTTGTGATAACCTCCATCGATTTATTTGACCGTAATCTGTCGCACCTGAGATAGAACTACTACAATGTGGTCAGACTCCTGCAGTACTCTTCTATTTAAGCCCAAAAGCAACGAGAACATCACTTCCTTAACAAGACAGCAAGAGAACATATAACATCAAAGAATGTATCCATGGACAGTAACAGTGTCAAATATCAATTTTCGAACAGAGTAACACTGTTACAAAGGCGAACGTAGCGCTTTCTGTGACGAGAAACGAAAGCACCATCAAGAATTAATTTTATAATATGAAAAGTGCGAGAGAACTGCGAACATAACAATTTGCAAGCAACAGGAAAAGTCGTTCCTCTTCGGACTGCAAGCGCCTTGCGAGCTCTGGGATCTAGCGCTCAGACGTCATACCATGAATTTCAAACCAGTCGAGTAGGCAGGAACAAAGCTTATGAAAGTACAGTTGTCTGAGCAGTTGCTTATGCAAGCCCGTATTTGTGTGTGAAATTATTCTGTAATGTACTGGACCGGCAAAGAACGCGATCCCACTTTGAAGCCGACGGAGACAATTACAAGAGGAGGAATGCCTCAGACGGATCACTGAGGGATCGCAGGCGAGCGTTTCAGCTGGAAACCTCGAAACTGAACCCCGAGGAGGACAAGCATCAGAAAACCCAACGACTCTCCCCCTCTTCTCCACATGACAACTACCTTTGTCTTCCCCCCTATCACTCCTGGTATATCAACGAAGCTGCTTTCCCGCTACAACGGTCTTTACCGTGTTATTCAACAAACCACCCCAATGAATTACATTGTCGAGCCCATCGTGTCTTCTTGGGAACCTCATCCCCCCGGCCACAAACCTGTCCATGTTGAGCGCCTCAAATTGTACCCTGACCCGCACGTTCTTTCCGCACCGGAAGTCGTCAGATAGCTCCTTTTTCGGCGGGGAGGTATGGTAATGGGCTAGATCGGCGTCAGAGAATGCGATCTCAGTCAGAAGATGAAGAAGACAAGTAAAAGCTTGAACAGCGGCTCTGGCCAATCCCCCTCTGTGGACGTGTGCCATCGCTTTTGAGGCAACAACAACAACAACGCCTAAGATTATCACTTGAGCTTATGGTTGAGCGTGTCAGCACGTAAAAACGTTGAGACTCAACCCTGAATTATAATGTATTTATCTATGTACATCCACTAGCCCCCAGAAGAATGCAGTAAAAGGGTGTAACACAAATTTTTCCGAGTTTTTGTGCTGCAGTGATACCTTCCTTTGAAACCACAATTACCTAAAAAGGCCGCCGAAAAATTAACGCTCGTTCTCTGCACCTGTTATGAAATATGCAAATATCAATAAAGAAAAACCGTCTTGCGGGACATATTTTATCAGACATGCGTTCATCACATCTCACGTGCATGAGTCTGCAAAAGCGTGGAGACCATAGAAATCCACCCACATCTATTTGTCAGCTCTATCTGACAGCGCGTCTCAGAAGTGTAGGTGAGAGCAGTGAGCCACCCTTAATGTGCTAGCCTGGCCGCCAACACGTTCCCGTTAGACACAGATTTTTAACAGATAAGGCAGCAGGGACCGGTCCTCACTTCAGCACCGGCAGGCTGTCAATGTCCCCAGATAGCACGCGCGACCTGTTTGATTGGTCATGCTGTAACGCAATTAGCTAAAGTAGCACCTCTTTGGGCGTAGGTTCAGCATTCTGTCAAAAGCAACTAACGGCCTCACTTGACAGGAGTTATTCCCAAGTAACAATGCTATTCAGTGAAAGCTAAATTTGACAGTTTGTCTTGCAGACTGGTGCCTCCTGTCAAAATTTAGGCCTCCACCTGCGAACTAATTTAGTGGTGCCGTTCAGCAATCTCGAAAGTTGCAGACAGCGCAAACACTTTACGCCACACCTGCATTTCACAGATTAGTCGCGCGTAGTCACAAAGATATGCGTGCAACGGTGGCTGGAGCTTAAGAATTTGAAGTTAAATATATATACTGATAAAACGCCTGGAGCGCGTTAGCACGCTCGTGAGAGGCGTTTCCTTGTGACTCAATTCTTTAAAAAGCCGTACCTGAGGGAACTGCGCGTAAGAACATGCCACCGTATTAGGGAGGGTAAACTGTGCGTTTCCCTCGAAAACATGCACGCTGCGCTAGAATGTGCCTTCCAGAATACTGGCACTATTTCTGTGATGTAGCCACCTTTCCTCACGCCTGTACATATGTCAGACATAAGGGTCACAGAGTGCTCCAACTCCGCAGGGTTCCGACATGCTTTATACTCGTCTATAATTCCTCCCTGTACCAGCGTAGAAAATAGCAGGGCTTCACGTTGTTTGTTGTGCTTTTATTTATTTCATGCATGCTGCTTTGAAACCAAGGCGCTTCTCCGCTGCCTTTTTTTTTTGTGGATTCCAGACGGCTCTATCCTTGTTGCTGGTCGTTGGTTGCATTGGGGTTCATATTTTTCATTGGAACCGTGGAGGAAGCACATGTGCATGGCGTCAATGATTCTGGATGGTACATAAGCCCATATCACGGTGTGTCTTATGCAGATGCTAGCAGCGGCTGCACTTTCAACATTTATACTTCTTTGCTTGGCTGTAGTTCGGGAACTTGTTCCGCAGCGGCATGTATTATGGTGTGAGGTCCCTCCTCCGGATGCATCTCAAGGTGTGCTTTAAGGTTGTCCTTCCGGGAAAAGCCCTTTCTGCAGCGAGGAGAAAGAAATGGTGAAACGCTGCCACCAGTACAGTGCTGCTCTTTGCAGTGACGCTTCCGGTTGGAATCTTGGTTGAAACGAGCTCCGCAGCCGCCGCACTCGTATGGTTTCTCCCCCGAGTGGACCACCTAGTGGACGACGAGATTCTTACGCTGTGTGAAGCACTTCCCACATAAGTCACACGGGAAAGGCCGCTTGCCAATGTGGGTAAGTGCGTGCGTGTTCAAATGGCCTCTGGGAGAGGAAGAAAACAGGAGGAAAATTCACACACGGAGCAAGAAAGCCTCATCGACGGCACAGAGGAAAAAGAGCGAAATAACCATTCCTTCATACAAACACTGCACGAGACGGTTGACATATATGTATTAGCCTTTACTTGGCTGTAAAAGGAAAGCATAGCAGCCAGTTGGAGCAGAAACCACATCTATGGTGCAGCAATATGAAGCTGTCATCAGCGCTCAAAAACGCGTTTCTCTTATGTTACATTATACGGGAGATAAAACGACAGAATAAGAAACACACATGCATTGATATTTACAAACCGATAAAATATCTCGGACGCGTAATTTCATTTCTGACCACTGAACGTCGCACCGACGGCGAATGCGAACAAGTGAACACGATTCGCCGATTCCCTTTCATGTGCAGCGACGCTAGTTGTGCCAGTCTGTGCAACAAAACGGGCGCCACTTCACTACATGCGTTGCTAGTTGCAATATTTAGTTTCATGTCGCATCTCCCAATTAGTGCAGGTCGATGGGTCTCCGTAACGACGTTAACTGCCGCAGAAGTAAAAGCGCTCTTTTATTCAATAGTTCCATTTGAAAGGGGAGATAAGGCACGAGAGCTTCGTCGTATAATGCCAAGGCATGCAATCATACTTAACAGTGCATTGGCCTCTCGAACGAAAAGAAGACAAACTTAACACACTCCTGTCCCTGCTTAGAGAAGCAAATTTCTTGAAAACGCTTCGTACTGCGGGCCTATTTATAGGTAGACGTGTTCCAAAGAGCACAAATCATTGATCGATGCTCGCTTCAGTCTATCGCTACCACTGTTCGCATCCTATACGAAAAATGAATTTCAAAGCGCAAATGCAGTGTCAAACCTCGGCTCACCTGCGATCGGTGGAGTAAGGGCACAGGGACCAGCTGTACTTTACTCGCACACTCATCCGCTGCTCTTCCATAACCTCCTTTTAGAGAAGAGGCTATCGCCCGCATCGCAGGGGAACACCGTGAGCGAAGCGGGTGAACTGTTTCCATTCTCGGAGAGCTTACGAACTCGAGTACGAAGATCTAACGGACTAGGAATATTTGATTGCTCATCCATCACAGCCTGCACTCTTAATGGCCAATCACCACAGGCGCACGAAGCCCGAAAGAAGGTGCACGACTGTGGTCGCGAGTGCCGCGTCCCTCTTTTTATAATTCGTAACGTTGTCAGTATCAAGTTACTAACAAAAGTGCTCACGCGTAGTAGCAAAAATAACAGCAGATGATCGAGGTGCTTTACCATATCTGCAGTTTCCAGTGTTTGACACATCCGTGTTTTTTATTTCCAGTTGGAAATTGTTTAAAGGCAGCTTGTGTTGTCTTATATTATGTCATTTGTTGGATCATCAAAATCTCATCCGCTGCTCTAAAATCTGAGCGCTGCAAGGACGGCTGGAAGTTAAAAATAAAAGGCTTCCTCATAGCATAATGTTAGATCGTTCATCTGCACATATCAATTTTGTAATGACTGAGGGAAGTGATATATGCGAACAAAACGGCTTGCTGTTTAGATGTCAAAAATTATCGGCATACCGCTTAAACATTTTCATTGTAAAAGGAAAATGATGACGATTCAGCACTGCCGCCCATCGACGCCATCACTGGTGGCTAGGGCGCGAGTGTCGAGCTTAGCCTGCTGCCTAAGGCAGGCCGCATTGTTCTGGAGGGACCTGTTCCACCTGCCCCCACTGCTGCTCCACAGAGTTACCTCGATGCCTTCGCGCCACACCCCTTCCTGGCGGCGCCGCGTTCCCATACCGAAACCTTGGCTCGCCCGGCCCGCTTATCTGGATATGAGTAACTTTTCCTCCTGGTACACTCGCCACGCACTTTTGCTATACCTGTGCAGCCGCCTGCAGCTCCATGGCTCACGTCGGTCAACCTTCCATTGTGCATTCATTGGGCCATACCCGGCCGACACCGCATGGCGTCGCTATTGTAGATCAAGTTGGACCCAAAGGCGTCGGGGGAGCCCATGGAAGGCGACGAGGAATAAGATGCAACGCGACCCCGGCACCCGTCGGACGACTACGACACCTCCCCAGAGTATCGCGTGGAATGCGCCTGCGAATCCGATGAAGAAATGTCTCATCAATAACAGGAGTGCGCTCGGAAAAGTACTGCCATCGCTCGGTGAATTCGTGTCTTCGTGCCGAAAAGTGGTGTTACCTCCGGAGGTTGCGTTGCAAAGGGGGGACAGAATTTTCTTTCTCCATTTAGAAAATCTAACCGGGAGCGGAAAACCAAAGTAGTATATTTGTACTCATTCTATATCTAAAGCTGTATCAGTTGTTTTAACGCGAAAGCATTGTATGGTTCAGCGGCAACGGAACCCGTAGAAATGGTGTAAAAATCCCAGATGACGTCACCGCAGTATCAAAGAAAAAAATACTTACCAAGGTTCGGAGAACTGAACCCACAACTATCATATTGCGAGGCGAGCACGCAACCCATAGGCGACATAACTGCGCTGCTTTTTCGTGAGAAAAGGTGAGCCTAGTATATGCCTTGCCTTACGATTGTATGCTAATGAGTAGGCGCGTGGTCAGAAAGGAAGACAAAAATAAAAGAAAATAAAGATAAATAACGATGATTTCACATGCAAAGCACGTAACTATAGTCTTGAGTGCCATCCATAATTTTGGATCTAGTCGTTGTCGCTGCGTCCACGAGTGTTTTGCAATCTTAGGCACGCACTTTGCCAGACACCCTCGCCATCAAGCCCTGCATCTTTTCCTTCCTCACCTGACCACCTCTGCCCTCCCTCACAAACTGTTGGACTCTAATCCTCCCTCACCCTCGCCTCATCCAGTGAAATCCTCATGACGTGCACGGACGCCAATTTCTGGCTAGGACAACCCACGACGTCACATCGTCCGACCTTTTTTCTGCAGCAGCTTCCATCTTCGTTGATATTGTTACTGCCGTAGACGCGAAGTGCTCTTCGCATTGCACGAAGTGCGTCGGTGGTGCTGAGCACAGCTTTCTTCCCCCTCCCCCGGCAGGGCCTCGGGTAGTTTGACGAAGAAGACGATGCTGGCAGTGGCGCGGGACGGAGTGCTCGCGCTAGGCCGGCGGCCATTAACATCAACTCACTGCACTTAGGGTGGCCATTCTAGCCACCTTACTGCCATGGTTCATTGCTCCTCATTCTTCGCCTGGCTGCCACGTAACTTTTGGTCTGAAGTGCGGAGTTCATCCCCATCCTGGTCCTGGAGCTTCGCCGTCCTACCTCAGCCGTGGCCGTGAGTTCTGGCCTGCGTCGTCTGGCCGTGCACCAGCCTTTCAGACCCGAACCGATCGCGCCGTTGTTCCCCCGCCCCATCCATCTCCCAGACCACTCGACACGACGAACTGAACCTGACGCAAAGACTCGACCTGCTGACCCCACAGACCCGAGACGCAGCCCACACGTGGAGACACCGCTCTCCTGCCCATACCGTTTGGGGCTTCCTGGGGCCTCGGCCGTCGGCTCCTGGTGACGTGCCGCCCGGAAGCTAAGCGCGCCAGGAGTCATTCAGCCGAACACGTTCTTGGGCAAGTATGTTCATCTACTCAAATCATTCAGCCATCTCCTTCATCGTGGCGGCCAGTACCTCACCACTTTCTCCTTACTGTTGAACCATCCCCTGAAGCTCATCACTATTTCGCCCGCCTCTTTGTCACCGATCGGGACGATTGCTAAGTGGCCCCGGGTAGTGTGACGATGAAGACGAATTTGGCAGCGGCGCGGGACGGAGCGCTCGCGATAGGCCGGCGGCCATTAAATAACCTCATTGCCACCATTGAACCCGCCTCATTCTTCGGCTGACCGTCACGTCACAATATATTACGGCGCTGAACTCCCCATCAAAAGGAGAACCGACAACGCAGTACGCGTACCTTGCGCGTGATTGGCGCACCCACTGGCATAAAGCAACGCGCTGTGCTATTGCTTAGGGTAAAGTGCGGTAACGCCAACAAAAAATGGCTGGTGATATAACTGTGGTCGACCGACTGGCGGTCTCCACGGCCGGCGTCGCATCGAGCACACCTAGTGTTAGGCTGAACGCATTCAAGTGCACCGGCGTTTTATGCAGAACCAACTTTGATGCCCTGCGCATGCCATTCCAGCAGACGCTTTCCCGCTGCGTTCGGTCAAGGCGTGTGACGTCACGGAGGGAGTAGGCAGAACACCTGGGATGCCTCTTTTCTACCTCTGCGCAACACGGTGACGGAGCGCACATCTGTTGCTCTCCGCCGCAGGCGTCGCAACGATTACATCTAGCGTTCCGCTTAACGCGTCAAAGTGCACCAGTGTTTTGAATTGAATTGGCTGTGGGGGAAAGGAAACATCGCAGTATGTCTCACATATTGGCGCGACTCCTGAACCGCGCCGCAAGGGAAGGGATAAGGCGGGACAGAGAAGAAAGAGGTGCCATAGTGGAGGGCTCTGGAATAATTTCGACCACCTGGGGATCTTAGGTGCACTGACTTTGCACAGCACACACGTGCCGTTGCGTTTCCGTTTTATGCCGAACTCACTTTCATGAACTGCGCATGCGTTGAGCGCAGACGCTTTCCCGTGAAAGGTCAAGGTCAAGATCAAAGTCGCGATAGTTGATGTAACAGCCGCTGGTGTTGCTACTGTAGCTGCCGTCATGTGTCGAACCTGACTACCACCAGTTAAGCTGATGGTTAAAACTCTAGCTACATTCAAGGTCATCCCCGCAGGGGGCGTCTGCAGCTTGCAGGCGTTGGTGAGTGGCGACACCACGGGTTCCCGAGCATCCGCAGGGACATCCCCGCAAGGGGATGATGGTGAACCGTGCATCACCACGGACCCGAGCGCCCGCGCCTAGCCGTGCGTGGCATCGCCGTTTCCGGGGAAAAGTGGATCCTGGTGGTTGAGCCGATGCCGAGCGTTTGGACATTTAAGGCTCCTCGGCGGAGGCAACACACCACTTTGGCCCCAGCTCCCTGTAGACGGCACCTCCGGCCTGACCCGACCGGGGGAAATCGGCAGTCGCCTTTTCCTATCCTCCTATCTTTCACTTTCCTATCTTCTTTCTCACAACTATCCTGTCTTCTCCTCTCTTAATTACTTTTTCCTTCTTCCTGGCGGCGAGGGTTAACCTTGTGTGACCAGCTACCATGGGTTGTGTCATATTTGGTTATAGTTGGGGTGTACAGCTGGCGTGGGCAAGACTTCCTTGAAAGTTCCTGTCCCGTCCCCAAGTTGGGCTCCATAGTGGGTGGCTGGCATCATGACCGAAAATTAAACACACTTTATGGCTCCACCTCCCTCACAAAATGATCGCGCTCTAAGAAGAGTGCGTACCGAAGACATAACTGCCCAGTGTTTCCAAAAACTAAAGAACATTTCCCTAGATATCATTTTGTACAATAGTGAACATGCAGAGCAACCAGCCAGAAAAATCTCTCCATTAATTGTTTCCAAATCTCTTACTGACTCCCTGGGCCTTGGCTACAAGGTGACGAAGTTAGCCAGTGGCGACCTCCTCCTCCAAATCCGAGACAAAGCACAATACTCAATACTCCCAACCTTAGTGTCCTTCGGAGACATACGTGTAACAGTAACTACCCACCGATCACTGAACACAGCCAAAGGAGTAATATCTGAACATGATTTCCTGAAGCTTTCTGAAGAAGGGATGTTGGAGGGTCTGAAAGACCAGAACGTCACTGAAGTCCATCGTATCAAAATACGAAAAGACGACAAGGAAATACCAACAAAAGACATAGTCCTGACCTTTGCCTCGAGCCAACTTCCCGAAACCAAGTAGGATATCTTAAAATAAATGTAAGACTATACATCCCAAACTCCAGACGCTGCTTCAAGTGTCAAACATTTGGCCATGGCTCACAGAGCAGTCGTGGCCGCCAAACATGTGCCAAATGTTCGTCAAACAATCATGAATCCGTGGACTGCAATGCTTCACCACAGTGCGCGAACTGCGAAGGGGATCACCCGGCGTACTCCAGGTCGTGCCCGACCTGAGAGAGAAGGAAATAATAATCATAAAGACAAAGGAAAACATAAGTTATCAAGAAGCACAAAAAAGACCCCTCAGCCTTCCAGTTAACATCAAAAACAAATTTCGCCGATGCAGTGCGCAGGGGCGGCACACCACACCAGGCTTCGACCACTGCCCAGGCATAGCCTGAGGCAGGGCCACCCCCGCCGCCGGCAGACGCAGCGAAGGCTGCCCTGCCATCTGTGAACAAGGGCCCGCCGGCCCCTCAGTCGGCCGCCCGCAAGGCTTCCCCCAGTCGGGAGAAGCCCACAAACCGTTCACCCGCGGGTTCACCGCGGAAGTCCATAGCCTCTAGTGAGGCGATGAACACAACTCGCCTTTGCTGCAGCAGAGGCACAGCTGCCTGGTGCGAAACAGAAAAAAGACCCCATTATTGGCACCCCAAAAACCGGTATCCGAAGGTTTAACTACACTCATCAAACATGGCGTTCCTTATACAGTGGAACTGCCGAGGACTAATCAATAACTACGATGACATAAAAGAACTTTTAAACACAATGTCCCCGGTGGCTTTATGCTTACAGGAGACGGACTTAGGTACAAAACAAAAAATATTTTAAACAAGTACAATGTCTTTCGGTGTGACCGAGAGCAAGCAAGCAGTCTGGAGGTGTTGCTATTGTCGTTCAGAATAGTGTAGCAACCGGCGAGATCAAACAAAACCAAATACGAAGCCATCGCAGTCACTATCCATTTTTGAAACACTCACAATATGTACCATATATCTTGAGCCCCACCTAACAGTAACACTTCATGATTTAGAATCCCTTTAGGAACAGCTACCAGAGCCATATCTGCTAGTTGGTGATTTTAATGCCCACTCTGGTTTTTGGGGAAGTGCACACACTGATGCAAGAGGTCATATTTTAGAAGATTTTATTCTAAGTAATGTTTGCCTCCTAAACACCGTCAAAGATACATACTGCTCTCCGAGCACAGGAAAAATGAGTTCCATAGATTTGTTTTTTAGTTCGCCCTCTCTCTTTTGTGATTTTAAATGGGATGTCATCGATAACCCGTACGGCAGCAATTACCTCCCTGTAATAATAAGCCTAACATCCCCACCGCAAGTCACCCCAACGAAACCCCGACGGTGGAAGTTACATTTATCCGACTGGGCACTTTTTAGAGAAAGGGCCAGCTTAGATAAAATGGTTTCAGATGATCTCAGCATAGATGAACTGAATGAAGTTATCACAAACTGTATTTTAACCGCTGCACGCCTAGCAATTCCTCGGTCATTTGGAGTAGTAAAGCAGAATCACAAAATTTGGTAAACACAACAATGCCGTGATGCAAACAAGAAACAAAACAAAGCTTGGGGAATTTTCCGTAGGTACCCAACGCAGCAGAATTTTATTAGGTTCAGAAAGTTCAGAGCATAAGCTCGATACATTCTCCATAATGCAGAAAAAACTTCATGGCAAGGTTACGTGTCTTCAATAAACAGCTCAATTACGTCAAAACAAATGTGAGAGATGGTAAAGAAGATAAATGGCAGCTACTCCCCATTCACATTTCCGTTTCTATCAACCCCTGGCATACAGACAAATTTAGAAGAACAGGCAGATATTTTGGGCGGATATTTTTCTGCAGTTTCCAGTTCATCTCACTACAGAGAATCATTCCTCAAATACAAAAACACAGCTGAAAGACAAAGACTGCCGACAAGTGGCAGTTCAAATGAACCCTGTAATAACTTGCTTACAATCCAAGCAATTAATAAAGTACTGTCCGCTGGTAAGCAAACTGCACCTGGCCCCGATAAAATACATTATCAAATGCTGGATCATCTCTCTGAACCCGCTGTGGAGGCACTTTTTAATTTTTTTAACAAAGTTTGGGTATCGGGGAAACTTCCCGAAGCCTGGAAGATGGCCGTTATTGTTCCTCTATTAAAACCCGGAAAGCCCTCTACCCTTCCTAGCAGCTATAGGCCCATAGCTCTGACAACCTGTCTAGCGAAATCTTTTGAAAGTGTATTGAATCTCAGACTATCATTCGTGTTAGAAGACCGGGAGCTTCTGGATGCCCATCAATGCGGTTCTAAAAAGGCTAGCTCCACCACCGACCACCTAGTTCGTCTTGAAAACACTGTTCGTGAGGCTTTTATACACAGACAGCATTGTCTCCCTGTCTTTTTCGATTTAGAGAAGGCGTATGACACAACGTGGAGGTTTAGGATTATTCAGGACCTGGCTGGACTGGGAATCCGCAGCAGGATGTTGAACTGCCTTAAAGACTTTTTGTCTAACCGTACATTTCATGTCCGCCTAAGCTCAACCCTTTCAAGGAAGTTTATCCAAGAAAACGGAGTGCCTCAAGGATGTATTTTGAGCACAACACTCTTTACTGTTGTCGTGTCCGGAAGTTGTTGTCAATGCAGCAAAAGACACGCGATAATTTCACATTGTTTATTTACTACTAAAGAGGGTGCGACCAGCGTCGACCGAGGCGGAAGCCGAACTGCCGCCCGAAGGACAGAGGGGACGGCGCGGCGTCCACACGAGGGAGTGGCTTCCCAGAACAAGAGGGCGCGGGGGCCCGCCGTGGGGGGGGGGGGGCATCTTGCGACGGCGCGCGAAGAGGGGCAAGTGGCCGTTAGAAAAGAACACTGGTGACACAGAACAGAAAGAAAGAAGGGGACACAGCACAGGGGACACAACACTTCCTTCCCCCTTAGAAAGTTGCCTGGTAGCGTTCAGGGGGTCTGCGCGGACGCGTGGAGGCGCGCTGGCTTTGTGCGCTCGGGGGAGAAGCACTTGTAGGCTGGCTGTTAGTCGCTGTGTCTTCTAGGTCTGCCCTGGGCGAGGTCTTTTCCTCCGGGGAGAGGTGCCAGGCTATGTGGTTAGACGGTGCTCGTGTTTTCTCGGATGCCGGACCGCTGTCAGCAGGCGTCGTAAATCCACGCAGCTGGTTGAGGTGTCGGCGTGCTACCGTTCCATGTATGTTGACGAGCCAAGAGCGCAGGCCTATGCGTTTGACAATCGTACCTTCCTCCCAGCGTGGCTTTTTGAGAAACTGCCGGGCGAGGACGCGCTGCCCCTCATGAAGCAATCCGCAGCGCGGAATTGGTTTTTCTTCCCGGAACGTCTCCGCTTTGGGCTCGGGGAGGATGGCTGTGAGCTGGGTTCGCATTTCGCGCTCAAACATCATTTTAGCTGGGGTCTGGTTCGTTGTGCTCTGAACCGTCGTGTGCTGCTTGAAGAGAAAGCGCGCAAGGCGGCGCTGCAGCGACCCTGTTTTATCTCTTTCAAGGGCGCGTTTTAGCCCGGCTACGTAGCGCTCGGCTTGTCCGTTTGTTGCTGGGTGGTAGGGGGCTGATGTGACTGATGAGATCCCGTTGTCACGATAAAACTTGAGAATCTCCGCAGGCACAAACGGTGTTCCGTTGTCCGACACTCCCTTGCGAGGCAGGCCGACCGTTGCGAACAGTGATCGCAGGTTGTCAATGACTGCTGCCGAAGTCGTCTGTTTCATTTCTCTTATCTCAAGCCACTTGGTGTAGGCATCTACGACCACGAGGAAGATGCAGCCCTCAATTGGTCCTGCAAAATCAATGTGCAAGGTGTGCCAGGGTGTGTCTGGTTTTTGCCATTCTGGGAGAGGAGCTTTAGGCGGGGCGCTGCGGCTGCTCTGGCAAGGCTTGCAATCTCGGACCACTGTTTGGATGTCGTGGTCAATGCCAGGCCACCACATGTAGCTTCTGGCACACTTTTTCATTGCAACGATGCCCCTATGGCCAGCGTGGATGAGAGACATGGCTTGTGCGCGTAGTTCTCTCGGAATCACAACTCGAGACCCAAAAATGATGCAGCCGCGATGGGTGCTCAACTCTGTAGCTCGCCTGCGGTAAGCGTCGAAGTTGTCCCCTTTGAGTTTGTGCACGTTGCCTTGCTGAACAGCTGTGTAAACCAGCCGGAGAGCTGCGCACTTCTGCGTAGATGCTGCAACTGTGGCTGCTGTAAGCGGAGGATCTGGCAGCGCTTCGAACATGAGAACGTCTCCAGGTGGAGGTGGTTCGTCAACAGTTGCGTCTAGTGGCAGGCGGCTCAGCGCATCGGCATTTTGATGTTTATTCCCACTGCGGTAGACCAGATCGTAGTCGTACGCTGAGAGTTTGATGCACCAACGGGTCATTCGTGGAGACAACGTCGACGGCATAGGCTTTATTGGTCCCAAAATGCCCAATAGCGGTCGGTGATCCGTTATAAACGTCACCTTTCGGCCGGCAATGTACTGGCGAAAGTGTGTCGCCGCGTAGACGACAGCTAGCCCTTCTTTGTCAAGTTGCGAGTAGTTGCGCTCTGCTTGCGACAACGTACGTGAGGCGAAGGCGATAGGGGCTTCCCTTCCTTGGTCGTCAGTCTGCGACAGAACTGCGCCGACTCCGTACGGAGATGCGTCACAAGCCAAAAGCAGAGGCTTCCTTTCGTCGTAGTGGCGGAGGACTGTACATCTCCGAAGCAGGTCTTTCAGGGCGTCGAATGACCGTTGATGGCGTGGCGACCATGTCCATGTCACATACGCTGTGATTAGGCTGGGAAGGCGAGTTTATCTTGACAAGCTTCCGTTTCTTAATGCAAGCTCTCTCGATATGCCCTCGCTTGTGGCAAAAATTACACGTGGCTGACTGGAATCGGCATTCCTGGGGGTTGTGTTGGTCGTCACACCGCCAGCAGCGTTGTGCTTTCTTTACCAATTTTGCAACAACAGAATGCTTGCGTACCTGGTTGCTTGTTTGGTGTACCGGCTCGGTGTTCCGTCGAATCTCTCTCTGCTGGTGACCGGCGCTCTCCGCTCGTACGGCGATGTCGTAAGCTTTGTTGAACGTGAGATCCTTCTCGGCGAACATGCGCTGCTGCAGTGACTCGTCACTCAGTCCGCACACAAATCTGTCACGTAACATCACGTCCAAGGGAAGCATGGTGGGGTTAGCAGAAGAAGCTGCGTCTCTTTCCTGCCCGGTAGCTGTTGTGGTCAGCGTCCCAAAATTGCAGTGGGCAGCCAGCTTCTTGAGCGCTGCTGTGTAGGCGCTCACATTTTCTCCTTCCAGTTGATCTCTTCGTTGGAAGCGAGCCCGGCTGTAGACCTCGGATGGCCTTGGGTTGTAGTGCTTTTGCAGTGCTGCTACGATGTCGTCGTAAGACACTGCCGCTGGTGTGCTTGGCTGAATAAGGGCGCAGACAGTGTCGGAGGTCTGCTCCCCGCACAGCGTCAGCAGGTTGGCCCTCTTCAAGGCTTGGTCTGTGATGTTAGCTTCAAAGTAGAACTGGAGGCGTCCAACCCACGATGACCATGATGAGCCGTTGAATTCTGGTATTTGGTTGGGAAACCCTCGCGTAGCCATGGCTTGTCAATAGCGTTGCGTAGCGCGGGTCGAATCCACTTTCTCGTCGCCACTGTCGTGTCCGGAAGTTGTTGTCAATGCAGCAAAAGACACGCGATAATTTCACATTGTTTATTTACTACTAAAGAGGGTGCGACCAGCGTCGACCGAGGCGGAAGCCGAACTGCCGCCCGAAGGACAGAGGGGACGGCGCGGCGTCCACACGAGGGAGTGGCTTCCCAGAACAAGAGGGCGCGGGGGCCCGCCGTGGGGGGCATCTTGCGACGGCGCGCGAAGAGGGGCAAGTGGCCGTTAGAAAAGAACACTGGTGACACAGAACAGAAAGAAAGAAGGGGACACAGCACAGGGGACACAACAACTGTAAAAATGAATTCTATCAGGAAAATAATCCCAAGGTCAGTTATGCATTCTGTCTATGTATATGATCTCCAGATAGCCTACACATCCTCGAATGCATCGACATGCGAACGACAGATACAGCTAACAATAAACTGGCAATATGGGCAGACCAAAATGGCTTCCGTTTCTCTCCACAGAAATCGGTGGCCATTCTTTTCTCACTCAGACGAGGCATGCAGATAGATCCCACCCTACACCTGAACGAAATAGACTCAGCCGTGAAAAAAGAACATAAATTTCTGGGTATAACATTCGACAGAAAGCTCACCTTCATGCCTCACATAAATGCGTTGAAAAAGAAGGCTTCTCGATCCCTGAACATACTATAACTTCTGTCGAGAAAACACTGCGGAGCCGAGAGGACATGTCCCTTACAAATATACCGCTCTGTAGTACGCTCTACCCCGTATTACGGATGCATAGTGTATGGGTCAGCGAGACCATCGTACCTCAAACGGCTAGATCCAGTACATAATTTAGGTTTGCGTCTCTCCACTGGTGCATATAGGACATCACCCATAAACAGTCTCCATGTAGAAACCAATGAACCATCGCTTGCAGGTTTAAGAGCCATACTCACATGCTACTACATTCTAAAAATCCGTTCACTGCATGAACATTTATGTTACCCTATCGCCACAAAGTGGCTTTCTGGAACTCTCTTCAACAGCAAGCCGCAAGCTACTCGGCCTCTCACGATTTGAAGAGGTGTGCCGGAGCCTTGTCATACTAGACGTATTTCCAAACATTGCCCGAAGGCGAGGTCCACTGCTGCCATGGCACAATTTTCCTGAAATCTGTGATTTCACTCTTACACGTTCCGTAAGAAACAAATTCCGCAACAACATATAATACAAGAATTCCTCACACTTGAGGAAAAGTACACTACTTTCGCAAAATTTTATACCGACGGTTCAAAAACAGATGCATACGTTGGAAGCGCAGTTGTACAGGGAAATTGGAATAAAATAGTAAGACTTCCACAGTGCGCTTCCATCTTCACTGCGGAATGTTACGCCATCTGTGTAGCCATAGAAAATATAGTGAATGAGAAGCTCCCCAACAGTATTATTTACACAGACTCGCTAAGTGTGCTCACAGCACTGCATTCTAGAAATGCAATAACCTCGCTGCTTGTCGACCTCATACACATTACAACAGCCATAGCTCAAGGACAGAACATAAGACTCTGCTGGGTACCAAGTCATGTCGGCATAAACGGCAATGAATGAGCAGATTTGTGCGCTGCTCATGCTTGTGACGACAAGCAGATTAAAAACATAAATATGCCGTGCAGAGATTTCATGAACTTACTACATAGTAATGCAAGGAAAAAATGGCAGTTCACTTGGAATAAAGAACTAAATAACAAACCACGGGTAATAAAACCAGTGCTAGGTGAATGGAAGTCATGTGTGCACCAGAAACGTTTCAAGGAGGTCATTATCTGCCATCTCCAGATAGGTCACACTCACACATTACACACAACTTTCTGCTAAAGAAGACATACCAGTTTCTACATGCGGAGATGAAGTTAGTCAATCACATTTTAATTTCATGCTCTAAACTGGAAAAGCTACGGAAAAAGGTTTTCTCCGTTTTATAACCAATGCATACCTTTTCATTCAGCACTGCTCTTGAGTGATAATGAAATTGTGGACATGTCTTGCGTTTTTAGATTTTTAACAGAAGCTGGTTTTCTTAAAGATGTGTAAACCATGACCCAGCACTTTGTCTGATACACCTCAGCCATTCTCATTCCTGAGAAAAAGTGTGGTCTTTGATTGGTTGGGAGCCTCGATATCCTTGCCCTGGTAAAGACGGCCGCTGAGGTTACCCGACCCCCTTGAATACTTTTTAATAGTACCCATTCCTAGAATCTTTTCCTTCATCATGAGGTAATTCTTACTATTTCAGCACTCTGCACCACCGACGATTTTCACATTTCTATAAAATTATCCAGAGATTTCTCCTATACTTCGAGCCTGGCGCATGATGGCCTTAGTTGCCTATGCGCCATAAAACCCAGCACAACACAACATTCAAGGTCAAACTTGAGGCCCCGCTGACGGCTCGAATAGCTGGCGTAGTAAAGCTGTTCGATTCAAAAGCGATGTGCGAGCCCAGGCATGAACTTCGCCCGAGCAGCTCTGAAAGGGGCACTTAATTTCCTTTGCTATTCCGGACTTGAAAATCAAGGCCTGTCAATAACGAAACCAGGTGGGCACGTGAAGCGCAACGCTGCGAAGCACCAAAACATACCGAAATTCAGCCCGCCGACAGCACTCAGGTTGTCTTTCTCAGTCTTCATTGTTCAGTGATAAAAGAGGACTAGAGGTTTCAAAACAAAACACTTCAATATCCAAGCTCGCAACGTTCACCTGGCAGCCTCACAGATATGTACGATTTTCGGTAATTCGTAACCCGGCTTCAACCTGTGAGATTTGAAAGCGGCGGTACCTTTATGTTAGTACTTCCCCTTTTCTACCTTACAGAAGCTTTGTTTTCAGTAAAAGCGGTCATTTTGTGGTCAGGCGCTGGCATTCTAGCGACACAAGCCAACATAATATTCTCCACATTGTTACTTTAAGGCATAAGAAAAAGGAACCTGTCAGCACAGCACGTCGCTCCGTTGTCCTCATTTTTGGCCAGCACTGGTCTTTTTGGAAAGTAAACCAAGGAAAAACACGAAAATACTTTATTTCCGCTCATGTACCCACAAGGACCCACCACAGTCCAGCCTGTGTTCATTCCTGGCTGTCCGCAAACAAATATATGACAACCTAAAAATGCTTGAAAAGCTTCACGCATTTGCTGATGCAGAGGACCACAAACATAATACTGAAAAATACGTGGTCATCTAAACTGTTAGTAAAACAAAAAGGCAAACGATCTGAACACAGAAGATATTTTCTTCGGAATCGCAGCAGCGTTTAAACGTGGCACGTAGATGTACAAGTCAGACGCGATGGCTTTGAAAGTTTGCAGTAGGCGTCCGATGCAGGGCGTCTACCTCGGGCGCACCTCAGGGAAGATCTTCCCCTTCGCTCGGGGAGAGACGACGTTGCTGAAGCCATCGGGCAAAGGCAGCGAACCACTTTTCAGTAAGTTGCTGAAGACTGCGCGAGCCTCGTGGTCGTTCAGGATTCCCCACAGGTTCGGTCCAGAAGCGAACTCCTCCGCAGTCAGCGCGAGGAAGCGAAGTTTGGTGAAGAACGGCTGCATGAGTGTTCGGAGCTCTGGCTCTCCGTCGACGGCAGCGGCTGTGTGAAGCCACTGCTCCTGTGCCCACCTGTGGAGGGCTCGAAAGACAGATCTCGGGCACGTCGACTACGTGGTCGACGACGTAATCGGCCGTGTACTCCGAACAGCATGCGAATGCTTCTGAGGATAGCACGCTGATACTGTCTGAAAGGAGGATATCCTTCACAGGGAGGTCACTGTGATCTTCACCCATAGTGATGGCGTAGTCCAAGACCGGGCACACGTCCTCCGGCTTCATGTTACGCTTCACGTAAGCAATGCACTTTTCTGCGAGTTCCGGCACCAGGTACTTGACAGCTGCGCTTCGAGTGCACAGGGCCTGATGCACTCCTTCCACTTCAAGATGGCCACTGTAGAAGTACCTGCATTGAAGACAATGAATTACAAATGTTATACAATGAATTACATGCAGTTTCTCGAACATATACAGCTTCCACTTTCTTTCCAATGCATGAAAATCCAATTCCTCGAAATATGAAATCATTCTACGTGATCTTTTTTTCGGTATTCTATTTATTAACACCTTCCTCATCTGGCGCATTTGTGATCAGTAACTTAAAAGGAATACCGGTTCCTCGTCGTCTGATTTATTACCCATATGCTTGAAGGCCGGAGAAGCGGATCTATTTGCTAACATTTGGAGCGAAAATAATCTTCATTTTTATTTTTGCAGAACCCTACACCGTAGTATGCGATCTTAATGATCTTTTGAAAAGTGGCTATATTAGTTGAAGCTACACAGTGGGGATGTTAACCCGTTAACCCAGTGCGTGGACGTGGAAAATGGCCGGCGCAGTGCCGTCTTAATTAGCTACTTTTGCATACTATTATTACGCAGTTTGGGTGCACCACTCGCGGTACAGCTTTTCTGTTTCTTGAGGCCAACAAGTCCAACTGACCACTCTGCTGATGACGATTCCTACGCACTGCTTGGTCTTTTTCGTGGATTATCGAGAAAGATCCTATGATGTATAACCTGATAAAAAAAAATTTGAAATTGAGGTCTCCTCAAATGAAAACTGTCAGAAATGAATTTTAAGTTGGCTCTATAGAATTCTGTGCTAAAATGTATTCAAACCATTCAAAACAAGACATATTTCTACTCGTTTTCAAAATGAGACGGACCCAACAGGATGCTGTTCCTGCTGCCTGGAGAAGACTTGCAGTTAGATTTTCACAGTAGTCGGCAGTGCAAACTGTACTGCCACTCACTATGCTTGAGTGAATTGTTTTGCCACAGGCATTGTAGTTTCCATTCATACCAGCTCTAATCCCCACTGCCTTCCAACAAATTTCTATATGTTCTAAACTTCTGAACCAGCTTGAAACTTTCACCATAATTGCTCTAAACTCTGCCTTTCCATTTCATTTCTGAAGGTCAACGAGTACCATGCAACACGTAGCCATTGAAAAAAAAAAAAGCCGGGCAAACTGCAACTTTAGTCAGCCGGTCTCAAAAATGTGAGACTCAAAGTACAGGGTACCCAATCTTTCTCGCACCTTTTTTACACTATGCAAGTACCACGGCGCTGTACAAGTTTCAGAACTTTTGACACGATGCCGTAACCGATAACCTTGGTTGCTCGATGGAAAAACAACGCCACTGAAACTTTGTTTCTGCATTATATTTCCTTCATGCTTTTGTTAATGTTGGCGACTATTCTTCAAGCATATAAAAACTGCGCGGTGGAGTCAGAAACGATATGGTTGCGCCGTTTGTGAGAAAAAAACAATCGCTTGAAATTGGCAAGTTTACCATCACAATAATCAAGGCGCATGTCACACCACATAGCGGTGGATCAACTGTAGAATAACTTGAATGAACGTACCGAAGGAGGCCAAGAACGCCCTCCGGGTGCAAGTCGGTGATGATCACACGTTCTTCCTTGGCGAAGTCTCCGTAGAACATGGCTCTGAAGACGTCGTTCTGGAGAGCCAAGATCATTCGGTGCTGACCTCCGCTGACCGGGAAAGTGGGCACAATGCACGACGATCTCTACGTCGGCAATGTCCTGACTGTTGAGAAATCTTGTGAGTGAGAACTGAAAGTAAAGAGAGAGGTAAACATTACATCGTAATTTGTCAACGACGTCGCATCACCAAATTAACTGCGACTTAATAACCTGGTTACACAAACAACAAAAGCTAAAAGGGAGCCACACATTCTCGCCCTTATCTCCGCCGGTGCAGCAATCGACTTTTTTGGCCTGTTAAGCACGAGTGTTTATTATTGCATATGCTCTCCTCCCTTGCCATTTCTCGCGTTGAAGCTTCAAGATTTGCCGCACCGACAAGCTCAATTGTCAGCTTGTAATTATATGTACGCCAAGCAGTGACAGTGCCACGGGTTGTCGAGAGGTGGCAGCCGCTACATCAGAAGCAAGCAAGACGCTTTTCTGAGTTCCTGAAGAGGCAATTTTGTTCGTCAACAAGTACCGTAAACGATTTTAGCCGTAGATTCGATTGCGGCTGTGAAGCGAATGCGCAGCCGTCTCCTTTCCACTTTTCACGAACAGCGCCATAAAGGCGTCATGACGGCCAAAATTTTACTCCACACCAAAGCTTCCCTCTTATATGAACGCTACCCCGCTACGAGTATTCTACAGCACTGTTCCTGATGCCAAGGGCGGAAGAGGGACTGAAGAGAAATGAAGGTTGGATTCGAGAGACTGATTACGACCTTCTAATGACAAGCGAAGAAGCTACTTCAAACTAAAGCGGAGCTTTATTTAGCTAGGAAAGCTAGAAAATAAAATAGAGGTCTCCAGGCCAGATCGTCGTTTCTACAAGGCGACTGCGGCGATCTGAGGTACTCCTGCTTCCGGATCTCTGACGTCACGCCACGGCAAATTGGCTTCCTAGCAATAATCACGGTCTAAAAGCTCACGACGCCGTAATTATTGAGATTAGTTTGAATTGGTTGAAAAGGATTCATTTCCCAACTGCATACTTGTCACGAATGAATACGCATTTTGCTTCGGAACGGTCATCACTGAAGCCAGAAAAAGGCCGTCTGCTACAGCCAGAAATGTAATGGGAGTTGCCCGCAGCATCCTTTTTAGAACCAGCCCCCATTTCTTTTTATCATCGTACGCCGTAATCTGGCGGATGAACTCAGCTTAGCGTACGTCTTGCAAAGCGTTATAAATGAGTTAACGCCAATTTTCTCGTAAGGCTTACCTCATGTAGCTTCTCAGTCTGAGTAGAAGCCTGGCTCTGGTGTTTTCGAATGCAGCGACGGCAGTCGAAGTATTTACAGCAACTGTAGCAGTAACCTAAAATCGATAAACAAACGGCGCGCTTTGAGTAAAACGTGAGGTACCTGATACACATTAACACGATGCTCACAAATGCCTGTTTTCCCTCCCGCTCCCGCTGCGCTGTGATTGGATACCACAACGGCAGAAGCCAGAGCGACAGACAGCTGGTCTTGAATGAGGCCCGCCGAATCGTTATTTGATGCAACAAAGTACCACTCTTTCCCTCTCTCTATTACGACGCAATTTCTACTGCTCCTACATCACAGCAGAGGTGCAGCTCCTTGATAAAACCACCTGCAAAGCAGCCCATAGGGCCTATGCATCGCAATGTGGTGCTCTGATTGGGCCTAAATTCGAAGGCTGGCAGACTGCAGTGCCACGAGCGGAATTACCCTCAATTTCTGATCCAACGAAACACAGACGCTTTTAACCCTTTTGAAACTGCTTCAAACGTTTGCAAACGCCTTTGGCTGGATTGAAATTTCTGAGCGACGTGCGCGGTCATAATTTTAATCCGAAAAGCCTCAGCGACCTGCGAATTCAAAAATTTACCTAGAAACGTCACAGTGGCAAGTGCATTGGCAAAGTTTAATAAGAAAACGTCTTAACTACGTACACACCTATTAGTTTGCCCAGAAATGTCTCACTGAAAAATGACGTCACATAACACGCTCAAGTAACAATATTTGCATGAGCACCACTGTATTGTCCTGACTTGATCTTGTCATTGCTGACACACAAGCTGCAAAGATGAGGCTGCGAGCTGCAAAGACGACAACAACACACGCATATTTCCTCCAAGATTTCGCTAGCGATGAATAAAGCTGGAGACCAATGACCGATCGCCTCGAAAGCAGGTCGCGAACAATGCGGTGTGACAGCAAACCCAACGCACCAGTCCTGAATTTGGGATATGGTGCAACAGAGGTGCCTACACGAGCCTTCAGTGCCCTGAAAAAAATCCAGAGGCATTTCTGAGCCACCAAGCACTCGGAGCTGGGTTCGATCCCCAATGCCGCTGGGTACAAACCGGTTTCCTAATCGGTACACGATTTCCCCCGGCCTGGTGCTCGGCTTCCTTGGTTTGAAGTGTTTGGTAAACGTGTCTTGGACCAAAGCGTTGTACTACAAGCCAACCCACACTATAGTTCTCAAGGCATATGTTCTGACGAAACCTGAAGCGCATGAAGCACATCAACTATGAGGCGATAATGCGCGGCGACGCGCCACGCGAAGCCTTCTGCGCGACGTGCGAGCCGCCGTCGCCTATGATATCACTCAATTCTGGATTTCCAGGAAATTAAACAAATGTGGACGGCATTGCGGGTGTGTTATTTATGAAGAATTTTGCAAGCAAAGTTTGCTCTCCTATCGCGGTTTCAGCAAAGAAGCTGCCGACGTCAAGAAAGATGCATGTAAACAGTGGACTGAAAGACGCACAGTAGTAGTGGCACAGGAGTGTGGACAAGCGTGACCGACTTCATGGGTACGGCGTGTGTGAGGAAACAGCCGGAGCGGAAGAACCCGCGTGTGTGCAATCAATCCCTCATCGGGTCCCGCCTGCGTTCCGGATGCGTTAGGGAGTGCCATGTCAGCATGTGCCGCGTCAAGCCAGGGCTGCGATGCCGGTGCGAGAGGGAAACTTCCAAATTAACAGACAGCCACGCTTGCCGATGGGAGATAGAGGATGACGACTCTCGACGAGGGGATAAAAAGAAGCAATCACGGGACGCCAGCAAGGTCTCTCCAGCTCGCTCCGCTTCGAGGTGACGACTCGCCGTAGGGGAGACCCGAGAGCAGTCGAACACCTTCCACCACGAAGCCGAGTACGACTAAGACCCAGACGAAGCCTGACCCGTCCGCCAATGCCGCCGATCGAGTGCTTAACTGACCGGTAGCAGTCACTACTGCTGCAGACTTTCTCAGCCTTCACCGAGGAAAACATTGGATCGTGTGGTTGCCGAGTACGAAGGGCATGCCAGCAGAACCTCCGCACTCTTGGGTGAGTCGCACAGGCACCAGCAGCTCGATTAGTTATTTAGTTTCTTCCTTGTTTGCGCATCCGGTGCCTCTTTTCCTCTCGCTGTGCGTCGACCAGCCCAAATGAATGCGTGATGCCAATTGAGGGTATCACAAGTGACTGTTGTAGGGTATGTCTCGCAGTGACTGGAAGTCTCTGCAGCTCAGAGGTATCGTCAGGCTCCAGTGTGCACTGCCTTCCAGGCATATATATTTCATTTAAGAAATGGAATGTACCACCAAGAAAGAATTCTCATCACCGTTTTAATTGTACACGATACTGTTAAATGGCTTTAACACAATGTACTACTCGTCAATTCGCACAGTTCTCCCCGTCTAAAAGTGCGGGTTGACTGAACACTGAAGCTGCCGCATCCGAGCGACACTACCGGAACGAGCCGCTGGTACCCATGCCTCCAAGACATGTCGCTTTCTACGGCGGTGTGCCGAAAGGTAGGCGACAGCCGTCGCCTTCTTACGTCATGTAGAGAGGAAATATCAGCTTATTTCACTGCTTCAAACTGGCGGGTAATGATGGCGGCGTCGAGCTTATTCGATGGCATAACAAAACTACATTCGCCGAACCCTGACCTCCGGGCGCTCGATACTCACAGGGCGCAATTGAAACAAAAATCTCTTGAAAGTGAGAAAAGAGAGAGCTGAGAGTTTGTTGACGGTCAAATCAAGAACATAGCGACGCTCCTCCTGCAAGTCCACAAGATCGGCGTGTACAGCCGAGGCCAGCCACGCCCGTTAATATAGAAGAAAGGCAATACATTCGGCTACCAAAGCAAGAGGAATCTAACGGCACAGCAGCTATGACAAACATTACTACTCGCACTGATTCACTGCGGTCGATTCCAACCAGGCTCATGCAACCGACGCGGCTCCTTCAACCGATGGAGCGGCCAGCGAAGCAATCGCGATGAAAACTGAGACCTTGAACAACGCTGCAGCGCGATCGCAGCAGCTCGCCACCAAGAGCGGCCGACGGGCTCCTCTACGCGAACAGGACAGCTGAGCCGAGCAATGCAAGAGCCCAGGGGGTGGTGAGGGGCCATCTTCAAAAGTTCGGACTGATAACCATGGAAACACGAGATTTACGAACCAGGACACCAACACCCCAAAGTCATGAGCGAACGCAGGCGCGGAAGCAGCTCAGGGCTGACGAAAATCTCCCTCAACGGCGTAAGTAGCATGGCGCTTCCTCTACGATCGGTTCGCAATTGAGTAGATGACCCCGGGATCAGCTAACTTCAAATACATGACTGGAGACGTTCATAAAGCACGAGAAATGTTGCCTACACTCGAGGCAAAACAACCGCGCACACGTCACTGAGTTTAATTCATACATGAACACACTGAACTGTGCGAACGTAATAAATTCTAGCTCAAAGCGGCGCGTGAAAGAAGAGTCGCTAATGTGCCCGCAGACCTAAGCCTACTCGCGGAGTAGTGGAGAACGCGTTTCATGCCAGTTTCACTCGACGTCGCGCCCATGCTGGGGCTCTTAAACGTAGCAACACACGTACCGTTGGCTGGCTGTACAAACTCACTGGACATTGTTTCCTGCGAACCTTGCACGGCAAGACAATCGCACTCCAGGGGCTCAGTAAGCACCATACACCAGCAACACCCGAATGACAAGGCTCAATTGCGCAGTGACGCTGTCGTTTTCCAAGTTGGTGATAAACAGTTTGATAGGACACGTAGCGCCATCTGACGGCCTTATTCCGCATACGGATGTTCTAAATGGGAAAGAGAGCGTCGTAGGGTAGGAAACGTGTTTTCGCTTTCGCTTTCTCTTAAGCCGCCAGTTTCGGTTGTCTGCTGAGGCTGCGTGTTGCGGCTGCCTGAGCTTGCGGTTAAGGCACATTATGAAGGAACGAGGGTCCTTCGAATTCCCACTGCATTGGCGAAAATGGGGCGGAAGTGACGTCAAAAGTTAGGCTTAAAAGTCGGGCCACTAACAGCGGCGCACGGCGTCGCTGTTGCTAGGGGCCCGAGTGGCCGAGTGTGATTCTCGGTGGTGGTGAACGGGTTTTCGGCATGGTGTTCGGCCTTGCGTGTTGAAGCCTGCATGCCTCGCGTCGTGACATAACGCACGCACCTAAGATTATTTTTAAATGCGGTGTTTAGAGACCGCTGATTAGACATTTTGTTCGCCAAACTCGGTGTCCTTACGCTGAGCGATTGATGCATTGAAATGAATCTCGCGAAAAGGTGGCACTCCGGAATCTTATTTTGACGCGCGGAGAAGCGTTGATTCTGAACCTCGCAAACAGCAGAGAAACATGCAGCCGCCCTTGGCGATGTTGAGCCGCGTTTCGAAGGCTACACGGCGTACGGTAGTCCCGAGTAGGATGGTGTCGTCTTTCAGGGCCTGGCATCGGGAAAGGTTCACCGCACCTGTGCGCCGGTCTGTGTCCAGGTGCGTGTTTGCGAGGAGGGAGATGTAGGAGCACTGCGGCGAGCGGCGTCGTTTCGAGATCTTTCACGAGGCGCTCGAACAGCGCAGCGTCGGCGGGTGCCTGTTCGTCGTATGCTGTGGCTGCTGGCATCGGATCGCAACGGCGCATTTGATCCTAGGTGATCTTTCGCGGTCGCAAGGCCGGCGTTACCTCATTCAGCGCCCTGTGCGAACTCCTGCCAAGACGCCCCCCCTCGGCCGTTTTTGTTGTGTTTACCTTTTCTTGATTCATTTTTTTCTGAGGGACGCCAGATATCAAAAAACAAAATTGTTTTAACAGTTCATCAACTTGACCTGTATATTCCTATGGCTGAAGCCTGAAGGAAGACAGAGGATCAATAGCGCCAGCCAGAAATCCTCCCCATGACTCCGCCCTAGGTTATACCTATAGGTCCCAACGTGTCACAGGCCGCAAGCATTACAAGCAGGTGTTACGGTCTAAAAACATGTACGCAAATAGGCTTATCAGTGTAAATTGTTTAATTGCATTTCCAGAAAGCTTCATTTATTCTTCAAGAAGGTTGCGCACACGAACAAAGCGAAAATATTGGCGTTCTGATTGATAAGGAACCACGCAATTCTAGAGGCATGGATAGAGGGGCCACGCTAGAACACTTAATCTCCGACTTAAGAGGAAGTACCCGCCGTCACTTGCGAACAGACCATATGCTTTCTTTAGGGTATCGGCCAAAGGAAGGAATTCACTTTTTCCACATGCAGCTGTCAGCCTTCGGCAAAAGAGGAAGAAGGATACTTTGTTTTTGTTACACTGTCAAAAAAAAAAAAGCTCCCACCTCACTGAAGACCTCCCGTCCTTCACCTTTGCTGGATCAAGTGTTCTTCGTGGGCCTCAGCCGGGAAAAATTCTGTCCACAACAAGGCCCATGGTGCTCCCCCCTCAACCTGAAGGGGGTAAAGAGATACCACTGTTCAATTCTATATTTCTCCTCTCTTACTAGCACGCGAACAGCTCTCTGCAGTCACGCGCTGCTGTGTGCAGGCGCCGCCGTCACTCGTCTCATCAGTCAACGGGAACGCATTTTTTTTTCTCTGGAACAAAAGGGAAAGAACGCCGCTACTGCTGCGGCATACTACAGCTGTCGACACCGCGTCGTCTCGTCTTTGTTGACTCGTGACTTCGTAAGAGGTGCCGCCTGAGATTCTTGTGCCGCGTGTTTTTTTGCGAGAGGGGTTCGGTTGAGGCGCTCGAAGAGAGCTCTCCTTCGATACGCCTAAGCCTTCTCCGCGCCGAGGGGCTCCCCCATGGAGCCCACGAGCCTCGGGCACGTTAGCAGCCATCCGAGCCTGTTGAGGGCCGGGACAATGCCGCGTTCCACAAGTCTTAACGCCCGGCCCTGTGATCGAGACACCCTTACCAGGCTGCTGGTGGCATTGGAGTGCGCCACACAGGAGGTGCGCCACGCGAGTCTGACCCCGGCTCAAGCGGTCGCTTCGGTGCCGAAATACTCCAGGCCATAGCACATACTAAGGTTTTTAAATTGGTTGTTTGGTTACAGCATGACTATCGGGCTTCAATTCTGAAAATGGTAAATTGCCCCTGAAATCTATATTTAAACGCTAAGACATTTTTTGTTACACTCATTTTTTGCACGCCGCCATTATTTGAGGCGGGTACCAAGTATTACCGTCTGATAGCAGATGTGAAAGTTGGCTTAAGCACAACGTTTCATTTGAAAATTTGGAGCAGGAAAAGACTATACTACATTTGCGACCTCTGAAAACGAAAAAAGAGAGCCGAGCAACTTGTGCTGGTGCTCATATACCCCCCCCCCCCCCCCCCCCCGTTCCCTCCGTCGAAATCATCGAGATACTCGCTTTAAATTCCCATGCCACTGCGTGCACAGCTGTGGTGCCGGCTCCACTTTCGCTTTCTTTTCAACGCCAATTTGCCATCTTCACCGACTTGGCGGCGCCAAGTATGTTTTGACGTACGCAAGACTGATGTGTGAGAGGTAAGCGTAATTCCACTGCTCTGCATCGAGTGATTTGCCGTGCCGGAGACTTATTTTACATTTCTCCGCGAAGACAGTCGTTTCTCAAGAGCGCACCGCTCGGTGCCCCAGCGTAAACAATTAGTCAGGTCCCTAGTATGCAAAAGTGTTGCCACTAGACCACAAGCATCTCGCGTTCATTTAGCGCTTACTACGGAATGCTCTAATGCGTCGCAGGGATTTCTGAACAGAGTGCAGCAGCTTCCAGGGAGCTTTCGAAAAACGATGTTGTTCTTTGCAGTAGAATACTGTGCAAACATGTTTCGTTCGTCTTCAGTTAATTAAAAATCTCGCCAAACTTTACCAACTGATTTAGTTATAGCGTATTGGAAAGCAGGCAAACAGTACACAGAGAATTGCTCACTACGACTGTTCTCTGGGGCCTCTCGCAGTTGCATGCTACTGCTTCGTAGGTGGGCGCCCAGTTCCTTTCCGCTTCACCTTGAGGGGAAGCTGTGTTCGCAGGGCAGCGGATTGTGAGAACTGTGGGTTGCGCCCGTTGTGAGAAGAAACCCTTCCGAGCGGAGAGCAGAGAGAACACCGGTCGTGTTGTTCGGGAATGGGCATCATCCTCACACCCTCGGCTGGGCGCTAAAGGGGCTATGAAAGGGGATCTCAACAAATATGCCATCTGCCTAGGATGCTAAAGGACGCCACTTCACAAATATCATCCTGCAAGAATTATTTAGTTGAGCTTTGTAGAAGCTGAGTTATCTGTAGTCAAAATTTGAATTTTCGCGTCTTCGCGTCTTTCGCTCTCCTCTCGTCACTTTTTGCACGCTGAAATGTCGGCGCTCCTCCGCGGCCCCTCGCACTCGCCCCCTCCCACGGCTGCCGACACGCGCGAACCAATGCTAGCAGTCCGCTGCTGGCGTAACGAGCGCGGATGCAGACGTAACGAGCGCAAATGCTAACGTAACGAGCGCGGATTCGGACGAAAGCCCAGCAGCGCAGGTCACCTCTAGGCGCGGAAGCTGGTGTTTTAAAAATTGTACCGAAATTATCGGCTCGCTTTTGAGGTCTTGTACGCGACATGAACGCTCGTTGGCCTGTACTCAACATAAAGCCAGCATTTTATAGCGAACTTCAAGGGTTCCTTTTCAGAAACCCTTTAATGTGCGTGCTGTGTATTCTTTTTTGCTTTTCCATCTTACTGCCTTCCAAGGTTGACCGTGCCATGCCTATTCCTCTGTCCTCGACTGTCGCGTTCGTTCAACGAGCCAAGCTAAGCCAAGCGGTGGCGGTGGCGGTGGCCAGTGGTTTTCCGGCATACGCCAGCGATTGCGCCTTTTCCGTCGTTCCAGTCTTCTTCCCAGGCGCAACCTGAGTTACCCTGAGCTATTGTTGCGGGAGACTGCCCGGACAACGCTTCACCGCGGCCCCTTCCCATTCGAGCCCCCCGTGTACTTACTTCGTTCCACTGGCGGCAAAAAAGTTTGGTGGAAGTCGTGCGATGATGCGCACTTTTGATTAACCAGCTGCAAAGTTTTACTGTTGCCTCGCAGTAAAGCGCTCGCACATGTCGCGCGCGAGAGCATTTAGACTGCGGTTATAATACTGCTTTCAAGGATCTAGCCACTGTAGCGTCAAATTTCGGCTGTTCAGGATTTCTGATCATAGTCCAGCACTGTAACCAAAGCCTGTCGTGTGTCAGTCGCGCCACCATAATGTTGTATTTCTGTTCAGTGTAAAAAATATCTTCTATGATATGCTAGTTGAGCGGCTTCTGCGGGGAGTGGATATTTTGTGTCACTGCAACTAGATGATGCTGCAAAACGAACACATGCCTCCAGTATATGCTGTGAAAGACTTGGCTTGTATAAACAGGTTTCAAGAGAATTCTATTATGGCAGGGACTCTAGCATTAAAGCTATTAATTGATGTTTTCGTCGAAGGAATGACGAGAGGCTGCATGAGTGACATCCCTATTTCATTGCTTGCTCAGAGGAGGCATTTATTCTTAGTAAGCAATAGTCGCTATTTTATATTGTTCAAGTAGCTACGTCAGCATGCCTGGTCATTTTAGTCTTGAATAACGCAACGAGCGCTACAGCATTGCCTTCACTTTTTATCTCGTTAATTGCACGCACGCAGTGTCGTGCCTGTCGATTGCACTTTAGCGTGTTTTTGCATTCCCCAGAAGCCTAAGTGCTCACTATTAATGTAGAAGTATTTATTTACCATGATAAATATAAAATCTGCATACTTCACAGTGTGTTTAGCATCTTGTCTACAAACACTCGTGCCTTCCAGGAAGGCTTGGAGGTATCACATATATCCTTGGGTTGTGAGGTAACAGCCTTTGGTGACAATTATTCATTGCAGACACGTACTGCATGCACATATAGTTCTTGTAAACCAGCGCAACGGCTCGAAGCCAAACAGAAAGGGACAAAACACAGCGCTGTGTTTTGTCCCTTTCTGTTTGGCTTCGAGCCGTTGCGCTGGTTTACAAGAACTATGCCTGACCAACTCGCCCACCAGTTCATGTTGTACTGCATGTACAGTCAGGCCAGAATGAAAGGCCGAACGCACATGTTGCGTACTTTTCTACTTTGCAGCGAGAAATTCATTTATGAAGGAATTATAAATGTGTACTGCGATAGATTTTTTACCCTGAAACATTTACTAGGCTACCTGCACACTGTAGCGAAAATCACACAGGTAAAATACTTTTTTGTTCATAGGCGCTGTTCGCATTTCATTTTGACCTGACTGTGCTCTACTGCCCCAGCACGTACCCCCAGTGAAGGAGGCACGGTCCTGTAGCAAATCACGCACGCATGTTTTAGATGAGTGCGTGAAACGATGTGAAGCTGCTAACATTGCATAGTTGGATGTTCCTACGTCTCTTTTTCTGCCAGTATTGCACTATCAGTGTCTGAGACCTTATATTCAACTGAGTGAGCAGTCTGTCTCGCCTCCCATTAGGAAGGCACAAGCATCATGCGCAGGGCTAATTCGCTGCCCATCGCCCCTGTTTTGGTTCCAATCAGTCAGTAATGGCATTAATGATTTCAATTTTAGCACAAGTGTATATGAGAACACATTTTTAGGATAAATGAGGTTGACAAATGTTTCCCTCTGCGCACACTGATATGGTTGGTCTTGTGCATCTTTACTGGTGTAATTTTTCTTCATGCAAGCCTGTATCCTCTGTTCTTGTACGCCTATCTTCCTTCCCCCTGGCTCTATCTCCACTCGTTCCTCGTTTCCTTTACACTGGCTATTGGTCAGGTGCCTGCTGTGAGAACGACAATGAACACTAGGCCTTTTTTATGGAATCTGGACTGCTATTATTAACACTGATAGTACTATATCAGTATTTTCGTGATAACCCTACTGGAAAAAACCGCATATACGGACTCCGCAAGTTTCGTTCAAACGCACTTATTGGAATAGGGACTCCATATTATACCGAAACTACATAGAGCTCCATATAATGCAGAAACATGAATTTCTGTACAATACGGAAGCTATATGAATTTCCATATGGTATGGACATACGGTCTCCGCAGCATGAAGATGATACGGACATGTTTCTGCGTGGTACAAATATATATCTACACCGGAAATAGGCAGTGTTGGATTTTAAAATGCAGAAAGTGGGAACCTTCATATCATATGCATAATATCAATGACTTATATGCATTTTGGACTAACTTTTTCACCAGATGCAGCAGAAAAATGTGTGCTAAGGCCAAGCAAAAATGTACGCTTCACTAAACATGCAGCAATGGTGTTTGCCAAATGGCTATCTGTAAATAGACGCGCACTATCAAGCGTTTGCAAGCGTCTCTCTTCACTAAGCCTAAGCATGTCTTCTGCTTAAGTCTTAAGTCTGTGTGGCAAATGCGCTGTTAGAACAGATTGCGTGTGTTCCAATTTCGCTGCGAAGTTTTCATGGTATCCAACTCTCTTCGGAAAGAACAAGTGATTTAAGCTGCGTTTGTGCGCCTGTGACGGTTCACGTCTTTAACGCAGACGCATCAACGAGCACTAGCGCGTCATCAGACAAGTAATCATAAGCAAAGACGCAGCTGGTGAAGAAGCGATCGAGGGGGGGGGGTGAAGAAGCGCACGTCGCAGTGGCAACGGCGTGAATGGTGACTACGCCGATGCAGTTTCTTCCTGCTGCTGCCGCTGCGGGTGGCCTTTTTCTTCTTGCGCTGCTGACGAATTCGCCGGTGATGTAGACACTGGAGGTGGGGTATCTCCTCGAGGGACCGCGCGCTCCACTCCTTTGTCGTGCGAGACCGACGATGGCGTCTCTGCTTGCACAGCGTTGTCTTCCGCTCGGTCGTGATCCTGCCCACGTGGTAGAGTTGTGTCTCGAACACGTACCTGGTCGACGTGACACCTGACCGGTCCGCCTGGTGTCTGTACGGTGACCCTCCAGTAGACGTGACTGGTCCAGGAAGCCATTTTTCTCCTACGCGAAATTTACGTGCATACGCTGCAGCTCCAGTTATAGGTGTTGACCATTCACCTGGCTCCGAGACTGAATCTGTAACCATGGGAGGGAAGCATGTGTCCAGATGAGACCGGAGACGAGAGCCAAGAAGCGCCTCTGAAGAAGACTTGTCCGAGCTGTAAGGTGTCCTTCTGTAATTAAAAAGCAATCTGAAACTGTCGTTATTTTAACTTCCGGCACCCATCTTCTTAAGGGCATCCTTTATCGTTCTGACTGCTCTTTCAGCCATCCCATTCGACTGTGGGTGAAAGACAGCCGTTCGGAGATGCGTTATATTATTATTTTTCATGAAGGTAGCGAATTCATGACTGGTGAACTGAGTTCCGTTGTCAGAGACCACAGCAGTTGGAAAGCCAAACGTGCTGGATGTCCAGCGCGAGCAATTCACTGTAGCTGCAGCAGCAGCTTGCTTCATTGGGACTGCCTCAATCCACTTGCTGTGCGCATCCATGACAACGAGAATCATGCTTCCCGCCTATGACCCGGCGAAATCAACATGTATCCTGGACCACGGTTCTCGAGCAGTTGGCCAGCTCTCTGGCGGTGCTACGGCTGGCATGGACAAGTTTTGGACACAGTTCTGACATGTTGCTGCTAGTCGTTCTATGTCGCGGTCCAATCCTGGCCACCAAAACCATGATCTGGCAACTGCTTTCATAGCTGAAGACCGCTGGTGTGTTTCATGCAGTAGGGGCAAAACACGATGTCGTGCTTCCTTCGGCACGCGGTACCCCATATACACCAGTCCGTGGGTCAATGACAAACTTGTCTTTTATCGAAAAATGAAGTAATACTCTCATCATCTATACATTATGATGAGATTGTGATGATTATGAGAGTCGTCCATGGATGATGACCGGGAATAAGACGCAACGTGGTTCAGGCACCCGTCGGACAACGACTACGACATCCCCCCAGAGTATGAGGTGGAATTCTGCCTGCAGACCCGATGAGAGATTCTCATATGAATGCCACCGGTCCGCTCGGAAAAGTAATGTCATCCCTCCGCAATGTGGTGTCATCGTGCTGAAAAGTGGTGTCTTTGCCGGAGGATAAGGTGGAAAGGGGAGAGCTTGATTTTCTGTGTTTTGTATGGACATCAGAACCGTCAGCAAAAAACCAAAGTAGTATAATAGTACTGATTGTATGTCAAATGTAATACCACTATTTTGCTATTTTGGTGGCCGCTACAAGCAAGGGCTGGGGATTTAATGAGTCGAACAGTGGAATCCCGTCGTCACTATCTCCAGCATGCTCTTTATTTATCTTGCATCACCTACCGAAAACATGGATGAAAAATGTCCTCTTATTTTTTTTTCTGCAGCCCTTATGCTCATGTTTTTTGGGCTTAAAAGGTAGTTTTAACGTCCCTTCGTGGAATTTATGTTCTTTACATTGTTCTGGGCTACGTTCAGTGACGAAGAAATTGAGAAATATTCAGATTCTTGAAGGATCTGGGTAACAGAGCGTTCGTCTCTGCAATGCGTGTCGTTTGTTGTCAGTCGAACAGTCGCGATTGCTAAGAGGTTAATGGAAGCCCTTTGCCGTAGATTTAAATGCCTCCGAGTCTGTTTACGTCCACCGCAATCATAAGACGCGCCTGTGCTAATAATTATTTTTTATCGGAATTCTGCTCCTCAAAAGGCGGATAGCCGACGACATTAGGGGTACTTATTTGATTGAACCACATAATTTTAAACTAGCCAGAAAAATTGTTCTAAGGGACACCAAATTTCGATGGCTCCTTATCTGCGATTAAGTTGTTTCTTATACCGGATCTAAGATATCTGCTTTCGCAAATACTTTTGACAGATTCAGCAAAGCACATTGATAACAACATGCAGCTGCTGCCTTCGTATATCTTTATTATAGGTCAGCCTGTAACTTTGTTAGAAAAACTGATAATAGTTTTTACATTTGATGTAAAAATGATGTGAAAAAATAAATTATATTGAACTTCCGTTAAATTATAAACATTAAGAGGTTACATAGCTAAGCGAATTCCATTCGTCTCCTTTAAGACTACAATGCCTTTACGGCTGCAAGTTTCACAAAAGAAATAAATAGTAAAATACATATTATGATTGCGACACTGAGCACAGCTTTCTTATTTATAGACACTGTGATCCTTTGGCTTCTTACTGGCGAGATCACAAGGTTAAACACAAAACAAATTCCAAAAATTGTTTACAGCCACAAAGAATAAGCAGCATTAAAAAAAAGGTCCGACGACGCAAAGGTGTGCGGCAGGCATCGCAGCAAAATTTCACGATGAAGTGTACCTACTAGCAATATTTGCTCAGGCAGACCGAAAACACCGTAAGAATCGAAAACTCCAGCAGCAAGTTTCGTACTGAGATCACAAACAAGAAGCAATACTGAATGTACTTTTATGCGACAACAGCCCAAACCAACTAAGAATCCATGCTGGCTCATGAAATAATGAACTAAATAGTTATAAACAGAAGACCGGTTATCCTACCCCGTCATTTTATTAGACTAGAACGTGGTGCGTCTGTACTAGCAACCACCAGAATGCGATCAATGACTCCTGTAAAACTACTAAATTTATGCGCGGAAACAACGAAAACAACAATCAGTTCCTGAAGAAGACAGCAAGACAACATATAACGTGAATGTCAGAATCTATGAGGAACAACAGCGTCAATGTTCAATTTTCGAACAGAGTAACACTAATACGAAACCAAACATGGCATAGCCATGTTACGAAAAACGAAAATACTATAAAGCATGAATTTCTGAACTTGGAAATAGCAAGCAAACAGCGAACATAAAAGCATGAATTTCGGACATAGGAAACGGCATCAACAAGTCTGTCCTCTTCGGACTACAGGAGCCTTGCGAGCTCTGGGGTGCAGTGCATAAACGCCATACCATAGGCTGTAGGCAGGAAGAAATAAATCTAATAAAAGCCCGGTTGTCTGGTCAGTTGTTTATTCGAGAATGTATTTGTGTGTGTAATTATTTATTTAGTTCTGCAGCTGCCTGGCCAAGGGAGAATACAGAACAAGGCTGTAACGCAAATTTTTTCGAGTCTTTGCGCCACCGAAACCTTCTTTTGAAATGTGCATTTCTGATTAAAAAATAATAAACTCGATTGAACAGGCATATATTTCTTCAGTCAAGTTTGCCTAACATCTGACGTACATGGGTCATCGAAAGTGTAGAGATCAGGGAAACAATGACAAAAAATTGTCAGCGCTATCTAATGCCGCATCACTTTAGTAGAGGTAAGCGTAGTGAAGCATCCCTGATGTGCTAGCATGTTCCACGACACATTCCCTTAGACTTTGATTTTTCAAGAGGTAAGCCGCACGAGACCGGTTTTCAAATGAGTACGAACAGGATATCTAAGTCAGCAGATAGCCCGCACGTGCTTTTTTATTAGCCTGGCTCTAACGCAACTTGCTAAAGTACCCGCTGTTTAAACGTACGTTCTGCATGCTGGCTAGATCAACCCATGAGATCAGCTTGACTAGAGATTCCCAGGTGAAAATGCTGCTCAGTGAAAGATAAATTAGAAGGTTTGTTCAGCAGAGTTGTTGTTGTCTCCAGTGAAAATTGAGGCGTGTGCCTATGAACTAATTAAGTCATGTAGTTGAGCTCAGTGTGTGACGTGCCACTAAGTGGAAATATTTTACGCCAGACCGGCGTTTCATGAATTAGTCGCACAGAACCACAAGCACGATATGCGTGCAAAAGTGTGCCGTGCTTGAGAGAGAGAGACGAACCGTAAGGCAGGGAGGTTAACTAGGCAGCGCCCGGCATCCTATTCTACACGTGGGCTGGGGAACAGCAGGAGAGATAGAAAGGGCAGAGAGCAAAGGGAGATGATCACTTTTCCACATGCCCGTTGGCCATTACTTTCAGGATACACAGGGTACACACTGATAGTTCACAACCTTATGCCGTGCTAGACATTTGCAATAAAGATGCACAGATAAAACGCCTCGCATGCGCGTGAACTCGCCCGCCCGCCAAGCCTGCCACAGCGGAAGTGAGCAGCGGTTCCATGTCGTTCATTTCTTGAAAAAGCCTGAAGAGTGGTTCAACGGGCAAAAGAGCGCTCCATCGCCGCAGGGCGTCGACATGATTTTGACTAGCGCATAATTACTTCCCGTAAAAACGAAGAAAATACCAGAACTTCATTGCGCCATTTGTTTTTTTTTTTCGTTCATGTCAGCCTTGCAACCAGCAAACTTCTGCACTGTATTTCTTCTGGGTGCCCATGCACCTGCTTCTTCAATGCCGATTGTTGCGTTGGGATTTCTTTTTTTTTTCGATGGAGCCGCGGAGAAATCGCAGTGCGTCCTGTGCAAGGATACCGGAGGCTGCACATCCAGCTCTTGCATTTCGATCGACTGCGGTGCGGGAATCTGTACCGAAGTTGCATGCAATCCAGGGGGGAGGGGGGGGGGGGGGTCTTACTTCCGTGTGTGTTTTCACGTGTCTCTTAAGGAATGCTTCCGGGAAAAGCCCTTTCCGCAGTGACGACCAACAAATGGCAGACGTGCCACCGAAAGTATGCCACTCTGTGCGGGGAGGATTCAGGCTGGAAGCACTGTTCAAATACCTTCTCCAGTCAGAGCACTTGTACGGCTGCTCCCCTTAGTGAACCATCATGTAGTTGACGAGTTGCTGCCGCTGTATGAAGGTTTTCCCGCCGTCGTCGCCCGAGTGGGTCAGTGCGTGTCTGTTTAAATTGTATCGCTAAGGAAAAAATAACAAAATGAAGAGAGGTGGCACAATGAGCAAGACAGCCTCATAGCCGGCTCATGGGAGGAAGAGTTAAATAACCACTGCATTTGGAAAACACCGCCACCTGACATTCAGCGTTTACACGGCTTCGAAAGAATCGCATTGCAGCCAGTGGACGCAGCGGCCACTGCCACTGGCAGCTTAAGGAACCTTTGTTCAGCGCTTAAGAACGCGATTCTTGTCTCTTACACCACTTATGAGCTAAGATGACAAAATAAGGCACATGTATTGCTGCTTAGAAACCGCGAAACACTGGACTTCACAGCGACGCGAAACGCGAACATGTGAACACACTGTTCGCCGATTGGCTTTCGTGCTCAGCGATAGTGTTGCACCCGGGACCCCGGGCTCTCTTCACCAGTTGCGTCTTTGCTCACGATTTCTTGTCCAGTGCCCCGCTAGTGCTCGTTGATGCGTCTACGTTAAAGATGTGAACCATCACAGGCGCACAAACGCAACTTAAATTACTTGTTCCATTCTGAAGAGAGATGGATGGCACGAAAACTTCGCAGCGATATTGGAAGATATGCAGTCTGTTCTAACAGCGCATTTGCCTGTTGAACAAGCCGAACACATAGTGACTTAAACCTTAAGCCGAAGACAAACTTAAGGAAGAGAGATGCTTGCAAAGGCTTGATCATCATCATCATCATCATCAGCCTTACTACACCCACTGCAGGGCAAAGGCCTCTCCCATGTCTCTCCAATTAACCCTATCCTTTGCCAGCTGCATCCACCCTTTGCCTGCAAACTTCTTAATCTCATTCGCCCACCTAACCTTCTGCCGCCCCCTGCTACGCTTACTTTCTCTTGGAACCCACTCCGTTACCCTTACAGACCAGCGGTTATCCTGCCTTCGCATTACATGCCCTGCCCAAGCCCATTTCTTTCTCTTGATTTCGACCAGGATGTCATTAACCCGTGTTTGTTCCCTCACCCACTCTGCCTGCTTCCGATCTCTTAACGTTACACCTATCATTTTTCTTTCCATGGCTCGCTGCGTTGTCCTTAACTTAAGCTGAACTCTTTTCGTTAGCCTCCACGTTTCTGCCCCGTAGGTGAGTACCGGTAAGATTATGCTGTTGTACACTTTCCTCTTCAGGGAAATTGGTAAACTGCCAATCATGATCTGCGAGAATTTGCCATATGCGCTCCACCCCATTCTTATCCTTCTAGTTATCTCCTTCTCATGATCCGGATCAGCTGTCACTACCTGCCCTAAGTAGACGTATTCCGGCACAATTTCTAGGCTCTCGCTGCCAATTGTGAACTGTTGTTCCCTTGCTAGGCTGTTGAACATTACCTTGGTTTTCTGCATGTTAATTTTTAGACCCATCGATCTGCTCTGCCTGTCTAACTCGTTGATCATGATTTGCAGTTCACCTCCTGAGTGACTCAGCAAGGCAATGTCATCAGCAAATCGCAGATTATTTAGATATTCTCCATTTATTCTTATTCCCAACTTTTCCCAATTCAGGCCTCAAAAAACCTCCTTGATAGGCTTGATAGTGCGCGTCTATTTACATATAGCCATTGGCCAAAGACCGCAAAATATTGGTTGATGTTCGGTCCACGCTAGCGTCACCACTGTTGCCGTTTTGCGCAATCAATGAATACCGAAGCGCAATGCAGACTCAAATTCCGGCGTACTTGTCATCGCTGGCGTAATGGCAGAAGGCGCAGCGGTGCCTTCGTCGCAGCCTTGGCCGATGCTCGCTCAGCCAGTTCTCTTCCAAAACCTCGTTCTCATAGAAGACGGCGCCGCATGCGTTGCAGGGGAACACCACGCGTGAAGAGGATGAACTGTTTCCAATCTCGGAGACCAAACGGACTAGAGTACGAAGGTCTAATGAACAATGAATATGTAAGTGCTTTTCCATCACAGCCTGCACTCTCAATGGCCAATAATCACAGGCGCAAAGACAATTTATTAGTCCACCAGATAATATTTAGACCCCAATAGTACATAAGGCAACCTCGACAAAACAGAAGCAAAAAAAAAATGAGCAAAGCAACCACCAATTTGAACAGAAAGAAACAGGTACCGAACAGGCCAAAAATCTATGCACAGTAAATACCACGGCACGGCCTCTTTCCAAATCCAACATATATCCCAGTACGCGGTTGTTAGGAAAAGGAGAAGGGTGAGGTAAAGGGGCAAGGGCGGGGGAAACTTACCATCTGCAGCAGGACTCCGTTCCCATGTACCAAAATAAACTGGGTCGACCAGCGTCGCACAAACAGCGCTTCGCCGCCTACTGTCAGCTCTTCTTGGAATTCACACACGGCTCCACGATGTAATTCACAGGCGACGTTGGCTGGACGACACGATAAGGGCCGTGGTATTCTGTACGGAATTTTGACGACAATCCTGGTGGTGCGCCTGGAACCCAGAGCCAAACTAGGGATCCTATCGGAAAAACGTGTTGCCTGTTATCGTTATCGTGACGGTGCTTTTGGCGGCCTTGGGATGCCGAGGTAAAAGAGCGCGCCAACTGGCGGCATTCCTCCGCATGCTTTGCGACTTCGGAGAGGGGCGTCCACTCAGAGGCGTCAGGAGTATATGTATCCATCGTGGACGACGGCTCACGCCCATACAGCAGGAAGAAAGGCGTAAAACCGGTGGTTGACTGAGTGGCGGTGTTGTACGCGTACGTCACGAAAAGAAGGACAGCGTCACAGTTGGTCTGATCCGCTGGGACGTAATCGTGAGCATGTCTCCAAGAGTACGATTGAAGCGCTCGGTTAGGCAGTTAGTTTGGGGATGGTAGGCAACGGTGGTCCGATGTACGATGCGACATTCGGTAAGCAGAACTTCAATGACGTGGGAAAGGAAGACGCGACCTCTGTAACTTAGGATCTCGAGCGGCGCGCCGTGGCGAAGAACAAAAAGATGCAGCATGAACATCGCAACTTCGCGAGCAGTCCCATACAAAAATGTCCTACGGCCGGCTATAGGATTTTGGCCCAAATAGCTATAGACCTTTCCTATTTCTGTCTGTAGCTGTATATGCAGGCTGATATATTTTTCTATATAGAGCTTAAGACAGTTGTATGGTTCCAAAGCTATAGCTTTAGTGGCATAGATTTTTCAATAGCTGGCAATAAGCACCTCTGTGGGTGCTTATAAACGTTCATAAAAGGCCGTAGACGGACATGGCTTTTTCCACAGACGCCCATAGGACGTTTTTGTATGGACGTAGCAGCAGTAAGGGCGGCTGTCTCGGCATACCGGGTGAGATGGTCGACGCCGACGATAATCAAGAGATTCCCAGAGACCGTACACGGAAGCGGGCCGTAGAGATCAACGCCAACGCGATCGAAAGGACGTGCCGGGCAAGAGAGTGGTTGCAATGGGCCGGTCACATGAGGAGCGGACGTCTTCCTCCGCTGACAGGCGATGCAAGAACGTATTTCCGAACATTGGCGTACATGCCGTGCCAATAATAACGCTGAGAAAGTGTTTTGAACGCTTTCAGCACACCAGTGTGCGCACACTGATGGTCGGTGTGGTAAGAGGCGCAAATTTGAGATCGTAGATGGCGGGGAATCGCGAGAAGCCACCGACGACCGTCAGGCATGTAGTTGCAGCGGTATAGACGGCCGTCCCGGAGGGCAAAGTTCGGAGCTTGACGCCGTAATGTCCTTGAAGGCGCAACGTTTTGTGACGAGGACAGGGCGTCTATTAGGGAAGCAAGCCACGGGTCCTTCCGCTGCTCCGCAGGCATATCAGCGATGATAAGAAACGAAAGCACGGGATCTGTCGCCGAGGAGCAGGCAGCGTCGCTGGGAATGGAAGACCGGGACAAAGCATCGGCGTCCATGTGCTTACGGCCGGAGCGGTAGATGACGCGAATGCCAAACTCTTGAAGGCGCAGAGCCCATCGAGCGAGGCGACCGGATGGATCTTTAATAGACGATAACCAGCAGAGCGCATGGTGGTCCGTGACGACGTCCAACTGGCGACCGTACATATAGGGCCGGAATTTCGTTAGTGCCGATGCAATAGCTGAACATTCCTTCTCCGTGAGGGAATAGCTGGATTCAGCTTTGGTGAGCACGCTACTCGCATACGCAAGTACGTATTCTTTTTTTTAAGCGAAATTTATTGTACCAGGGCATCAATGATGGGTGAAGGTGTGATGATTGATGTAGTAGAGATTAAATGAATGGAAAAAGGTTAGCTGATTTGATGAAGTCCAGTAGAGAACGATGGTACGGTCCTATGGTACGGATTCTTCACACCCACCTTTTCGCTGAGCCAAGCCAGCTCCGAGGCCAACGCCACTCGCATCCGTATGGACCTCGGTAGGTGCTGATGGTCATAGTGTCGGAGTATTGGCGGGGAAGTCAAAAGATGTTGCAGGGTAGTGAACGCTTCGTCGCTCTCGGCCGACCAGCCAGACATGTCATTGTTTCGCCAAGTTGCTTCGTCAGTTGCGCAATGATCGACGCGAAATTGAGTACGAAGCGCCGGAAATAGGAACACAAACCTATGAAGCTTCGAAGTTGCTTGAGCGACATAGGTATAGGAAATTGCGCCACAGCACGGAGCTTGGCCAGGCCAGGAAGACCGCCTTTCTTGGAGACGATGAGCCCCAAGATGATCAACTTCCGAACTGCGAAGTGGCACTTCTTCAGATTCAGCTGCAGGCCGGCGTCAGTCAGGCAAGTCAAAACCTGTCGTAAGCGTGCGAGGTGCGTGGTGAAATCAGCGGAAAAGATAACAATGTCGTCCAAGTAGCAGAGGAATATCTGCCACTTGAACTTCCGCAAGGTGTTATCCATCACCCTTTCGAATGTGGCGGGTGCGTTGCGCACACCGAATGGCATCACATTGAACTCGTAGAGGCCATCGGGTGTAACATATGCTGTCTTTTCTCTGTCAGATGCAGCCATCGGTACTTGCCAGTAGCCGGAACGTAGGTCAAGGAAAGAAAAGTACTCAGCGCCTTGGAGGCAATAAAAAGCGTCGTCGATGCGGGGAAGAAGGTAATTGTCCTTGTGGGTAATTTTGTTGAGGCGGCGGTAGTCGACACAAAATCGGATTGAACCATCTTTCTTCTTACAAGTACCACCGGCGAAGACCAAGGGCTGTGAGACGGACGGATGACACCACGGTGTAGCATGTCCTCAACTTGTTCACTAATCACGCGGCGCTCTGCTGCCGACACACGATATGGCCGCTGTCGAAAAGGCGGGTGAGAACCAGTCTCTGTGCGATGAGCGACGGTGGAAGTCCGGCCTAGAGGAGTGTGGGCGACGTCGAAAGCGGAGCGAAACGTGTGCAGAAGGGCTGAGAGCTCCGTCCGGTGGGCGGAAGGAAGAGCGTCGTCGATGGCGGCTTGGAAAGCAGCGTGGGGCAATGGATCAGGCGCCGAATCGGAATGAAGAGCGTGGATGGAGGAACGGCCCAAGTTCACGGGGGCATCCAAGGTCCAAGGTCACGGGGGCATCCAGGCCAGAGAGAAGGTGGGCAGGTTGAATTGAACCAGGAGATTCGCCACGTAGCAGGGTAAGCGGGCAAGGAGATATATTGTTGATAAGCATTTTCTTGAGACCTCCAGGAACATCGAGAACAGCAGGCGGCAGCGGCATGTTTTTGCGGTGGACAAAGGAAGAAGACGGCGTAAATAAAACGGTGATGGCCGGCGTGGCAGGACACGAGAGGGATAAAAGCGCTGAAGCCTCCGGAGCGATATGGACGTCTTCAGTGACGGTGAGCTTCTGCGGACGCACGAAATGGAGGTCGTCGGCCAGTTCGTCACACAATGCAGAAAATTCTGCCCCAGCTCGGGCGCAATCGATCACGGCGTTATTTTTTGACAGGTAGTCCCACCCGAGAATCATGTCCTGGGAACAAGACGACAAGACCAAGAATTCTACACTGTACAAACTGTCAGCGATGACAACCCGCGCTGTGCATGTGGCCAAAGGTGCCATACTGTCTTCGGTTGCAGTGCGAAGCGACAAACAAGAAAATGACGTCGTCACTTTCCGTAGGCGACGGCACAGTCTCTCATCAACCACCGACACAGCAGCACACGTGTCGACAAGCGCGGACACAGACAGACCGTCGACAGACTGCACTAGAATGTTCGTGGGAGAAGGATGAGGCCTTGAAGTGTTCGAAGAGCACGCAGTTCTTGCCTCTGGAATTGCGGAACTTAGTTTTCCTCGTCAGCGGACGTAGGGCGACGGCGCATAGGCGACAGTGAACGGCGACGGGGATCGACGGGTCGTATACGGACGCTGGTCGGTGACGTACGCTTCCGAAGGTGGAGCAGCTCGAAGCAGCTGGGGTGAGCCGGCAGAAGGCGCAAACGCTGGAGGGGCGACCATACGGCGACGACAGATGCGGGCCACGTGGACAGGGAAACCGCACGAAAAGCATACAGGACGATTGTCCGGTGTGCGCCAAGGGTTATAACGTGACGAAGAGGGAGGATGAAGCCGGGCCGCTGGTGGGACCTGTGCCGGATGCAGGACAGGCTGACTGGGCGGAAACGCCACAGGCCGAGGCCGCGCATCCACGGCGGCGTACGTCAAGGGCGCCGCCACAGGAGTGGAAGGGCTATAACGTGCCGCGGCTTCGGCGTACGACATAGGAGGGACGGAAGGAACTTCAGGCAGGGTAGGAAGAGCCTCGGCGACTTGTTCTCAGATGACGCGCTGAAGCGAAGGCACAAGAGGAGAGGCAGCGTCAGGACTCGGGTGGACGAGAGAGAGCTGACGAGCAACTTCTTCGCGAACAAACTGCTTTATCTGGGGTAAGAGTGGCGACTGGTCGGAGTCAGACGTCAAAGCCGCCAGAGGCTCCTGGTGCGAGAGCGGAGAGCGAGTGAGAACACGGCGCTTGCGTAGTTCGTCGTAGCTCTGGCATTGGGCAAGGACGTCGACAACGGTTGCTGGATTTTTGGCCCGAAGCATCTGAACGCGTCGTCGTCGATGCCCTTCAGGATGTAATCGATCTTGGCGCACTCCGGCAACGAAGAATCCACACGCTTACACAGGTGCACCACATCCTCAATGTAGCTGGTGAAATTTTCACCAGGCAACTGAGCCCGAGCACCCAGGCCGAAGACGTCGGCGAAATTCTGCTTGAAGGCAGACCAGGATGTGATGTCAGCCTCGTTGTTGCGGTACCATAGATTCGCTACGTTCGTGAGATAGAAGATGACATATTCAGTTTGAGGGCATCGTCTCATTTGTTATGGGTGCTCACGCGCTCGTACGAGGCTATCCAATCCTCGACGTCATGAACCCTGGTACCACTGAATACAGCAGGATCGCGCTGGCGCAAAGCTCCAGCGCAGACGACGGTCCGCGGCACTGCGGCCGGATGTTAGTCAAATAAGAGAGTCCGACTGACATCACGACGGTCTAGTAACTTTGTCAGAGTTCTGACGAGCTGCGCAAGCCACCTCCCGCGCTAGCAGGTTCGCCACCCTGCTGACGCGTCGCTGGCAGGACTTGCCCAGTGCATCAATCCCTCTTGCATCTCCGCCGAAATCAAGCAGCTTGGGTTCCAGGAGGTCGCCCGTCGAACGTTGCTTCTGTCCTGACCACCGGAACCTCAATCATTCCTTGCACTGAACCTGAGGCACGAAATACAGTGACGTGAATCCGAAGCTTTCCCTTCCGGCCAACCTCCATCTCCTGTTGATGCCCCGCTGCCGTTTGTTGAGGGCGCTCTCACTACGCCTGCCCCCACCTTTGCGCCGCTGAGGTACCCCGAAACCTTCGGGCCGCACCCCAATTCGGCTTCGCTTCGTACCTATGCCGAAGCAGTGGCTCGGCCAGCCCCCTTCCTGCCATATGGGTATCATTCGCCCCCCTTTGCACTCGCCACGCACTTTTGCTATGCCTAGGCCGCCGCCGGACAATCGCCTGCACATCGGAAAATCGCCCGATGCACTTTGCTTGCAGCATAACCGCACACATCGCACGCTATTGCCGACGCCGCCGGCCGCTGTTTGACCATGCACCACCTGTGATGTCCTGTTAGTTACTTCAGTTCCCAGTTCCGCCGGGGCCGGCGCCAGAGTCTAATGCTCCTCATACTTTCAAGTCCCGTGGCTCATGTTCACCTCGAGGTCGCTCTATTTCGCCCATGTGCCGCCGACCTCCCTCTGCCGCGCCGGCGAAAGAAGGGGCGAGTTTCAGTGGCACGAAGTGCGTACTCGTCCGAACATAAACGCCACCTTTTCTCCGCGAACATTGTTGCCGTTGTACTTCATGGTGGTCCGACGCTTGGCCTTGTGGGCACTGGTGCTGCCGTATCTGTTGTTAGTAAAACACTGTCAATTGCTTGGCAAGGTGACGATCGCACCTTTCTGGCTTGTCGCTGCGCACCGCCAACGGACAGAACCTACAGCCAACACCTCTCTGCACTTGCCGAGGTATAACTGTCAACGCTATGTATTTTCTTTAATTCATCATCCTCACCACTTGTTCTCATGACGACATACTCGGCTGGCAGTTCCTGCCCCAGCATCAAGCCCTGATTAAAGCAGCCCGTGATCAAGCCGAACTCTCCGTGCCGTGTGTTCTGGCATCCGCTGCTGTGCTTGATAAGACGAGTCCTCGTGCTACTACCAAACCCCTCGTCTCTCAGGACACCACTATGCCACCAATCAGGATACAATCGTTACAAGATTTCGCCTGCGTAGTGCTCAGATTCTTTAGGGTGAAATGCTTGGAAAATGGGTCGTTGCCGCATCTTGAGTACAACAAAAAATACTTTCGTGCCACGCCGCTCTTTCGCCAACGATGAAATTGCGCTATAAAAATTAATTATCATCATCACAACATTATAAACAGGCCGCCGACAACCATCAATCCCTGTAGCGTAATAATGAGATGTGCATTTCTCATTAAAATAAGAATCTCTACAAAATAGGCATGTCTTCCTTCAGGCATGCTTGCTTAACATCTGACGTACAGGAGTCCGCAAAAGGGCAGAGACCATGAAACAATCCCGAAATTATATGTCAGCAGTATGTGATGGGGCTTCTCTGTGGTCTCGGTAAGTGCAGAGAGCCATCCTTAATGTGCCGGCCTGAACGCCGACACGTTCCCGTTACAAATGAATTTTTTTAACAGATACGCAGAAAGGGACAGGTCTTCACTTTGGTATATAGCGGCAGGCTGTCCGCAGATAGCGCGCACGAGTCGTTGATTACTTGGGCATTAACTCCAGCTGCTAATAAGCACTGCCTTAGCGTATTTTCTACATGCTCTCCAAAGGAACCATGGCTTCCGCTTGACTATAGTTATTCCTAAGTGAAAATGCTACTCAGCAAAATATAAATTAGTTTGTCGTGCGGAGGGGCTGTCTTCTGTTAAAATCGAGGCATGTGGCTGTGAACTAATTGAGTCATGTCGTTGCGCTTTGTGTACTATGCGCACACAGAGCGAACACTTGACGCAACACCCGCATTTCACGGATTAATCCGCGGAAACACAAGAATATGCATGCAAAGTTATCTTGTGCTAAAGAATTTCAACTCAGGTATAATAATAAAATGGTTACCGCGCGCTATTTCGCTCGTGACAAGCGTTTCCTTGTGGCCCAATTCTTGAAAAACCCGCACCTGAGGGAAATGCGCGTAATAACAGGACAACGCATTAAGGAGGGTACACTCTGCGTTTTTATCGAAAACATACAGGCTCCGTCAGAGTGTGCTGTCCACCATATTGGCACCGCTTTCGTGGTCTGCCCAGCTTTCCTTACGCCTGTACATAAGCCAGACATAAATGTCACAGTGTGCTCCAACAGCGCAGGGCTTCGACATGCTTTGCAATTGTACAGAATCACTCCCTTTATCAGCGAAGAAAATAGCAGGGCTTAACTGTGATGTGTGTTGTGCTTGTTTTTATTTCGTTAATTCTGGCTTTGTATTCAAAGCACTTCTCCGCTGCCTTTTTTGGGGGGTCCCTATACGGCTCCGCCTTATTTCCTGGTTGTTATATTGTGGTTCGTATTTTTCAGTCGAACAGCGGGGGAAGCAGACGTGCATGGCGTCAATGAATCTGGATGGTATATAAGCCCATATCAAAGTGCGTACGGTGCCGATGCTAGTGGCGGCTGCACTTTCTACTTTCGTATTTCTCCGCTTGGCTGCGGTTCGGGAACCTGTTCCGGTACTGCATTCAATGTGGTGCGGCGTCTCTCCTCAAGATGCCTCTACAGGTGCTTGTTAAGGTTGTCTTTCCAGGAAAAGTCCTTCCCGCAGCGAGGACAAACAAATGACGAAGACCTGCCACCAGTAGACGGCATCTCTTCGCAGTGACTCTTGAGGACACAATCTCGGCTGAAGAGAGCATCGCAGTCGCAGAACCCGCAGGAATTCTACCCTAAACAAACAAACTAAACAAAAATAAAAACAATCTCGTTGAGCAAAATTTGAACATTCATCTGCCCATAACGATTCTGTAATGACTAAGTTAAGTGATCTATGCGTTGAAAATGGCTTAATGTGTAGGCGTTCCAAACTATTGGGATACCGCTTAGAAATTCATATTTTATAACGAACATAATGACAAGTCAGCACTCGTAAACTTCGTTTTCATTGCTGGCGGGTAGAACGCGAGCCTCGAGCTGAGAATGCTGCCTCCAGCTGGCTGTGTTGCACTGGTGGGAAATGAGTCCAGCCTGTGTCGGTCGCCGTGTCCAATCAATAAATCCACTCTTAAGCTGCTGGAGGTGCCACAGTCATCACATCGGACGGTGCAATAGAATTCAACATTTGTAAGGTTTCCGTTCCTAAGGCGGAGACAAGCCAGCAGCCCCAGCCCCGCTTCCGCCTGTCACCTGTTGCGGCACCTTACGTGAAGACACCGCGATTTTCAGTGGAATCTGCGGCCAAGATGTGGAGGACAGGTTTTCACCATCCGAATGCATGGGCCGGTAAAACAAGTTAGATGAGGCCAGTTTTTTCGGTTTGGTGATTCAGATCATGATTTAGATAGGGCTGTGACTGCCTGCCCTATGTAGACGTGTTCGCTTACCACTTTCAGCGCCTCGCTGCATATTATAACCTGCTGCTCCGTTCGCAGAACGATGAATATTCTGATGGTTTTCTTCATAATAGTTTTTAGACTCACAGTTCTGCTCTGCCTGTCTAACATATTGATCATACCTTCCGGTTATCTCCGAAGTGAGTTGGCAAGAGAATGTCATCAGCGAAGCTCAGATTACTGAGTCATTCTCTATTGACTCTTATCTCCAACTGTAACAAATCTGGGCGTCTGAATGCCTGTTGTAAACAGGCGGTGATTAGAATTGGCGAGATCGTGTGACCTTTCCTGATACCCATATATGCTTCAGTTTTGTTGCTGTCTTTTAGGAGCACTATCTTATCAGAGCAGTCGATATAGATGTCTTCCAGTAGATTCTTCCCTACTGGAATTTTACTTCTGCTTATATGCTGGAATATGTTGGCTGTGGCTTTCCATGTAGGATGACCATAAATGACCGCATACAGAGTGGAAGACTGAAAGGGAGCGCTTCGCAAAAGTAAAAATGTGGTCCGCTTTCGCTTTAATCGCATTCACGTACAAAACATATTTTTACATTAATGTAGGGACGTTCATGGCTGCAACAGCAACGGCAAGAAGCGTCAGTTCTCGAACAAGAAACCAAGACATTATATAACGTGAGAGTATCTATGAGAAACAATAGCGTCAAACATCAATTTTTGAACAGAGTAACGCTATTACGAAAGCAAACATGTGCCTTTCAATTTACGAAGAACAAGAGCACCATCATGTATTATTTTACGAACAGGAAAACAGCAAGAAAACGGCGAGCATAGGGGAATGAACTTCGAGAAGCGAGAACCGTATCAACAATTCAGTCTTCTGCGGACTACAGAAGCCTGGCGCGCTTTTGAGTCCAGTCCACAGACGCCATCCCGCGGATTTCTAATCCGTCCTGTAAGTTGTACTGTGGTTTGTATTTTTCAGTCGAACCGGCCTTTTCACGGTGCGTCCTTTGCAGATGCTAGCGGCCCTGGCTGCAGTTTCCACTTTCGTATTTCTTCGCTTGGCTGTGGTTCGGGAACTGGTTCCGGAGCTGCATGCCATGTGGTGTGGCGTCTCTCCTCCAGATGCGTCTTTAGGTGTCGTTTAAGGCTATTTTTCCGGGAAAAACCCTTTCTGCAGCGTGGACTCACAAATGACGAAGATCTGCCAAAAATACAGAGTTTCTCTTCGCAGTGGAGCTTGAGGATAGAATTTCGGGTGAAACGAAGCTCGCAGTCGCCTCACTCGTAGGGCTTCTCCCCTGACTGGCCCAGCTTGTGGTTGTCGAGATGCTGTCGCTGTATGAAGCTTTTCCCGCATTCGTCGCACAGGAAAGCTGCTTTCCCGTGTGGGTCAGTGTGTTAATGTTGAAATGGCCTCTGGGAGAGAAAGGCAAGACAGCCTCATCGCCGGCTCAGGGGAGCAAAAGCGAAATAATCATTCCATTACACAAACACCACATGAGACAGTTCACCTACACGTATTAGCGTTTACAAGGCTGCGAAAGAAGAGTATTGCAGCCAGATGAAGCAAAGGCCACTGCCAAGATGCAGCCTTATGAAGCTTTGATCAGCGCTTAAAAACGCATTTCTCTAATTTACTTTATATATGAGTTAAAATGACAAAATAATGTACATGCATTGAGGCTTCCAAACCGGAAAAATATGTCCGGGCTCAATTTCATTGCACATCGCTGGAATTCGCAGCGACTGGGTGCACGAACAATGGGAAACACTAATCGCCGCTTCACTTTCATATGGAGCGACCCTAGTGGTGCCTTTCTGTGTAGGAAACGGGCGCTACTTCACCGATCGTTTCTTGTCGGATCTTCCCATTAGTGACGTGAACGACGTGAACTGTCGCGAAAGTAGAAACAGTGTTTCAATCAATGGTTTCTTTAGAAAGAAGAGAAAAGGTATATATGACAGCTTCGTCTTAGAATGCGAAGACATGCAACCGGAATTAACAGCGCATTTGCTTCTTACCAAAAAAACCAAGTTGTCGCACTCCTCCCTCTAATTAGATTAGCGAAATGCTTGAAAACACTTCGTACTGCGGCTGTGTTTGTAGGTAGACGTGTGTCAAAGAGCGCAAAACATTAGTTGATGTTCGCTTCAGTCTAATGCTACCGCTGTTCGCATGCTATACAAAAAATCAATAGCAAAGCGCAAATGCACAGTCAAACCTCGGCTTACCTGTGATCGGTGGAGTAATGGCAAATGGAGCAGCTGTACCTTGCCCGCACACTCATCCTATGTTCTCTCGGCCGGTGCTCTTCCAAAACTTCTTTTTTAGAGAAGATCCTACCGCCCGTATCGCAGGGGAACCCCGTGGGCGAAGCGGGTGAACTGTTTTCATTCTCGGAGAGCTTACGAACTCGAGTACGAAGACCTAACGGACTACGAATATTTGACTGCTCATCCATCACAGCCTGCACTCTTAATGACCAATCACCACAGGCGCACGAAGCCCGAAAGAGGGTGCACGCCTGTGGTCGCGACTGCCGCGTCCCTCTTTTTATAATTTGTAACGTTGTCTGTACCAAGTTACTACCAAAAGTGCGCACGCGTAGTAGCAAAATAATAGCAGATGATCGAGGTGCTTTACCATACCTGTACTTTTCAGTTCTTGACACAGCGTTGTTTTTTATTTCCAGCTGCGAATTGTTTCAAGGCAGCTCGTGTTGTCTAATATTATGTCATCTGTTGGATCATCAAACCCTCATCCCCTGCTGTAAAATCTGAGCGCTGCAAGGACGGCTGGAAGTTAAAAATAAAAGGCTTCCTCATAGCATAATGTTAGATCGTTCATTTGCACATATCAATTTTGTAATGACTGAGGGAAGTGAAATATGCGAACAAAACGGCTTGCTGTTTAGATGTCCCAAATTATCGGCGTACCGCTTTAAAATTATAATTGAAACAGGAAGATGAGTTCGACTCAGCACTGCCGCCCATCGTTGTGATCGCTGGTGGCTAGAGCACGAGTGTCGACAGAGTCTGCTGCCTCCGCCTGGCAGTGTGGCCGGAAGGGCGGGATCTATTCTGCCTCCCCTCACCGCTGCACAGTAGCCACCCCGACGCCTTTACGCCACACCCCTTTCTGGCGGCACCTCGTCCCCATGCCAAACGTTCACCACGCAGTTTTGCCAGACCTGTGGCACCGCTCGAAACTCTATAGCGCAAATTGGTCAACCGCCCGATATGCTTTGTTTGGCCATTCCCAGCCGACTCCGCGTGTCATCGCTACTGTCGTTAAACTTGGACCCGCAGACGTCATCGCCAGAGCCCATGGACGGCGACGAGGATTAAAATTCAACGCGGTTCAGGCACCTGTCGGCCCTGTCGGCACCTGTCGGGTGTCTTGGCCACTCCTCCGTACCGACCGACCGACCGACCGACCGACCGACCGACTGACCACCTGTCAAACAACGACTACGACATCACCCCAGTGTATGAAGTTGAATTCGCCTACAAAACCGACGAAGAAATGTCGCATCAATTCCATGGGTACACTCGGAAAAGAACTGATGGCTGAAGCGCCTGTTATTACGCTGTGCAATATATTAGACAAAACATTCAATACCAAATCTAGAAATTTTGACAGCTGTGGCAATGCACATTGATAGCAAAATTCAGCGATTGCATTCTTTTTGCTTATAATGTAGGCCAGTATGTAACTATGATATAAATACTAACAAAGATTGATACTGTTGATGAAATAATTGGTGCAAATATCATGTTTATATAAATTGGGAAAATATTACTTTGGTCTGAGTAGATTGCTGAGTACACTATATTCGTCTACCTTCTGACTGCAAGGTTTTTGCTGCTGCTAGCTTTAATAAGGAATTCAAAATAAAATGATTACTTTGGCTACGATACTGACCTCCGCTTTTGTATTTTTGAGAATCAAAGCTTTATACTTGCTACAGTCTTAATCAGAAGCTCGAACACCGACCAAACTCCAGTAAGTGTACACGGCCACAAAGAAAAAGTAGCATTCAGAAAGAGGTCAAACAACACAAAAGCATGCGGCGTGCATCACAGCGAAATGCACCCATTAGCTATATTTGCGCAGGAAGACCGAGAACACCTTAAGAATGAAAAATTTGAACACAAGGTTTCACATTCCCATCAGAGACAAGAAGCAGTACTGACAGGAATTGTATTGAACAAGAAGCCCAAAAACTCAAAATTCATGCTGCCATTTGCAAAAGCGAACTGAAGAGTTGTCAACTTGAACAGCAGGCATTGCCCTCCGTCAATTTATTTGACGAGAATCTGCAGCGTCCGTGATAGCAACCACAACAATGCGCTGAATGACTCCTGTAGAACTCTATTATTTTATGGTTATGGCGCTCTGCTGGTGAGCCGAAAACCGCGGGTTCAATCCCGGCCGGGGCGGTCGAAGTTCGATGAAGGCGTAATTCTGGAGGCTCCTGTGCTGTGCCATGTCAGTGGACGTTAAAGAACCCCAGATGGTTGACATTTCCGGACCACTTCACCACGGCGTCCCTCATAGCCTGAGTTGCTTGGGACGTTAAACCCCCTTAAACCATAAACCAAAAAGTTTGCAACGATTTTCCTGCTGCCAAGTTTAATAAGAAAATAAAAAATAAAATGTTTACTTTGCCTACTACACTCAGCTCCGCTTTCTTATTTACTGATAATCAAAGCCTTATCCTTGTTACTGCCTTTATCAGAAGCTCGAACACCGAAGAAACTCAGGTAAGTGTTCACTGCCCCAAAGAAAAAGCTACATTTAAAACAAGGTCAATCAACACAAAGGCATGCGGCATGCATCACAGTGAAATTTGACAGCGAAGTACACCTATTAGCTATATTTGCGCAGGCAGACCGAAAACACCTTAATAAAAAATTTACACCTTAAGATTAAAAAATTTGAACAAAAGGCTTGACATTATGACCATAGAAAATAAGCAGTACCGACAGGAATTATACTGGACAAGCCCAAACAACTAAAAATTCATACTGTCTCTTGTGATAACCTCCATCGATTTACTTGACCGTAATCTGTCGCACCTGAGATAGAACTACTACAATGTGGTCAGACTCCTGCAGTACTCTTCTATTTAAGCCCAAAAGCAACGAGAACATCACTTCCTTAACAAGACAGCAAGAGAACATATAACATCAAAGAATGTATCCATGGACAGTAACAGTGTCAAATATCAATTTTCGAACAGAGTAACACTGTTACAAAGGCGAACGTAGCGCTTTCTGTGACGAGAAACGATAGCACCATCAAGAATTAATTTTCTAATATTAAAAGTGCGAGAGAACTGCGAACATAACAATTTACAAGCAACAGGAAAAGTCGTTCCTCTTCGGACTGCAAGAGCCTTGCGCGCTAAGGGATCTAGCGCTCAGACGTCATACCATGAATTTCAAACAAGTCGAGTAGGCAGGGACAAAGCTTATGAAAGTACAGTTGTCTGAGCAGTTGCTTATGCAAGCCCGTATTTGTGTGTGAAATAATTCTGTAATGTACTGGACCGGCAAAGAACGCGATCCCACTTTGAAGCAAACGGAGACAAGTACAAGAGGAGGAATGCGTCACACGGATCACAGAGGGATTGCAGGTGAGCGTTTCAGCTGGAAACCTCGAAACTGAACCCCGAGGAGGACAAGCATCAGAAAACACAACGACTCTGCCCCATCAAATCCACATGACTCTCCCCTTTGTCTCCGGGTCCCCTCTACTATTCCTGGTTTATCAACGAAGCTGCTTTCCCGCTACAACGGTCTTTAACGTGTTATTCAACAAACCACCCCAATGAACTACATTGTCGATGCCATCACATCTTCTTCGGAACCTGGTCTCCGCGGCCGCGAACCTGTCCATGTTGGACGTCTGAAACTGTACAGTGACCTGCACGTTCTTTCCGCACCGTAATTCGCCAAGATGGCTCCTTTTTCGGCGGAGAGGTATGGTAATGGCTAGATCGGCGTCGGATAATGCGATCCCAGTAAGATGGCGAAGACAAGAACAAGCTGTAACAACGCCTCAGGCTAATCCCCCATTGGCGATGTGCCATCGCTTTTCAGGCAGCAACAACCACAAGAACTGCTCAATTTATCCCAAAGAGCTTACGAGAGAGCGTGTCAGCAAGGAAGCGTTCGGACTCGACCCCGAATCAGTATTTATTTTTTATTTATTTATTTATGTATATGCATTGGCCCCCAGGGGAATACAGTAGAAAGGTGTAACACAAATTTTACCTAGCTTTTGCGCTGCAGGCCACCGTTTTGATGAGTGTGCACTGTGCGTTTTTCTCCCGTGGTGTCCAGCATATTGGCACCGCTTCTGCGGTCTGCCCACCTCTTATCACGCCTGTATATATGTGAGACATATAGGCCACAGAGTGCTCCAATAGCGCAGGGCTTCGACGTGCTTTCTACTCGTATACAATTACTGCATGTACCAGCAAAGAAAATTGCAGAGCTTCATGCTGCTGTTTGTTGTCTTTTTCTTTATTTCGTTCCTGCCGCCTTTGAAACCAAAGCATTTCTGCACTGCAATTTTTTGGGCGTCCCCACACAGCTCCGTCTTCGTTGTTGGTCGTTGTATTGTGGTTCGTATTTCTTAATCGAACCGCGGAGGAAGAACAGCTGCATAGCGTCAATGATTCTGGATGGAATATAAGCCCACGTCACGGTGCTGGTTGGTGTCGCCAAAGTAGCATGGTTGGTGTCACACTGCCGCATTCCTCTTTTTATACTTAGTAATGTTGCTTGTGTCATGTTACTACCAGAACAGAACACATAAAGCAGAAAAAAAAGAACAGCAGATGGTCGAGGCGCTTTACCATATCTGTAGTTTCCAATTTTTTTTCTTAGCCTGCGAAGTTTCTGAAAAAGCTGCATAGCTTTCCTTTGTTGCCGTATGGCTGCGCATGGGTGAATTTCAATGGGTAATTACTCCTTTATTACAAATCTACTCGACCGTAGGGGTTTCCGCTAAACATGTGACAAACAGCTTGAATATCCACAGCGAAGAACATTATGACGTTAAATCACTTTTTGATTCTCAATCAATGGGCACTGCTTAAATAGTCCCGGGATACTTGAAGTCGATTTGTATAGATTAGCTTTTCATTGCGTCTGCAAGGTATATTGAAAATAAGAATTAAAGTTTGCAATGACGGAAAGATTGGCACGTGGTTGATAGACAGCGCCGACGCATTCGTTGACGGCTGAAAAAGAGTGACGTCAAACCAAAACTATTAACGGAGCTAACCTGTGGCAGCTAACTGGAGAAACAACTGGGCGACGACGATAGCAATAACCACGCAAAGAGAACGCCGAAGATGAGATGGCCGACCCCTGGCAGCAGCGTTCAGTTTAAAGGCACTAAACGACTGCGAGATCAGAAGCATAAAACTTCGACCTTCATTTCAGACGAACACCCATAATGGCGCACTGTCCGAGATAAAGAGAAAGCAGGCAAACAAAGCTAGCGTCAATATGTCTCCGTAAACTATCATCAGGGGCTTTTTTTTTTCTTTAAAACTCAGCATCCACTGTGCGATCCGCTATTTCATCTACGGAGACGATATTTTGCTTGAAACAAAAAAAAATGGCAGGTCCGGTCTAGCGTGTCAAATTGCACGATATATTATATTTCTTATCGGTAGTTCCCTGTAGCGTTGTGAAGGCTATAAGGGTGAGTTAGGAGACGTTGCCCTGCGGAATTTAGTATAAGAAAAAGTCTCTGCTTCTTTAGCACAGGTTAACAGTGTAAATGTGGCGTTTGCAGTGACATTTCCAGGCTTCTGTGTGTGCAACGAAACGCATTTTGGTGTGGTTTTACGTTATTTCTTACAATATCTTTGATTCAAAAGCATCAACACTATCAATAAGTGTTCTGCAGTGCCAAAACTACACTGTTCATTATAAATTTCAAAACTATGTATAGGTGTCATCGTTATCATCATCAGTCTAAGTACGCCCACTGCAGAAGAAAGCCCTCTTTCACATCTCTTCCTTAACTCTGTCCTGTACCAGCTGAAGCCACCTCATCACCTAATTACTCAGCCTTCACGACCATCGGTTACATTGAATTCGCATCAGATGCTCTATCCATGCCCATTTCTTTCTCTTGTGTTCGATTAGGATATCATTACCACTTGTTTGTTCCCTGACCCACTCTCTCATATTTATGCCTGTCAACGTTACACATTATTTTCCTTTCCATAGCCCGATCCGTAGGCCTTAATTTGAAGTGAACCCGTTTTGTTCGCTTTCATGTTTCTGCCACATCGGTGAGCACCGTTAAGATACCGCTCTTATAGAGTTTACTCATGAGGGATAGTGTAAACTGCATTCGTTATCGGAGAGCGGTGCAAATGCGCTTCACCCCGTTCCTTTTTTTTCTAGTTATTTCGCTTTCGTGATTCGGGGCTGCGGCCCCTCACAAAGATACTCTATACACAGTATATAGACTTCTGATAGACTTTGTTACCTTTCTAAAGATATTTATTTTTGTTTACTCATAGTCTATAGTCTCTCTATGCGCAAAATTCTGCTAACAGTTTATGGCCATAAATCATAGACTGTGTATAGGATCTGTATTGCCTATAGGCCCCTGTAAAGTTTTGTCTATAGTGAGTCTATTGGCTACCAATTGTAAAGCGCCTCGCTACCAATTCTAAACTGACGCGCTTGCCAGACTGGAAAACATGATTTGGTTTTCTGCATAGTTTTTAGACCGACTGTTTTGGAGTGCCTGTTTAACGCATTGATTACGCTTTGCAGCACATCGCAAGAGTGGCTCAGCAAGGCAATGTCATCGGCGAAGCCCTCATTACTATAGATGGTTACAACTTAAAAACCCAGCGGCTTTTCTCCGTCAAAAGACCCACTTGCAGATAATGGCGACAGCCGAGTCTTATCAACCCGGCTAGATTTACAAAGCTGGCAGTGGTAAATGAAAGGGGATAATCCATTCCATGTATGGTCTGACGTAGACCCATCTCTGCATTGCGACGCAGCTCCCTGCATTATTACGATAGCAGGGTCATTAGAATCGGCCTGCATCTTGGAGGGAAGGGCGGCTTTGGTGGGGGAAAGGCGCCGCTTTTTTAAGTTGCATCCGACTGCAAGTGACTTTCTATTGTCTTTTATCGCCAACTGTTCCAATCACAGGCCTCTGAACACCTTGCGCAAACAGGCGCGGAATAGCTTTGGCGAAATCGTGTCTTCATGCCGTTTACCCATGCTTATTTCCTTATTTGAATTTTATTACTCAATTTCTGGAGGAATATGGTATCTGCGCAGTGGCTACAGATCTCTTTTAGTATATCCTTCCTTGCTGGAATTTTATTGCTGCTTATATTTATGTATTTGTTTATTTATTTTTTCCTCAAATATTCACAAGGGACATTACATAAGGGGTGGGCTGAGAAGGCGATTAGCTTGAATACAGATGACCTTCGATGGAGGTATTGAATTTGATGAAGTCGATAATGGTTGCCACTTCGGATAGAAGGTCATTCGAGTCTCGGGCTGTTTTCAGGAAAGAAGACTGTTGATATGTTTCGGTGCTGGATTGCACAGGGTAGACGGCGTTAGGGTAACAATTACGGGAAATACGATTAGCGCGTGCGATAGGAATAACTTCGTGATTAAATATATAGAAAAATTTATAATAAGGAAAGACAGGAGATCTTGCGACGAAAGGCCAATGTAGGGAGACTAAGCTGAAACTTTAGTGCGGAAACGCATGTGTGGTATAAAAAATTAGAACAAATGAATCTTGCAGCGCGATTCTGGACAGATTCGAGCGTGTCAATTAGGTTAGCAAAATAGCCAAACGGGCGAGTTGGTGGTACATATTGGAGGGTATGAACTGGAGGGTACATACTGGAGGGTATGAACCTGGACCGGCTTAAAGTAAGTGTCAATAAAGCTAAAGGACTTAGTTTAAAGATTTTTTTCTCAGCGAAGTCGCACAAAGATGGCATGCCATTTCGGGCTATTATAACTGAGAGGAGCACTTGACAATATGAAATCTCAGGGTATCTACAGAAATTCTTAGCTACTTTGGCTATTAAGGACCCTTTCAGAGTTCGCAACTCTAAAAGTGTGGTAAATTTTCTGCGACATGAAAATCCAGGCTCATGTACAGTGTTCAGTATTGACGTGGTCGATCTGTTCTATTCCCTCCCTCACAATGAATTGATGAACGCGGTTACAAAATGTGTAACAATTGACAATGATGAAGAACAGTTTATTAGAGGGTGTGGCATTTCTGTGGCTAGCTTTCTTGAGCTGCTGTCTTTTTATTTAAAGTCAATGTTCGTTGAATGGGACAGTAAACTATATACCCAAAAAGCGGGTGTTTGCATTGGATCTAGGGTGGCACCAGTGATTAGCGATATATTTTTGTCCTTTGTTGATCGTGGTATCCAGGAAAATCTGTCGGGAATGGCGTCACGCATCTTTCGTTACGTCGATGACTTCTTGATTTTTGTAGAAAAAACTAACTTTTCAAGGCGCATGACTGATGTACTAAAGGTATTTAAAGAAAATGCTTTAGGTCTAGAGTTCACCACTGAGATCACGGTCGGTAGTAAGCTACAATTTTTAGATCTGAGTTTGAAGGTAGCGACGGGGCACGTCTGTTGGGAATATCGTCCAAGGATGGGAAAACCGCTGTTAAATTATAAATCGCATCATTCCAAAACAGTTAAAACAGGAATTGTGGTCTCATCTCTTTTGTCCTCATTATCAAAATCTTGTATCCATAGGGCAACCAACAGCTTCAATGAACAAATTAAAAGGTTGAAGGAAGCTGGATACCCGGATGGTGTTATGTTATTGGGCTGTAACAAGGCAGCCAAAAAGCTTAGGAATCCATCTTTGGTCCCAAGTCTGGAAAAAGAGAAGGAAAGGAAAAAGTTTGCCATTCTCCGATACGTACACCGTATGTCACATAATCTTAAAAATGTGGCAAAAAGGTATGGCGTAGGGGTGGTTTTTTCAGCACCCAAGAAACTTAAAAGGGTTTGTGCTGTTTTGGAAGGAAAGGCTGAGCAACGAAAAGAATCTGAAACAACTTGTGGGGTTAAGCACGAAACAATGTATGTGCCATGCGCAGAAGAGGTTGTGTACAAAATCCCAATGTCATGCGGACAAATATATATCGGGCAGACGGGGCGTTGCATCAATACACGTTTGAAAGAGCATGCAAATAATCTTGAAGCTAACAAATCTAATAATCTAGTTGACCATGTTCGAGACTGCCAATTTTGTTTTCCTTCATTGCCTTACTGTGATATCCTCTACAAACACCCGTCCCGATTAACACGAGAGATTATGGAAGCATATCACATGAAGAAAAAAACAAGGTTATGTGTCAGTAAGCCATCTATTTCATTATATGACAGTGAGGTTGCATACCTCGATGCCACGTAGAAACTTTGGTTTTGTCTAGGTACTAGCTGATAAGTTGGCCACTTTGTCCATAAAATGTACTGCTTTCCTTAAATAAATTTCAGTTGTGAGTCAGCGCTTGTCCTGTATTTTCTTCCCCTCTGTCCGCGTCGTTGCGCTGTTTGCCACCAATAGGTTAGCAAAGTTAGGATCATAGGCGGCGCATGCAAACTACAATTTCGACCGTACAAATGTTAAGTAAGCAAGCAATTTCTTGGACGGCGGTGCTAAGGCAAGGTTACGGCACAGGTACCCTAAATCTTGATTGGATGTATTAGTTACATGGTGAACGTGTTGCAACCAGGTTAGATTTTTGCTTAATGGATGCCGAAATATTTATAGGCATCTACTGATTTAATTGGAAGGTTGTCACTTGTATATATTGCATCCTAGTGGTTGCGTCGGCGCTGGAATGAAAGAAGGGAATTTTTAAACAGACCAGCGCGCAGTTTGACAGGGACAACGAGGCAGACACGACACAGACGAGCGCTGACTTGCAACTGATGTTTATTGCTTGGAACGAGGCATATACACAGTTCCAACAAAAAGAAGGAAACAAAACAACCATTCATAGATTCAAGTAATTCATACATGCCGCACTGAAGAAAGAAGATAACCAAGATCATCATTTCTCCCCCGCTAAAAATGCCAGTTCTTTGGAACAAATCGACACACATGGGCTGCTGACGCAGGCGTCTTTTTACCAGGCGATGTGCGCTGCTTCAATTATTTCACATGTTAGTTGGTTACTGTGCTTGCTTAAAACTTGCGTGCGAGTGAAGTCAGGGTGGCTAGTTTTGCTGTCACAGTCTCTACAGTGGATGCCAAGATGCCCCTTTACAGTGTTATGCACATTGTTATTGTGCTCCTTCAAGCGTTCATTGAGGCATCTCCCTGTCTGAGCCAAATAAAGTTTGCCACATTACAAGAGAATGGCGTAAACTACACCTTCTTCATAGAAGAAGAATTGATTTTCATGTTTGATGTCGCACTCTCCGAGAATGAAATCGGTATTAACCATTTTGCACATCTTCCAAAGCTTATCCGGAGCCGAAAAAAATGACATTGATACGTTCTCTATTTGCTGTTTTTTTTTGTCTGTGGGAGAAATGATGAATGTAAGGCGCAACAGTGTTTTTTTTTTGTTTCGCGTCAATGAATCTGCCCGTTCCTCTTTTCTGTGTTTGCACAAAATACTCAGAATAGATTCTGCCACTGACAAAAGTAGCTGCTTGGGATAACCAGTCTTGACGCGAAAGGAAAAAGAAAAAACCACTGTTGTGCCTTACATTCATCATTTCTCCCACAGACTAAAAAAAAACAGCAAATAGAGCACGTCTCAAAGTCATTTTTCCGGCTCCGATTAAGCTTGGGAAGAGGTGCAAAATAGTTAATACCGATTTTGTTCCTAAAGAGTGCGACATCAAACATGAAAATCATTTCGTCTCCTGTGAAGAATGTGTAGTTTGCGGCATTCCCTTGTCATGTGTCAAACTTTATGTGGTTCAGACGGGGAGATGCCTCAATGAACGCGCAAAAGAGCAATAACAATGTGCATAATACTGTACAAGGGCATCTTGGCATCCAATGTAGAGACTGTGACAGGAAAACTTGCCACCCTGACTTCACTCGCACACACGTTTTAAGCAAGCACTGTTACCAACTAACATGTGAAATAATTGAAGCAGCCCACATCGCCTGGTCAAAAGACGCCTGCGTCAACAGCCCCACTTTATCGATTTGTTCCAAAGAACTGGCAATTTTAGCAGGGGGGAAATGGTGATCTTAGTTATCTCCTTTCTTCAGTGCGGCATGTGTGAATGATGGTGAATCTATTAATTGTTGCTTTGTTTGCTTCTTTTCGTTGGAACTGCATATATGCCTCCTTCCAAGCAATAAACACCAGTTGCAAGCCGGCGCTCGTCTGTGTCGTGTCTCCCTCGTTGTCCCTGTCAAACTGCGCGCTGGTCTGTTTCAAATGATTTACCGACTCGCACAAGCATTCATTTTAAAGAAGGAATGTTTTAGCAAAATTTAATGACATATGCCAGGTTTTACACAACTACTAGAAGCGTAGCAGGTCTTACTGGAGGATGGTTATGACGGACTGGTTGACTATTGGGCGATACATTCACGGCCGTTATAGTTATATTCAAGAGCCTTTATACGGGGCTCTCATATGCCCTGGCTGCGGTATGATTCTGTAATATGCGTAACTAAAAGAAAACACTCTCAAGAGTTTCAACCAGGATGACCGTAAAGCCACTAAGCGATACTCAAACTGCAAGGGGAGCGCTGTGTAAAAGTAAAATGTAGTTCGCTCATTTCCATTACCTTCACGTACAGTAATTAATTCTGCAATTGCGTGGGCACATTTACGTCTGCTAACAGAAGCATTTTGCAGATTTCAAAGCTGTATTTCAAACCGATCCCCTCAGATTCAAGGTCCGTAAAATTAACAAAGTCATGATGATGATTATGCCAGACAGCTGCACCGTTCGCAGCAGCTGGTTATCGTTACTGGGATGTAGGCGACAGATTATAAAGACGCAATAAAAAAGCACAAAACAAGGTGAAACGTGTCACACACCACAATGCACATATTGCCACACATGTAGCCACCGCTCCACGCAGCCGTTGATCCAAGAAACCGGTAGGGCAAAAGCCAAACCACCTTCTATGTAAATAGGCGGAAGGCCATTTCAGTGAAAACCGACAAACCCTACCTGGTCTTTGGGGTTAGGCCCATGAGCCACCCCAACGCCTTGCCGAAGATGCGGCGGACTCAAGTGGAAAGGCTCCAACCCCTTAGTAGAGGGCGGGTGCAGTCCACCGCGTCTGTTGTGAGGCCGACGGGGAGCTCTCAGGAACCGTTTTAATGTGCGAGCATTGCTAGGTTTGCTGAGCGAAAACCTCGCCTTCGCCAGAAAGCCGTAGCAGCCACGCGTGGCAGAAATGCGGCATGCGAATGACGTCATCACCCCTCCAGGCAAGAGACAGAAATACTTCTCCTAGGGACTCCGGATTGCGAATCTCCCCTTCGAGAAATGCAAGACACCTTCCTCCATGAATGGAAAAAGATTTGGGAGCGCCCCTCCTCTTATCTGGAGTGGCTACACAACGCCCTCTCACTGGTACAGCAAAGAAGACCAAGCTGAGAGACTTTAGGATCAAGGTGGGAGGGGCTGGCCTTCTCCTGAATCACCCGCTCCCCTCCGGGCTAGGAACTGGGTGAGATGCCACTGTCCGGCCTGAATTGACGTGCCCATCACAAGGCAGGGGTTCATCGAGAAAGGCAAAAAACTTGGTTTCGTTCAGGACCCACTTTCAAAGCCAACGTTCATCGGCGCGACGCGTGCCGATCTCTGGTTAGGACTCGCCTCTCCAACTTATGCAGTCACTACTTCCCCTGGCAACTGAATCGACTTGTCGTTTAATCTAAGATGCCACTATCACAGCGCACGAAGTAAGGTACGCATCGACCTACTGCTCCGACCACGAAGCCATGCTACTGCCGATCAACATGGACCCGCCGACATCGTCACCGGAGCCCACGGATGACGACGGGGAATAAATAAGATGCAACGTGGTTCAGGCACCGGTCGCACAACGACTACGACATTCCCCCAGAGTATGAGGTGGAATTCACCGCGCACCCTATGAAGCAATCTCGCATCTATGCCACGGGTTCGCTCGAAAAAGCACTGTCATCCCTCTGCGAAGTGGTGTCATCGTGCTGAAAAGTGGTGTTTTCACCGTAGAATAAGGTGGAATAGGCAGACTGTGATTTTCCGTATTTGTGTGAGCATTATAACCCTCAGCGAAAAACCAAGGTAATATATTATTACCGATTGTATGTCAAAGGTAATACTGCTATTTTGATATTTCGGTAGCCGCTACAAGCAAGGGCTGGGGATTTAAACAGCCGACCAGGGGAATCACTTCGTCGCTCTCAGCGGCAGGTCCTTATGTAGCGATAGCTACATTACGGTACCATTTCGAGCGTTCAGCGTGGCGGCGCCGCCACGTGGTGCGGAGCAGCTGAAGGTGGCGCAGCGTCGTGGCTGATCATGTGACCGTGTTACACTCGGCCAGCTGTAACTATTGCGTCACACCAGGTTTAACCAGGGCTAAACCCCCGTCAAATTTCTCTATCTTGCTCAACGTCCCGATAACACGAATGTAATATGTGCCTCCAAGTTTTCGTTTTCTTCGAAACTTACGCTCAATCTAATTTGTATATCAAAAGTAGTTTGAATGTCTCTCGGTGAACCTTATGCTCATAATAGTGTGCTGCACTATTTTCCGTGCACAAGCAATTGAGAGATTTTTGGATTATTGACGCATATGGATAAATAAGAGTCGTCGTGCCTCTATTCTGTGTCGCTGGGTGTGCTTTTCCACATATACAAATATTCATGAGTCTGCTTGCGTCTACCGCCATCATAAGACGTGCCTGTGCTAATAATTTTTATAGAAATTCTGCTCCTCAAAACACGGACTGCAGACGACCTTAGTGGTAGTTATTTGATGGAAGCACATGATTTTAAACTAGCGGACTGTGTTCTGCGTGTCGTGAAATTTCGATGGCTGCCGCGCCTGCAATTACTTTGTTTCTTATACCCCATCTAAGGATATCTGCTTTCGGAAATATTTGCTGACAGCTGCAGCGAAGCCACTTTATAACAACATCCTGCGACTGCCTTCATTTTGTTTTACTTTGGTTAGTCTGTAGATATGCTAGAAATACTGACAATAGTTGACACAGTGCAAGTAAAAATGGTGCGCAAATATAAAGTATATAGAACTTCTGTTCAATTATTATTTGTGTGTAGGTTACATTGCCGAGCTCATTCCATTCATCTGCTTACAGACTGCAACGTCTTTAGGACTGGATGCTTCAATGAAAAATAATGAAAAATGCATTCTGGCTGCGACACTGAGCTCACATTTCTTACTTATAGACACTCTGAGGCTTAGCGTGGTACTGGCTAGACCACAATCTCGAACACAGAATAAACTTCACTACCGTAAAATGCCGACCAAGCGCCCCCCTCCCCCCTACTCGAGGGATAACTGAACAAATAAGGATGGGGATGGCTTCCTCGGTCCCGCAGCTATATTCAAGATGTCGGCCACTAACAATAATCACTCTAGTATGCGCTCTTTTAGCAAAAGTTATATTGACGAAGACTGTTTTTTGATAACGGTATCTTTTTATTCACTCTCAAACCCATCGACTTATTCCTCGGAATCTGGCCCAAAAACGAGGTATGCACACTCTTCCTTCAGCTCGTCGCGGTCTTCAGGGATGTCTGCAAGCCGAACGCTGTTACGTCTCGCCCTCGCCTACGACGCGCGGTATAGCCGGCGCGGATGCAACGGACGCCGCGGCTTCGTTCTTCGCGGCCGCAACGCCTCCCGCCAAGCGCGTCCAGGCAGGTTTCAGTGCCACGTGTCGTCGTGCGTGCGTGTTTGTGTGTGTGCATGTTGGTGCCCACGCTTGTCAAAGCGCGGCAGCCGGGGAGAGGAGCTCCCCAACTGGGAGGCGAGGAGGTCTGACCGGCGCCGGCCTGGCGGACGCGCCCGTCACGTCTGGACATGTTCAAGCGTCGCCGTATCGGACGCCTCTTCCCAAGCCGTTCCTTCTTGCCCTCGACTCCGTGGGTATAAAACGCCGCTGCCCCGGACGCCGAGAGAGACTTCGATTCCTTCCTTCGAGTAACGTGGTCGCCCTGACCGGCTGCTCTTTTGAGATGCCAGAATAAACAAGTTGTTCTGTTGCCAGTCGACTCATCCTTTGCCGGGACCTTCGGATGTTTCCAGCTTTGCCCCAGGCCGCCAGGCCAACGCTACCCTTGGGGCTTGCAACCCAGATGCAACAACTGGTTGCCAGCGGTGGGATCCCGACAACGGAGGCCAGCAGCGAAGATATGCGGTCAACTGTATGCTGAGCAGCACAACGACCATCCGGGAGCAGTGCAACGAGCCCTGTGTGATGACTGGTTGCCTGCAGCGGAACGACTGCGCTGAATTCTTGGCTGCGAGGTTTGGTGAGTGCGGGACTTTCTTCTTCTGAGTTTTGCCAGGCTTTTGTTAGTGTCAGAAACAGAGCTGGTAATTGTGGTTGTCGTTGCTGCCGGGTTAGTTTGCGGCAAGACAATAGTAGGCAGTAGAGAAAGCAGCATTCGGAGCAGCCATGGATTTGAAGTCGTTGCGCAAACCGAAATTGCTGGAGCTTGAAAGAGAGTTGGGTCTTGATGTCTCAGACAAACTCAGAAAACCAGAACTGCTAAGGGCGATTCTTGAGTTGGAGGCTGAGGATGACGAGCTGTCGGAATGCCTTGAGACCATTGAGGAGAGGGAACAAAAAGAAAAAGACGAGCGCGAACGTAAAGAACAAAAAGAGAAAGAGGAGCGCGAACGTAAAGAGCAAAAAGAGAAAGAAGAGCGCGCTTTGGAAATGAAGCGTCTCGAGGTAGAGATGGAACGCGCTCGTAATGGAAGTCAGGCACACGGTGCAGGAGAACGGGTATCGTTCAAAATGACTGACCTGATGCGGCCGTTTAAGCTTGGAGAGGACATTGGTTTGTTCCTGGTTAACTTTGAGCGAACGTGCGAGAAGCAGGGGTTCTCTCGGGAAACGTGGCCACAGCGCTTGCTCACTTTGTTACCCGGCGAGGCGGCCGACGTAGTCGCTCGCTTGAAGAGAGAGGAGGCAGAGGATTTCGACCAAGTGAAATCGAGTCTGCTAAAAAAGTACAGGCTGTCAGCGGAGGCGTTCCGTCGGAAGTTTCGGGAAAATGAAAAAGGCAGAAATGAGTCATATACAGAGTTTGCCTACAGGCTTATGTCAAACATGCAGGAGTGGCTCAAAGAAGAGAAAGCGTTTGGTGACCACGAGAAAATTCTGCAGTGTTTCGGGCTGGAACAGTTTTATAGTCGGTTACCTGAGAACGTGCGGTACTGGGTCTTGGATAGGCCAGACGTTAGTACAGTGGCTAAAGCCGCCGAGCTAGCCGAGGAGTTTGTGGCGCGTCGGGCTCGCGGAGCTAAGGACGGTCAAAAGGGTGAATTTGGCTCCAAGTCTGAGAGGCCGAAGTTCACACCCATGAGAGCAAGGGGGGACACGCGTAGTGCGGATGCGAGTGAAAGCAGTCCGACCGAACGTAAGGAGACGGCGGCAGCCGAAGCCGAACGCAGAAAGCGGTTCGAGAGGAGGCAAGCGCTCGTGTGTTATACGTGCCAAAAGCCGGGTCACTTTTCGGCGCAGTGTCCAGAAACAAAAAGAGAAGTCGTGTGTTTGTCATTATGTAGCACTGACGAGAACATGAAGCTTCTCGAGCCTTACATGCGAGACTTCCTCGTGAACGGGAAAGAGTGCCGAGTGCTTCGTGATTCCGCAGCTACAATGGATGTAGTTCACCCCTCTTACGTAGAACCCGATAGGTTCACGGGCGAGTGCGCATGGATCAAGCAAGCCTTGGAAGCTCATAGCGTGTGTCTGCCCGTAGCAAAAGTGCTTATTGAAGGACCTTTCGGAGCACTTGAGACGGATGCCGTAGTGTCATCTATGCTGCCCCCCCAGTACACGTACCTATTTTCGAACAGGTCCGATCACCTCCTGCGCGAGAAGGGGCTTTTGTTTGGCGAGGCTAGCGTTCAGGCCTTAACCAGATCGAGAGTTCGGGAACTCGCTGCAAAGGCGGTAGTTGCGGGGCCGACGTTGTCGAACAATGAGAAAGGGTCAGAGGCGCAGCAAGCTGATATTCCGAGCACGTCAGAACTGGATAAAATTGAGCCTGTAGCGTTGAAGGCACCAGGTACTGGAGAGGAAATGCCCGACAAGGGAAAGTTAGAAGAGCTTCCGGTCGAGCTTCCGGGACTAAGCTCAGTGACGAACAGGGAAGACACTGATCAGGTCATTAGTGACTTAATCATTAAAGCACCACTTTCGGCTGAGCAGAAAACCGAACTACACCAACTCTTACAAGAATTTCAAGGTCAGTTCTCTGAGAGGCCTGGTAGGACTTCTGTCCTTACTCATAATATAGAACTTACCTCCCCAGAGCCAGTACGATCCAAGGCGTACCGGGTGTCACCCCGCCAGCGCGATATTATGGAGGCTGAGGTAAAGAAAATGCTACAGCTCGGTGTTATTGAGGCGGGTGAGAGTGATTATACCTCCCCTTTGATTTTAGTTGAGGTACCGGGCAAGGAACCTCGTCCTTGCGTCGACTACCGCAGGCTTAATTCCATTACTAAGGATCAAATTTATCCGATCCCTAACATCGAGGAGCGCCTTGAGAAAGTTAGTAGCGCTCAGTTTATTTCCACCCTAGATCTTGCCAGGGGTTATTGGCAGGTTCCACTTACAGAAGAGGCTAGTAGGTATGCGGCGTTCATTTCACCAATGGGAACATTCCGTCCTAAAGTTTTGAGTTTTGGTTTGAAGAACGCGCCATACTGCTTTTCAAGCCTCATAGACAAAGTGTTGCGGGGACAGGAAGAATTCGCTTTACCGTATTTAGACGACGTAGCGATATTCTCCGCATCCTGGTCTGAGCATATGGCACACTTGCGGGCAGTGCTAACCCGCCTGCGCGAAGCGGGCTTGACAATCAAGGCTCCCAAGTGCCAATTAGCACAGGCCGAGGTTGTCTACCTCGGTCACGTGATTGGACAGGGTCGTCGCCGCCCCTCTGAAATAAAGGTGGCCGCTGTGCGAGACTTCCCGCAACCGCGCACGAAGACCGATATTCGGTCGTTCTTAGGTGTCGCCGGCTACTATCAGAGGTACATCCCCAGGTACTCCGATATCGCGGCTCCCCTGACGGATGCTCTAAGAAAAACAGAGCCCCAAACAGTCGTCTGGAGCGAGACAAAGGAAAGAGCTTTTAGCGCCTTAAAGAGCGCCCTAACAAGCCAGCCTGTGCTACGATCGCCAGACTACACAAAAGGGTTCGTTGTTCAGTGCGATGCTAGTGAGCGAGGCATGGGCGTTGTACTGTGCCAAAGGGACAATGGAGAAGTGGAACACCCCGTCCTGTATGCTAGTCGTAAGCTGACCTGTCGTGAGCAGGCGTACAGCGCCACTGAGAAAGAGTGTGCGTGTCTCGTGTGGGCCGTTCAGAAATTGTCATGCTACCTAGCCGGCTCGAGGTTTATCATTGAGACGGATCACTGCCCTCTCCAATGGCTGCAGACCATATCTCCCAAAAATGGCCGCCTCCTGCGCTGGAGCCTCGCTTTGCAACAATATTCCTTTGAGGTGCGTTACAAAAAGGGGAGTCTCAACGGTAACGCCGATGGCTTAAGTCGAAGCCCCTAACGTAGGAATCCGCCTCAAAGTTGTTGGTTACTGATGTTTTCTTCCTGAGGCAGGATTTTTAACATATTGCTTTTGTTTAGTGTTTCAAAGTGATTATGTGCTTTCTAGTGCAATTTTCCAATTTGTGGACGCGTTCTGAGTGCTGCTTGACTACTGTAAGGAACTAGGCAGTAGTATAAAAGGGGAAAGAGCCTGGCAGAGCTTAGTGAGGGTTGTCTCGTGCTTGCTGACTGAGCGGTTGTGTTTCGGCGTAGTTCTAACGCTTGCTGGGAACGAGCACAAAAATGGCAACTCTCCCGAAGTGACTTTGCAGTGTCCTATGTGATCCTGAACCCGAGAACGAGGCCTTCTCTGTGCTCTGCGCTCAAGCAACGTCGAGGGACGATCGGTTTCGATTACGAGCATCATCGAGCGACATCCCTCTGGACAGCGGATGCAGTCCCCTGACCATCGGGATCTCCTTCTCCCGGCGGGGCGGTCTGTTACGTCTCGCCTACGACGCGCGGTATAGCCGGCGCGGATGCAACGGACGCCGCGGCTTCGTTCTTCGCGGCCGCAACGCCTCCCGCCAAGCGCGTCCAGGCAGGTTTCAGTGCCACGTGTCGTCGTGCGTGCGTGTGTGTGTGTGTGCATGTTGGTGCCCACGCTTGTCAAAGCGCGGCAGCCGGGGAGAGGAGCTCCCCAACTGGGAGGCGAGGAGGTCTGACCGGCGCTGGCCTGGCGGACGCGCCCGTCACGTCTGGACATGTTCAAGCGTCGCCGTATCGGACGCCTCTTCCCAAGCCGTTCCTTCTTGCCCTCGACTCCGTGGGTATAAAACGCCGCTGCCCCGGACGCCGAGAGAGACTTCGATTCCTTCCTTCGAGTAACGTGGTCGCCCTGACCGGCTGCTCTTTTGAGATGCCAGAATAAACAAGTTGTTCTGTTGCCAGTCGACTCATCCTTTGCCGGGACCTTCGGATGTTTCCAGCTTTGCCCCAGGCCGCCAGGCCAACGCTACCCTTGGGGCTTGCAACCCAGATGCAACAACGCGCAGTTCGCCGGCCTCACACCCGTCGAGCGCGTTCGGGATGCCGCAGCCCTTGAATGAGCCTGGTACGTTTTCTTCTGCGACGGCAGCCCAAGCCTCAGATAGAAAATTCAGCACTTCATGCCGTGATGGTTTCCGCAGGTTTATCTTCGGTTTCTCTCCCCCTTCCTCATTAAGGCCTCCCAGGCCCTCCGAAGACTGGTGCAACAGGTTGGCACGTACACAATGTCAGTGTCGAATTTCTGAATTGCGTCTTTTGCGGCTTGGGTCTTGTTTATAGGCGCCTTATCCAACACGAGGAGCCGCCGTACGTCATCAGCATTTGGGCCCCATATCTTCGTCAACCACTCCTTAAACTTCTCTGACGTCATCTAACCGTTATTTGAAGCGGTCACATGGCAATTCGCTAAAGATGAAACAAAACACAGCGCATTTAACAAGAGTTGATAATGAATCACAATATTATCCCGGTGGAAAAATAGCAAGACAAATCTTGTTCTCACCTGGCACAAGAAGGCTCCCGTTGGAGTTTTTCCGCTTGGCTCCTTCAAGAAGGCGAACGCTGGAAGCTTGTGCCCACAGCCACAGGCTGCTAAGGCAACTGTAAAACCCCGCCTAGCGCAGCCAATGCTGGCAATCCGGATAGTACTTTCCCCCACGAGGTTGTTAGTGGGATTCGCCGGAGTGTCCATTCGAACCATGGTTTGGTCCATATTCGCAGTGTTGTAGAGAGTCTGGTCGTGGCGTTGCCGTAGAGAACCGATAGCACCACGGAATGCTCTCGTCTCCCCCACGCAGTTCTCGGGTTTTTCTTGGCTGTCATTCGTTGCTTGCCGCATAGGAACACCGAACCGTGCCTTCCTCCTCTTCAAATACATGCTGAAGGCCACAATGTTACCAAGCTGCAGGTTATTGGCTAGCCTCAAAGCTGCTTCAGAAAGCAGTCTGTTGCTGACGGCGCGTCCGGCACTTCTTCCGCGCTCCAGAAATTCAAAAAGCGCGTCGTTCACTTCCTCGCTTGAAAACAGAGGCTCCTTTCGCTAACCTGCGCCGTACTTTAGACTTTCCGAAGTTCTGTTGTAGAAGAACGGCGGCTGCACTTTCTACTTACGTATTTCTCCGCTTGACTGTGGTTCGGGAACCTATTCCGGAGCTGCATGCGATGTGGGGTGGGGTCCATCCTACGGATGCATCTTTAGGTGTCTGTTAAGGTTGTTCTTTAGGAAAACGCCCTTTCTGTAGCGACTACACACAAATGACGAAGAACTTCCAACAGTAGAGTGTTTCTCTTCGCAGTGGTGTTTGAGGCCAGAATCTCGTGTGAAGCGAAGCTCGCAGTCGCCTCAACCGCAGGTAGTCCCCCTGAGTGGACCCTCTCGTGGTTGACCAGACGTTCGATGTATGAAGATTTTCCCACAGTCGTCGCCTAGGAAAGGCCGCTCGCCGTGTGGGTCAGTGCGTGCATGTTGAAGTGGCCTCTGGCAGAGAAAGAGAACAGAGTGTATATAATTGACACACTGAGCAAGACAACCTCATCGTAGGCTCAGAGGGGGAAGAGCGAAAGAAGCAATCCTGCGTACAAACAACACACGATACAGTTCACCTATATGTATTAGCGTTTACATTTCTAAGAAAGAATGGTATTGTAGCCAGTTGGAGCAGAGGCCACTGCCTTGATGGAGCATTACGAAGGTTCAATCAGCGCCTAAAAACGCATTCCTCTTATTTTACATTGTATATGGGATAAAATTTCAAAATAAGATACACACATGCATTGAGGCTTAGTAACCGATAAAATATGTCGCGCGCTCAAATTCAGTGCTGACTACTGGACTTCGCAGCGACGGGGAAAGCGAACAAGGGAACACACTTTTCGCCAATTCGCTTTCATGTGGCCCGACGCTAGTGGTTCCCCCGTGTGTAGGAAGCGGGCTATACTTTACCAATTGTTTCTTGACAGATCTCCCCAACAATACCGGTTAATGCGTTTCCGTAACACCTTGAACTGTTGCGGAAGTAAAACCACTGTTTGAATCGCTAGTTACTTTTGAAAGAAGAGAAAAAGTATTACAGCTTCGTCGTAGAATGCGAAGACGCAATCACATTTAACAGAGTATTTGCCTCTTTAACGAACAGGGGACCAAGTTCACACTCCTCCCCCGACTTAGAGAAGCGAAATGCTTGAATACGATTGATACTGTGGGTGTATTTATATGAAGCCTGTGCCAAAGAGCGCCAAACTTTACCTGTTGTTCGTTTCTGTCTCGTAACCATGGTTGCTGACCTATAAAAAAATACGAAAGCGCAATGCGCAGTCAAACTTGTGCTTACTTGTTATCAATGGAGTAAGGGCATAAGGTGCATTGGGGCTTTCCTGGGAGCCTTAGCCGATGCTCGCTCAGCCGGTGCTAATTCAAAACTTCTTCTTCTTCTACGGTGCTCACCCCCCCCCCCCCCCCTCTCACATGTGGCGAGTGAGCACCGTAGGTAAAGCAGCTGAACTCTTTCCATGGTCGGAGAGCAAACGAACTAAAATACGAGGTTCTAACGAACTAAGGATATTTGAGTGCTCTTCTATCGCAGCCTGCAATCTTAATGGCCAATCATTCAAGGCGCGCGCAGCATGACAGGAGGCCCACAACTGTTGTCGCCACTGCCGCACTGCTGTCTTTATACCTTTAGCGTTGTCTCTATCATGTTACTGCCAAAACTTCACACGTGTAATAGAAAAAAGAACTACAGGTCGTCGAGGTGCTTCACCATATTGCAGTTTCCAATCTTTCAGTGCCCTTTTTATACATTTTAAGTTAAAAACTATTTCGAGGCATGAGAAGTTTGTGTCATTTTATGTTGCCTTGTGTATTGCATCATCAATATCGCGACAGCTACGGTAACGCCTCAGCACTCCAAGTTACAGTTCAACTAGAACTAATATAAAAGCAATATATTTGCACACATTTTGAAAATCTACCTGTACATATCAATTTTATAACATGCAAAATGTTCTATGCAAACAAGATGGCTGCATGTTTACCAGTGGCAATATTATTGGGATACCGCTTAAAAAATCTCTTTGTATAACGAATATAATGACAAGTCAGCACTCCTAAACTTCGTTTTCATTGCTGGCGGGTAGAACGCGAGCCTCGGGCTGAGCCTGCTGCCTCCAGCTGGGTGTCTTGCACTGGTGGGGAAGTGAGTTCAGCCTGTGTCGGTCGCCGTGACCAATCAATAAATCCACTCTTAAGGTGGTGGAAGTGCCACGATAACCACCTAGATCGCTCCACTGGAACTCTGCAGCTGCAAGGTTTCCGTTCCTAAGGCGGAGATGAGCTACCAGCCCTCAGCCCCGTTTCAACCTGTCCTATGTTGTAGCGCATTACGTCAAGAAAACCCCGCTATCTTCAGTGGCATCTGCGACCAAGATATGGAGGAGAGGTTTCAGCCTCCGAATGCATGAGCCGGCACAACAAGGGGGATGAGGCCAGTTTTTTCGGTTTGGTGATTCAGATCGTAATCTTACTTAGGGCAGGCAGACACCGTCAGCTTTCCTTACCACTTCCAGTACCTCGCTACATGTCCCGAGACTGATGAACATTCAGTAAGTTTTCTGAATAGTAATTTCAGCCTCACCGCTCTGCTTGTCTAACGCATTATCATGCCTTCCGGTTAATCTCCACAGTGAGTTAACAAGCCAATGTGATGAGCGAAGCTGATATTACTAAGTCATTCTGCACTGACTCTTATCGTAAACTGTTCCATATACAGCCCTCAGTATGCCTTGTGTCAACAGGCGGAGATAAGAATTTGGGAGGCCGCGTGTCCCTGCATGATACCGGTCCTTATTGAAACTTTATCGCAGACTTTGAAAAGCACTATGGTGGCTAAGCAGTCTGTTTAGATATCTTCTAATAGATACTTCCCTATTGAAATTTTAATTGTGCTTATATAGTGGACTATGGTGGCTGTGGCGTCTCAAGTAGGATGACCGCAAATTCCCCTATACACAGCGCACGATAGCAAATGAGCGCTCCGGAACAGTAAAAATATACTCCGCTATCGCTTTAATTGCCTTCATGTGCAAAAGAGATTTTTAAATCAGTGTAGGCACGTTCATGGCTGCAACGGCGGCGGATAGAAAAATCAGTTCTCGAGCAAGAAACCAAGACATTATATAACGTGAGGGTGTCAACGAGCAACAAGAGTGTCAAGCATCAATTTTCGAACAGAGTAACTCGATTACGAAAGCAAACATGAGCCTGTCAATTTACGAAGAACAAGAGCATCATCATGTATTATTTTTAGAACAGGAAAACAGCAAGAAAACGGCGAGCATAGCGGAATGAATTTCGAGTAACGGGAACTGTATCAACAAGGCAGTCTTCTGCGGACAACAAACGCCTGGCGCGCTCTGGAGTCCAGTGCACAGACGCCATCTCGTGGATTGCAAGGCAGTCCTGTAAGTTCTGTTGTGGTTCGTATTTCTCAGTTGAACCGCGGGGGAAGCGCACGTGCGTGGCGTTCTTGATTCTGGATGGTATATAAGTCCATATCCATAGATGGCATATAAGGCTGCACTTCCCAACTTCGTATTTCTTCGCTTGGCTGTGGTTCCGGAACTTCTTCCGGAGCTGCATGCAATGTGGTCTGGCGTCTCTCATTCAGATGCATATTTGGGTGTCCTTTAAGGTGGTCATTCCGAGCAAAGCCCTTTCTCCAGTGCGGGCAAACAAATGACGAATATCTGCCACCAGTAGAGTGCTGCTTTTTGTAGTGACTCTTCCGGCTGGAATCTCGGTTGAAGCGAGCGCCGCAGTCAGCGCATTCGTAGGGTTTCTCCCCTGAGTGGTCCACCGTGTGGTCGACGAGATGATGTCCCTCTATGAAGCTTTTTCCGCATACGTCGCACAGAAAAGGCCGCTCACCCGTGTGCTGACGTCTGTGTGCGCGCGTTCAAATGGCCTCTGGGAGAGAAAGGAAACATAGGGAGGAGGACTGACACGCTGAGCAAGACAGCATCATCGCCGGCTAAGGGGAGGAAGAGCGAAATAATCATTCCATGACACAAACACCTCACAAGACAGTTCGCCTAGATGTATTGGCTCCGAAAGAAGCGTATTGCATCCTGTTGGAGCAGAGACCACTGCCATGATGCAGCGTTATGGAGGTTTCGTCAGCGCTTAAAACCCATTTCGCATGTTTTACATTCCATATGAGTTAAAATAGCAAAACAAGATACATGCATTGATGCTTGAACATAGCCGAAATATATCGCGCCGTCAATTTTACTGGAGACTACTGTACTTCGCATCGACAAGGAATGCGCACAAAGGAACACACTATTTGCCGATTCGCTTTCATGTGCAGAGACTCTAGTGGCGCCCCACTGCGTAGGAAACGGGACCTACTTGAAAAATTGTTTCTTGTCGGATCTCCCCAATAATACAGGTCGATGCATTTCCGTAACGACGTGAACTGTTGCTAGTTCCTTTTGAAAGAAGAGAAAAGCTATATGTGACAGCTTTCTCGTAAATTACGAAGATATGCAATCAGATTTAACCGCGCAGTTCCCTCTTGAACGAAAAGAATACCGAGTTATCACACTAATCCCCCTACTTAGATTAGCGAAATGCCTGAAAACGATCAGTAATGCGGCTGTATTTGTAGGTAGACGTCTGCTAAACAGCGAAAAACATTTCTGGAAGTTCGCTTCTGTCTAGCGCTGCCACTGTTCGCATCATATATGAAAAATCAATAGCAAAGCGCATTGCAGTGCCAAACCTCGACTTACTTGTTATCGGTGGAGTAAGGGCACAAGGAGCAGCTGTACTTTCCTCGCGGCCTCACCGCATGCTCGCTGAGCCGGTGCTCTTCCAAAACTTCCTTTTTAGAGAAGAGGCCACCGCATGTATCGCAGGGGAACGCCGAGGGTGAAGCGAGGGAAGCGTTTCCATTCTCGGAGAGCGAACGAACTCGAGTAAGAAGATCCATTGGACGAGGAATCTGCAACTGCTCTTCCGTGACAGCCCGCACTCTTAATGGCCCATCACCACCGGCGTACTAAGCCCGATCGACAGAGGGCGCACAACTGTGCTCGCCACTGCCGCATTCCTCTTTTTATACTTTGCAGCGTTGTCTGTATCATTTTCCTACCAGAAGTGCACATGTGCAGTAGAAAAAATAACATTAGGTTGTCGAGGTGTTTTATCATATCGGTAGCTTCCAATCTTTTACTGTTGTGTTAGATATTTTCAGTTAACAATTCTTTCAAGGCATGTGCGGTCACATATGTTATTTATGGCATCATGAAAATGGCGTCCCTTGCTGTCACAGCTCAGCACTCCAAGACAAACTTGAAGTTAAACTAAAATAAAAGCATTGCTGCTTGCACAATGTTTGACGCGTTATCTACCGATATCAATTTTGTAATGACAGTGGGAAGTTAAATATGTGATCAAAACAGCTGGCTGCTTAGATATGGGAAATTATTCGGATACTGCTTTAAAATTATCATTGTGAGAGGTAGATGAGGACGACTCAGCACTGCCACCCATCGACGTCACAGCTGGTGGCTAGGGCGCGAGTATCGAGCTTAGTCTGCTGCCTCTGGCTGGCTGCATTGCTCTGGAGGGACCTATTCCACCTCCCCCACTGTTGCGCCACAGAGTTACCGCGACGCCTTCGCGCCACACCGCATTCTGGCGGCGCTGCGTCCCCGTGCCGAAGCCATGGCTCTCCCGGACCCCTTCCTGGCAAAAGCGTAACTTTCGACCCTGGTACGCGCGCCACCCACTTTTGCCAGACCTGTGCAGCCGCCTACAGCTCCATGGCCAGCTATGGCAGATGGAAATTAATATCAAAAAAACAATGTTGATGACCTTTTCCACGCGCACTAATACACCTTCTAATGTCTACACAATTAATGAGAATACAGTTGAAAGAACGGATTGTTTTAAGTACCTAGGTGTTTATCTCAGTGCTGATTTAAGCTGGAACACCCACATAAATCACATCACAAACAAAGCATTTAAGAAACTGGGACTCATCAAACGTCGTCTATATCTTGCCAACCCCGAGACAAAGCTTCGCGCGTATGCTACACTCATAAGGTCAGCTTTAGAATATGCATCTTTAATATGGAGTCCAAGTAGTGTTTCATTAATTACCCGTCTTGAGTCTGTGCAAAATAAAGCTGTGAGGTTCATCCTTTCTTCATACTCACCGTATGAAAGTGTGTCATTATTGAAGCAAACTATCAGTATTCCCGACCTTATCACTCGACGCAAGTTCTCTCGTTTATCGTTTTTTCATTCCTTGTACTACGATGGCTCCCCGTTCACAGCTGATCGCATCGCCCCTGCCCATCATGTTTCATCCCGGTCTGATCATTCCCAGAGAGTGCAACCCATCTTCGCACGAACACTGAAATATCAAACATCACCTTTACTATTATCTATGGCAGAGTGGAACTCGTTACCGGCTGACATAGTTTCTGAAACTGAGCTATCACATTTCCAAACAAAACTTTCATCGCACCTTGGCCTACAAAATTCACCATGATATTTTCAGTATTGTTGAAGCATTAAGTCTTATACGCTCAACCTATGTATCTTTCAGCGACTGCAGTGATGTGTACTTGCAATTTGTATATATAGTTATTCTTTGTATTTGTTAACTACTGTGTGCCAATAATCTGTATTGTGTTGTTGTCATGCCCTCCCCCCCTATGTAATGCCCACTTGGGCCTTTAGGGTATTTAAATAAATAAATAAACCGTCCGATGCGCTTTGCTTGGGCCACACCCGGCCGACACCGCATGGCGGCGCTATTGTCGGTCAAGTTGGACCCAAAGGCGTCGTCGGTGGAGCTCATGGGAGGCGACGAGGAGTAAGATGCAACGCGGCTCCGGCACCCGTCGGACGACTACGACATCTCCCCAGAGTATCGCGTGGAATGCGCCTGCGAACCCGATAAAGAAATGTCGCATCAGTACCAGGAGCGCGGCTCTAAATAGCACTGCCATTTCTCCGTGAAGTGGTGTCATCGTACTGAGGTGTGGTGTACACGCCGGAGGTTGTGTTGCAACATTGAGACTGGATTTTCCGTGTTCCTATGGGAAATTAAACCCGAAGCTAAAAACCAAGGTATGATATTTGTACTCATGATATATAAAGGTATTACATCAGTTTTAGTGGCCGCTGCAAGCAAGCGCTGGGGATCAAAACAACCGAACACAGCGTCATTCTCAGCCGTAAGTACTTTTGTGTCACTCATAACCTACAGAAAATACGAACGCGAACGTAAAGTGTGACGCCGCGTTTTTTTCTTCCAACATTAAATTTATGGTAATTTTGGCCTTAAAAGCAGTTGATATAACTCTTCGTTCATTTTTTGCTCTTGATAGTCATCTGTGCTGCGTCCAAAGAAATTGGGAGGTTATCGAGGCATTTGGACAAATGACAGCCCTCGTAACTGCAATGCCTGTCTCCATATGCTGGTCGAACTGTTGGAAGTGCTAACGAGTGCACAGAGATTCTTTACTGCAGATTTCCGTCCGCCTCTAAAGAGGGACGGAACTCGGCTTTAATGCTACATATTTGATAAAAGCACAAGATCTTGAAATAGCCCGAGAAAGCGTTGTGCACGACGTCAATTTTAGGTGGCTGCAGCGCCACCGATTACGTTGTGCAATAAATCGGGGAAACGTTCTAATGCCCCGTCTAAAATTCTTGGCAGCTGGTGCAGAGCACATTGATACCAACATTCAGCGACTGCCTACTTTTTGCTTTAATTATACGCAAGCCTGTAACTATGTTAGAAACACCAACAAAGATTGATAGCGTTCATGCAATAGTTGGGGCGAATATGAAGTTTATAGGAAATTGTTAATTATTAACTCTGTATGATTCGATTGTTGGGTACATACTGTTCGTCTACCTTCAAACTGCAACGTCACAGTGAAATTTCACAGCCAAGTACACCTGTCAGGTATATTTGCGCAGGAAGACCACAAACTTACCTTAAGAAATTTAGTAAGGCAGAAACTTGGGCTAGTTGGATATTGTTTGAACTCATATTTTCTAGCGCTTAGTGAACACAAGGGACCAGAACACAAATAAGAATAAAAGAATAAAAAAATTTAGCACAAGATTTCACATTCACGTCAGACAAGAAGCAGTACTGATAGGAATTTTATTGGGCAACAAGGCTAAAAAATCAACCTTCACGCTTCCTTGTCATAACGAACTAAAGAGTTGACAATTTGAACAGTGGACATTGCCCTCCGTCAATTTATTAGACCAGAATCTGGAGCGTCCGTAACGGCAACCACAACCATGCGATAAATGACGCCTGCAGAACTCTTATTTACGTCCAAAAGCAACGAGAACACCAGTTCCGGAACAAGACAGCAAGAGAGCATATAATGCCAAAGTATATATCCTTGAGAAATAACTGTGTCAATTATCAATTTCCCAACAGAGTAACACTTTTAAAAAACCGAACATGATATTGCCATGTCACGAGGAACGAAAAAGCCATCAAGAAATAATTTTCTAACGTTCAAAGTGCAAGAGAACTGCGAACATAGCATAATTACGAGCAACAGTAACGTTATCAACAAGTGGATCTTCTTCGGACTGCAGGAGCCTTGCGCGCTTTGCTGTCTAGTGCTGAGAGGCCAACCCGTGAATTTCAAACCAGTCCTGTAGGCACGCAAAAACCTCACGAAAGTACGGTTGTCTGAGCAGTTGCTAATCCAAGCCCGTATTTGTGTGTGTAATTATTTTGTAATGGACTAGATCGGTACCGAACGCGATCCCACTTTGAAGACGACGGAGACAAGTACGAGAGAGAGCAACGCGTCAGAGGGATCACAGAGAGCTTACGATTGAGCGTTTAAGCTGGAAACCTTGAAACTGAACCCCAGCGAGGACTAGGATCAGAAAATCCAACGACTCTGCCCCATTATATCCACATGACTGTCTCCGATGCCTGTGGGTTCCCTCTACCATTCCTAGTTTATCAATGAAGCTGCTTTCCCGTTACAACGGCCGTTACCAAGTTTTTCAACAAACCTCCCCGGTGAGTGTATTGTCGAGCTCATCGCGTCTTAGGAACCTCATCCCCCCCGACCGCGAACCTGGCGATGTTGAGCACTTGAAACTGTACACTGACCCGCAAGTTCTATCCACGCCGTAAGTCGTCAAGAGGCTCCTTTTTAGGCGGGGAGGTATAGTAATGGGCTAGATCGGCGTGAGAGAATGCAATCTACGTCAGAAAACGACGAAGACAAGTAAACAACGCATCTGCTCAATGCCCAACTACGTATGTGCCATGGCTTTTTAGGCAGCAATAACCACAACTCCTCCTCAGTTTATCACAGAGAGCTGACGGCTGAGCGTGTCAGCAAGGAAGCCTTGGGACGAACCCCGCATCAGAATTTATGTACATGCAATGGCCCCCAGGGGAATGCAGTAGGTAGGGGCAACACAAATATTTCCTAGTTTTTGCGCCAGTGATACCTTCCTTTGAAAGCACAACTACCTAAACATGCCGCCAACACTCGTTCTCTGAAGCAGGCATCAAATATACATTTCTCAATGAAAGGAAACTCGGCATAACCGTGAAGTGTTTCTTCAGTCATGCGTGTATCACCTCTCTAGTACATGAGTCAGCAAAAGGGTTGGCACATAGAAACAATCCCAAAACTACTGATGAGCGCTATCTGACGGCGCGTATCAGTAGTCTAGGGAGGAGCAGTGAGCCATGATTAATGTGCTGGCCTGTTCGCTCACGCATTCCTGTCAGACAGTAATTTTTTAGCAGATAAGGAAGCAAAATATGCAAGGTCTGCCACACTGCTATAGCAACTTTACCCCACATGCTCTGGGACTGTAGCAAAAACCCTGACGGTGCTAACTCCGGAACCCTTCCGCCGCGGTGGGCCGCTGCCTTGCGCAGCCCCAGTCTCGGTGACCTACTCTGGGCCGTCCAGCAGGCCCGCGAGGCGACGGCGAGGCATCATCTCGACGTCCCCACGTGGGAGACCTAAGGCCCTGTCGGCGAAAGCTCTGCAGGACTTTTGAATAAAGTTGTTACCAACCATAAGGCGGCAGGGACTGGCCTTCACTTCAGTAGCGGCAGCCTGTCAAGTCACCAGATAGCGCACGCGACCTGTTTGATTAGTCAGGCTGAAAAGCAAGCTGCTAAAGTAGAACCTCTTTGGGCGTAGGTTCAGCATTCTGTCCAAAGCAACCAACGGCCTCCGCTTGACTGTAGTTATTCCGCAGTGACAATGCCATTCAGCGAAAGATAAAGTGGACAGTTTGTCGTGCAGACTGTTGTCTCCTGTCAAAATTTAGGCCTCCACCTGGGAACTAATTTAGGGGTGCCGTTCAACTACCTCGAAAGTTGCACACAGAGCAAACACTTTACGCTACACCTGCATTTGACAGATTAGTCGCGCATAGTCACAAAGATATGCGGGTGCAACGGTGGCTAGAGCTTAAGAATTTGAAGTTAAATATACTTATAAAACGCCTGGAGCGCGTTAGCACGCTTGTGAGATGCGTTTCCTTGTGGCTCAGAACATGAAAGAAGCGTAGAGCAAGATAAAGAAGGCCCAAATATGCCTAGGCATATAAGGTCATGCCCGTCACGCTCTTGTGAGCCATGTTTTTCCGGTGCGCGTATTCTATCAAAGAGCAAAGACACAAAAGCCAGAGAACTAATCGAACCTTTGTTTATTGCATGTGCATCAGCGACACGTCCATATCTTTGTATAGGGCAGAGAACAATTTTTTCATTCGTTTGCTATCATATAAACTTTGAAGATGATAGCCTTCCTTGCGTGTACGATGGTATATATTTGTCCGTGTTGCCTTCATATAAGTAGTTGTGAGTGGTGCTCCGTCCTGTCTTACTACCTTGTGTTGTGTCGGTTTTTGCGCTTGTAACCAAAGATGTACATTTACCAACTTGCCCAGCAAGACGCTCTTTTGACTGTGATGTTTGTAGTGTTTTTCTTTATTTCGTTCATTCTGGCTTTGTAACCAAAGCACTTATACGCTGCTATTTTTTTTTTTTTGGGGGGGGGGGGGGGTCCCCATACGGCTCCGTCTTCTTTGCTGGTTGTTGTATTGTGGTTCGTATTTTTCAGTCGAACCGCAGAGGAAGCGGACGTGCAGGTCGTCAATGAATCTGGATAGTATATAAGCCCATATCACGGAGCGCCCTGAGCAGGTGCTATCGGCGGCTGCACTTTCTACTTTCGTATTTCTCCGCTTGGTTGCGGTTCGGGAACCTGTTCCGGAGCTGCATGCAGTGTGGTGCGGCGTCTCTCCTCAAGATGCCTCTACAGGTGGCTTTTAAGGTTGTCCTTCGGGAAAAGCCCTTCCGGCATCGAGGACAAACAAATGACGAAGACCTGCCACCAGTAGACGGCATCTCTTCGCAGTGACGCTTGAGGATACGATCTCTGCAGAAGCGAAGCTCGCAGTCTCTGATCCCGCAGGGATTCTACCCTGCGTTTGCCAGATGGTGCCGCTGTATGAAACTTTTTCCGCAGTCGTCGCCTAGGAAAGGCCGGTCGCCCGTGTGGGTCAGTGCGTGGGCGTTGAAATGGCCTCTGGGGAAGAACGGAAACAGAGGGAGAACTGACACACAGAGCAAGACAGCGTCATCGCCGGCTCAGGGGAGGAAGAGCGAAATAATCATTCCATCTTACAAAAACACCACACGAGACAGCTCACTTATTTGTATTAGAGTTTGCATGTCTGCTCCAGCTGGCATTGCAGCCAGTTGGAGCAGAGGCCACTACCATGATGCAGCTTTATGGAGCATTTGATCAGCGCTTAAAAAAGCATATCTGTTTTACATATGAGATAACATAACAAAACAAGATACAGGCATGCATTGATGCTTCCAAGTCCCCGTACTATGTCGCGCGCTCAATTTTCTTACCGACCACTGAATTTCGCAGTCACGCGGAATGCGAACAAGTGAACACACTATTCGCCCATTCGCTTTCATGTGCAGCAACTGTAGTGGTTCCCCTGTGTAGGAACCGGGCGCCCTTTAATCACTTGTTTCTTCTCGGATCTCCCCATTAATGCATGTCGATGCGTCTCGACAACGACGTGAACTGTCGCGGGAGTAAAAGCGCTGTTTGAATTACTATAGTTCCTTTTGAAAGAGGAAAGGTATGCCAGCTTGGTCGTAAAATCCGAAAACACGAAATCAGATTTAAAAACGCATTTGCCTCTTGAACGAACAGAAGACCAAGTTATCACACTCATCCCCCTGACTAGAGAAGCCAAATGGTTGAAAACGCTTAGCACTGCGGGTGTATGTTTAGGGAGCCTGTGCGAAAGAGCGCCAAACTTTACGTGATGTTCGTTTCTACCTCGGCACCACTGTTGGTGAGATATACGAATAATAAATACCAACGTGCAATGCACCGTCAGAATTCAGCTTACTTGTTGTCGGTGGAGTATGACAGCAAGATGCAGCCGTGCTTTCCTTCGAAGCCTCAGCCGATGCTCCCTCAGCCAGTGCTCTTCCGAAACTTTTTCTTTTAGAGATGAGGCGGGCGGCTGCATGTAATGCAGCGTAACACCGTAGATGAAGCGAATGAAATGTTTCCGTGCTCGGAGAGCAACCGGACTCGAGTACGAAGATCTAACGGGCTAGGAACATGTGACTGCTCTTCCGTCGCAGTCTGCGTTCTTAAAGGCCAATCATACAAGCCGCACGTAGCAGGAGAGAAGGCGGGCAAATGTCGTCGCCACTGCCTCATTTCTCTCTTTGCACTTAGTAATATTATCTGTATCAAGTTACTGCCAAAAGTGCACACGTGGACAAGAAAAAAAAACAGCAGATGGTCGAGATGATTTACCATATCAGCAGTTTCCAATTTTTCACCAGTCGTGTTTCCCCATTTTCAGTAAAAATTCTTTCAAGGCATGAGCGCTTCGTGTCGTCTATTGCGTCATCAAAATCGCGACCGCTGCTGTAACGCCTCAGCACTCCAAGTTAGTGTGACGAAAACTAAATTAAAAGCAATATCTTTGAGCAAATTTGAACATTTATCTGCCCTTATCAATTTTGTAATGACTAAGTGAAGTGATCTATGCGAACAAAATGGCTACATGTCTAAACGTCCCAAACTATTGGGATACCGCTTAGAAATTCTAATTGTAAGAAGAACATGAGGACAACTCAGTACTCCCACACTTCGCTCTCATCGCTGGTGGCTAGAACGTGAGCGTCGCGCTGTACATGATGCCTCCAGGAGGCTCTCTTGACCTGGTGGAAAATGAGTTCAGCCTGTGTCGGTCGACATGAACAATCAATAAATCCACTCTTAAGTTGGTGGAGGTGCCACAATCATCACATCGGACGCTGCCCTGGAATTCAGCAGTCGCAAGGTTTCCGTTCCTAAGCAGGAGACGAGCCAGCAGCCCCTATTTCGCTTCCTCCTGTCACCTGTTAAGGCCCATTACATGAAGAAGACCCCGCTATCTTCAGCGGCATCTGCGACCGAGATGTGGAGGACCAGTTTTCAGCCTCCGAATGAATAAGCCGGCACGTCAAGTGGGATGAGGCCAGTTTTTTCGGTTTGGAAATTCTGATCATATTTCAGATAGGGCGGTGACTACCTGCCCTAAGTAGACGTATTCGCTTACCACTTCCAGCACCTCGATACATATTGTAAACTGCTGTTCACTTCCGAGAACGACGAACATATCGTTGGTGTTCGGCATGATAGATCTTAGCCTCCCCGTTCTGCTCTGCCTGTCTAACGCACTGATCATACCTTCCGGTTCATCTTCAGAGTGAGTTGGCAAGACAATGTAGGCAGCGAAGTTCAGATTACTAGGTCTGTCTCTATTAACTCTTATCCACAACTGTTCCAAATCCAAGCCTCTGAATGCCTGCTGTAAACAGGCGGTGATTAGAATTGGCCAGATCGTGTCACCCTGCCTGATACCCGTTTTATTGGAATTTTATTGCTGAGTTTAATTAGCACTATGGTGGCGGAGAAGTCGTTTTAAATATCTTCTAGTAGATCCTTCCCTACTGGAATTTTGTTTCTGCTTATATGGTGGATAATGGTGGCTGTGGCGTTCCATTTAGGATGACCATAAATGCCCCTATACACAGAGGAAAACTGCCGGGCAGTGCACTGGAAAAGTAAAAATGTAGTCATCTTTCGGTTTAGTCATATCCAGGTAAAATAAAGATTTCACATTAATGAAGGCACGTTTATGGCTGCAACGGCAACGGCAAGAAGCATAAGTCCTATAAAAACAAAACCAAGACGTTATATAACGTCAGAGTATCAATGAGCAACAAAAGCGTCAAACATCAGTTTTCGACAGAGTAAAGCTATTGCAAAAGCAAACATGAGCCAGTGAAGTTACGATGAACAAAAACATCGTCATATATTATTTTCCGAACAGGAAAACAGCAGGAAAACGGCGAACATAGCTGAATGAATTTCGAGCAACGGAAACTGCATCAAGAAGTCAGTCTTCTGCGGACAACAGAAGCCTGGCGAGCTCTGGAGTCCAGTGCACAGACGCCATCTCGTGAATTTTAAGTCAGTCCTGTAAGTTGTATTGTGGTTCGTATTTCTCAGTTGAGACCGTGGGGGAAGCGCACGTGCGTGGCGTTATAAATTCTGGATGGTATATAAGTCCATATCCATGGATGGTATATAAGGCTGCTCTTCCAAACTTCGTATTCCTTCTCTTGGCTGTGGTATCGGAACTTGTTCTTGAGCTGCATGCAATGTGGTGTGGCATCTCCCTTCCAGATGCGTCTTTAGGTGATTGCTAAGGCTGTCCTTCCGGGAAAAGCCCTTTGTGCAGTACGGACAAACAAATGACGAAAAGCTGCCATCAGTAGAGTGCTGCTCTTTGCAGTGACGCTTCCTGTCAGAATCTCGGATGAAGCGAACCCCGCAGTAGCCGCACTCGTAGGGTTTTTCCCCTGAGTGGCTCAGCTTGTGGTCGGCCAGATGCTGTCGCTGTATGAAGCTGCTCCCGCATTCGTCGCACAGGAAAGGCCGCTCACCAGTGTGGGTCATTGTGTGCCGGGATAAATTGGATCTGGGAAATGAAGGCGACAGAAGGAGGAGGATTGACACACTGAGCAAGACAGCCTCAATGCCGGCTCAGGGGAGGAAAAGCGAAACAATCATTCCATTACACAAATATCGCACGAGACAGTTCACCTGTACGTATTAACGTTTTCATGGCGGCGAAAGAATGGTTTGAAGCCAGTTGGAGCAGAGGGCACTGCCTTGATGCAGCATTATGAAGCTTTGATCAGCGCTTACAAATCCATTTCGTTTCTTTTACACCATATATATGAGATAAAAAAAAAAAACAAAATAAGATGCATGCATTGATCCTTCCAAACCGCCGAAATATGTCGCGCCCTCAATTTCATTGCAGAGCACTGGACTTAGCAGCGAAAGGGAATGCGTATAAAGGAACACACTATTTGCCGATTTGCTTTCATGTGCAGAGACTCCAGTGGCACCCCTCTGCCGAGGAAACGGGCGCTGCTTGAACAATTGTTTCTTGTCGGACCGTCCCATTAATGCAGGTGGATGCGTCTCTGCAACGACGTGAACTGTCGCGGTAGTAAAAACGCTGATTCAATCCCTAGTTCCTTTTGAAAGAAAAGGAAAGCTGTATATCACCGCTTCGTCGTAAAATATGAACACATGCAATCAGATTTAACAGCTTGCGTGCCTCTTGAACGAAAAGAAGACCGAGTTATCACGTTAATCCCCCTACTTAGATTAGCGAAATGCCTGAAAACTATTAGTACTGCAGCTGTATTTGTAGGTAGACATGTGGCAAAGAGCGCAAAATATTGGTAGATGTTCGCCTTAGTCTAACGCTACCACGGTTCTGGTACTATACGAAAAATCAATAGAAAGCGCATTGCAGTGCCAAACCTCGACTTACTTGTTATCGGTGGAGTAAGGGCACAAGGAGCAGCTGTACTTTCCTCGCGGCCTCACCGCATGCTCGCTGAGCCGGTGCTCTTCCAAAACTTCCTTTTTAGAGAAGAGGCCACCGCATGTATCGCAGGGGAACGCCGAGGGTGAAGCGAGGGAAGCGTTTCCATTCTCGGAGAGCGAACGAACTCGAGTAAGAAGATCCATTGGACGAGAAATCTGCGACTGCTCTTCCGTGACAGCCCGCACTCTTAATGGCCCATCACCACCGGCGTACTAAGCCCGATCGACAGAGGGCGCACAACTGTGCTCGCCACTGCCGCATTCCTCTTTTTATACTTTGCAGCGTTGTCTGTATCATTTTCCTACCAGAAGTGCACATGTGCAGTAGAAAAAATAACATTAGGTTGTCGAGGTGTTTTATCATATCGGTAGCTTCCAATCTTTTACTGTTGTGTTAGATATTTTCAGTTAACAATTATTTCGAGGCATGAACACCTTGTGCGGTCACATATCATGTTATTTATTGCATCATGAAAATGACGTCCCTTGCGGTAACAGCTCAGCGCTCCAAGACAAACTAAAATAAAAGCATTGCTGCTTGCACAATGTCTGACCTGTTATCTACCGATATCAATTTTGTAATGACAGTGGGAAGTGAAATATGTGATCAAGACGGCTGGCTGCTTAGAAGTGGGAACTTATTCGGATACCGCTTTAAAATTATCATTGTGAGAGGTAGATGAGGACGACTCAGCACTGCCGCCCATCGACGTCACCGCTGATGGCTAGGGCGCGAGTGTCGAGCTTAGCCTGCTGCCTCCGGCTGGCTGCATTGCTCTGGAGGGACCTGTTCCACCTCCCGCCACTACTACGCCACAGAGTTGCCCCGACGCCTTCGCGCCACACCGCATTCTGGCGGCGCTGCGTCCCCGTGCCGAAGCGATGGCTCTCCCGGCCCCCTTCCCGGCAAAGGCGTCACTTTCGCCCCTCTTACGCGTGCCACGAACTTTTGCCAGACCTGTGTAGCCGCCTGCAGCTCCACGGCTCACGTCGGTCAACCGTCCGATGTGCTTTGCTTGGGCCATTCCCGGCAGACACCGCATGGCGGCGCTATCTTCGATCAAGTTGGACCCAAAGGCGTCGTCGGTGGAGCCCATGGAAGGCGACGAGGAATAAGATGCAACGCGGCTCCGGCACCCGTCGGACGACTACGACATCTCCCCAGAGTATCGCGTGGAATGCGCCTGCGTACCCGATGAAGAAATGTCGCATCAATACCAGGAGTGCGCTCGGGGAAGTACTGCCATCTCTCGGTGAAGTGGTGTCACCTTGCTGAAAAGTGGTGTAATCGCCGTAGGTTGCGTTTCAAAGGGGAGACTGGATTTTCTCTGTTGTTTTGGGAAATCAAACCGGGAGCGAAAACCAAAATAGGATATTTGAACATTTCAACATTTATTTATTTATTCCACACATAAAGTGAATAGGGAGGGTGGAGAAAAAGCTGTTTTAACACAGCTTGACAGCGCTCCATCCCCCCAAAGGCAACAGTAACAGCTTGCATATATCCCGTTACAAGATTACAGAAAAAAAGAAAAAGATAAATACTGCATACAAGACTACAGGTTTCAAAGCCTAGAAGTTTACAAAGGCACCAGGCAAAGGACAATCATTGTTTACAGAGAGAAAAAAAGAAATATAAAAAATGAAAGATTCGGACAAATATACGTGGAAGAGACACATACATACGCAACCGCATCTGTCTAATGCGAAAACACTAATAATTTCAATGAAATGAAAAACTTATCCGCATTGATTATTTGTCTTGTCATCACAAATGTTCACTAAGACATGATAATATCAGTAAAATGCGGTTGTTTGTAAGCCTTTCCACATCCACGCCTTCCGAGTGGAAGCGGTTAAGAATGTTTGGCAGCGTGTGCGCAGTTCTTTGTTGGCCATAGTATGTACGCGAAAAAGGAATGTTCCAGGGTACCTGATGACGATAGGGATAGACGCTGTGTGTGTTCTCTAAGTATGCCTGTGTTAGGAATGTCTGAAGTTTCCCCTTAATTGCTAGCTTTTAGCATCTATTTAACTGGAAGCTATATATGTCAGTAGCTTTTAATATTGATACGTGGCGGCTAGAAGCAGCAGTAGAAAGAGCAGAGGTAACCTGCTCCGCAAGGATCCGATGGCTTGGAGTAGACTCTCAGCACACACGCGCGCACCTCAGCGTCGTCTTCGTTACCAACCACTTCGTCGTCCTCCCAGCGTCCGTAGCATGACCCCCCCTCGCGGCAAAAGCACCATCCCGGTGCGCACTACACAGGCCAGCTAGACGGCGAGTTGTAAGGTTTGAGGCGGGACACATGGACGATGTCGGTGCGGGGTGCAGCGGCCGGAGATGGCGGATGTAGCGGGGTGATCTCGTACGTCACCGCGGTCACCGGACGTACGACCCGACAAGGGCCTGTATATCGGGGGAGCAGTTTTTCACAAAGGCCCACACGGCGGGAAGGGATCCAGAGTAACACAAGGGAGCCAGGAGAGTAGGTGACTTCACGACGGCGACAGTCATGACGTCGTTTCTGATTGACTTGGGAGGCCGACAGCCGCTGGCGGGCGAGAAGACGGGCAGCGTCGGCGCGAGCGATGGCGTCCCGAGCGTAAGGACTCGTGGAGGCGGTGGCGGGCAGTACACTGTCGAAGGGCAGCAAAGGATCGCGGCCAAAGAGAAGGTAAAAAGGGGAGAAACCGGCTGTATCGTGACGCGTAGAATTGTAGGCGAATGTAACAAATGGGAGGCTAATATCCCAGTCGCGGTGATGGTCGGAGACGTATATGGAAATCATGTAGGTGAGGGTACGGTTCAGACGTTCAGTGAGGCCGTTCGTCTGCGGATGGTAGGACGTGGCGAATTGACGGACGGAGCAGGAGCGGAGGAGTTCGGCGACCACTTTGGAAAGAAAGCAGCGACCGCGATCGGTGAGCAGGTGACGGGGAGCACCGTGGTGGAGTATGACGTCGTGCAGGAGAAAGTCAGCGACATCAGTTGCGCAGCTGGTTGGGATCGCTCGAGTAATAGCGTGGCGCGTGGAGTAGTCCGTCGCGACCGCGATCCATTTGTTTCCCATAGCAGACACCGGAAAACGGCCGAGCAGGTCGAGGCCGACACGGGAAAACGGGTCTACGGGGCTGGGAATCGGCTGAAGGTGCCCGGGAGGGAGAACCGAGGGAGTCTTCCGCCGTTGGCACAGTTCGCAAGCGGCCACATCATCATCATCATCATCATCAGCCCTACTACACCCACTGCAGGGCAAAGGCCTCTCCCATGTCTCTCCAATTAACCCTATCCTTTGCCAGCTGCATCCACCCTTTGCCTGCAAACTTCTTAATCTCACATAGCGGCCACATAACGGCGGACAGAACGGTATAGACCGGGCCAAAAGAAGCGGCGGCGCACGCTGTCGTAGATGCGGGAGACTCCAAGATGACCGGCCGTGGGAACGTCATGAAGCTGTTCAAGGACGCTGCTGCGCAGGTGTTGAGGGACCACGAGCAAGAGGTCAGCGCCGTCAGGCCACATATTGCGCCGGTAGAGGACGTTCTCATGGAGCACAAACGGGGCGAGGGACGCATCACAGCGGTTGGCAGTGAGGCGGTCGATGAGGGAACGTAGCAACGAATCCAAGCGCTGTTCTTGCGCAATGTTGCGGAAGGCAGAGATGGATAAGACGCAGGCGTCAGCCTCGCATTCGTTGGAGGAAGGCGGATCGACAGGGTAACGGGACAAGCAATCCGCGTCCTGGTGCAAGCGGCCGGACTTGTGGACGACACAAAATGCGTACTCTTGAAGGCGAAGAGCCCAGCGCCCCAGCCGGCCAGTAGGGTCTTTGAGCGAAGAAAGCCAGCATAAGGCGTGGTGATCCGTGATAACAGAGAAAGGGTGCCCAAACAAGTAAGGGCGGAATTTTGCAATAGCCCAAACCAGAGCGAGGCATTCCCGCTCGGTGATAGAATATAGTTGCGCTCTCACACAGAAAGGAGACGGCTGGCGTATGCAATAACGCGAAGCTTATTGCGTTGCCGCTGAGCAAGTAGGGCACCAATGCCATGGCCGCTCGCATCGGTCCGAAGTTCCGTAGGGGCTGAAGGATCAAAGTGCGCCAACACAGGTGGAGCAGTGAGGGCACTGATAAGGGCTCTGAAGGCGTCAGCTTGGGGGGGGGGGGGTCCCCAAGAGAACGGGATGTCCTTCTTGAGGAGCGTGGTAAGAGGTCGGGCTATTTCCGCAAAGTTCTGGATGAACCGGCGGAAATAGGAACATAGGCCGAGAAAGCTGCGCACATCACCGGAGGAGCGCGGAGTAGGAAATGAACGCACGGCGCGGACTTTGTCGGGGTCGGGTTGGATCCCAGCAGAATTGACCAAGTGGCCAAGGACCTTGAGCTGACGGCGGCCGAAGGTACATTTCTTCGAGTTCAGCTGAAGACCAGCGCGGCGGAAGACGGCATGGATGGCTGAAAGGCGATGCAGGTGGCTTTGGAGTGTGGACGAAAAAACAATCACGTCATCTAAGTAGCAGAGGCATGTCGTCCACTTAAAACCGCGCAGGAGGGAGTCCATCATGCGCTCGAAGGTCGCAGGGGCATTGCACAGGCCGAAAGGCATAACTTTAAATTGGTACAGGCCGTCCGGGGTGACAAAGGCGGTTTTCTTCCGATCCCGTTCATCGACAGCGATCTGCCAGTACCCTGAGCGAAGATCAATGGAGGAAAAGTAACTGGCGCCGTGCAAGCAGTCGAGAGCGTCGTCAATTCGAGGCAAAGGGTAGGCGTCTTTCTTTGTGACGGCATTCAGATGGCGGTAATCGACGCAGAATCGCCAGGTTTGATCTTTCTTTTTAACAAGCACGACAGGGGACGCCCAAGGACTACTCGAAGGCTCGATGATGTTGCGGGCCAGCATTTTGTCCACCTCTGCTTGAATAACACGGCGGCCTGCGAGGGAGACCCTATAGGGCGGTGTCAATGTGGTGGGCGACAACAGAGGTTTGACCCAAGGGACGGTCCCCAAAGTCAAAAATATCACTGTAGGATGACAAAAGGTTGTGAAGAGCTGTAGAATCAGCAGAGGGCAGATCGGCCGCGATCATCCGGGAAATAGAGTCCTCACGGGAGGGTTGCGATGTAGGGACATTGGAGACGGCAGTCGTTGGGTCAAAAGCCAGGACAGAAACTGTGCAATCGGTCAATGGGGACAGATCAGCAAGGGAAATGCCGGTCGGAAGTACCTGAGGGGACAGGATGAAGTTGAGGACAGGGAGGCATGTGCAGTTGTTGGTGATGTGGACAATGGTGTGGGGAAAGAGGACATTACGATTCAGAATCACAGCGGTGATAGGGCAGGCGACGTAGTCTCCATCAGGGACGGGAGGAGAAGGCGACAGAGGGAAATGCCGGTCGGAAGTACCTGAGGGGACAGGCTGAAGTTGAGGACAGGGAGGCAGGTGCAGTTGTTGGTGATGTGGACAATGGTGTAGGGAAAGAGGACATTACGATTCAGAATCACAGCGGTGATAGGGCAGGCGACGTAGTCTCCATCAGGGACGGGAGGAGAAGGCGACAGAGGGATGTAGACAGCAGTTTGTGGCGGGAGACGAGCAAACTCGGTGGATTGAAGGCGAGGTGAGCTGGTGGAGTCGTCATTGCACAGGGGCAGATCCAATCAAAGAAGGCCTGAGGAACAGTCAATAAGAGCTGAATGGGCGGTTAAAAAGTCAAGGCCAAGGATTATGTCCTGAGGGCACCGGGTCAGGACGGTGAACAGAACTGGTATATGACGCCCGGCAATGCTGACTCTCGCAGTGCACATTCCAATCACGGCAGCGGGGCTGCCATCGGCGACGCGAACCGTGGACATGGCGGCAGGCGTTAAAACTTTCTTCAGACGGCGGCGCAAAGAAGAGCTCAGGACAGACACTTGGGCGCCAGTATCAATCAGGGCAAGGACCGGGACGCCATCCACGAGAACATTCAAGAGATTACGTTGGGCAGCGGGGGTCAAGAGAGGATTTTCAGGCCGGGTTCATGATGCAGCGTCACCTCTGGGGGCTGCATCGGCTAGTTTTCCGAGAAATGGCGGGAGGTCGAAGGAGAAGGGCTGCGGCGTGTGGGAGGAGAACGGGAGCGGCGGCCTAATGGGGAAGGTGAGCGGCTGGACCCACGAGCGTGCGGAGCGGGCTCGTCAGGGAGCGGATCGGGTCGTGGTGTGAAGCGGTGCGGGCCGTAGTCGTTGCGGCGGTCGACGAAGGAGTAGGGGTGAGGTGGCGGGGACCAACGGCTGCGGCAGTGACGGGAGATGTGTCCGACGCGAGAGCAGGTAAAACAGATCGGCCTGTCATCAGAGGTACGCCATTCGGCAGGATTGCGATATCGGTACCGAGGCGAGAAGCTGCGACTGTAAGTGGCAGCTGCGATCACTGGAGGGTCCGGGCTGGCATGAGCGTTGTCCACGACGCGAGGAGAAGGGACGGCCAAGTTCGCAACTTCCTGGCGAGCGACGGCTTGGATGAGGGCCAAGGTGTTGTCCGGCAGTGGCAAGGAAGAAACAGCGGGCGTCATCGCCTCCAGCTCGCGGCGCACGATACGGGTGAAGTTAGCCGGGTCGGAAGGCTGCCGCAATGTTGGCAGATCTTCACAGGAGGAGCTAGCAGCAGTGTTCGGCAGCCGGTCAAAACGGTGAGAAATGCGCCGGTGTTTGGCTTGCTCGAAACGGCGGCACACCTCAAGAACAGAAGCGACCGTGGAACAGTCTTTGCATAGAAGCAGATTAAAGGCATCGTCGGCAATGCCTTTCAGTATGTGGCCAACTCGACCTGCTTCGGACATGTCTTTATCAACTTTACGGCACAAGGCGAGGACGTCTTGTATGTAGGCTATGTATGGCTCAGAGGAAGTTTGGGCGCGGGACGCGAGTGCATTCTTGTCGGCGAGTTGGCGGCCGATGGGTTTTCTTATATATGTACATATGTTTGCTTACATATGTCCCATGCGGTCAAGTCATCTTCGTGGGTTTCGAACCACACTCTCGGGGTGCCGGTCAGGTAAAATATCACATTAGCGAGCATCAGCGTTGGATCCCACCTGTTGTGCGTACTGACGCGTTCGTAAAGGGCCAGCCAGTCGTCCACATCAACGTCGTCTGTGCCGCAGAACGTGCCCGGTTCGCGGTGGTGGGCGACGACGACCGCTGGCGGTGTTGACGGAGAGGGAGATGGCTCGGACTCGGTAGACATGTTGGCGCGACGGCGGCCACGACGGAGAGCCAGCTTGAGGTCGGGGATCGAATTTAGTGACCTCCACCAAATGATACGTGGCGGCTAGAAGCAGCAGTAGAAAGAGCAGAGGTAACCTGCTCCGCAAGGAACCGATGGCTTGGAGTAGACTCTCAGCACACAAGCGCGCACCTCAGCGTCGTCTTCGTTACCAACCACTTCGTCGTCCTCCCAGCGTCCGTAGCAATATATTGCTTTTGAGGAAAAGTGGTTGAGTGTGTTCCAAGTAAGCAACATTCTCAATTGCTCGTATTGCTTTCTTCTGCAATAAAATTAAGCTATGTATATTATTCAATGTCGTGTTCCCCCAAATCAGTGAGCAATAATCAAGCTGCGAATGGATTAATGAATTATAAAGAAGTTTTTTACACCAGTTGAAAACGAGTGACGGCACCTATTTAAAATACCGGCAGCTTTTTTGCACTTTCCCGCAAAGAATCTTGACGTGTTCGTTCCAAGACATGTCATCTGAGAAAGTCACCTTAAGTGTTTTTACACTTTTATCGCACGATATTCTAAATGGTCCTAATCGGATAGTATTCGTCATCTTGACGCAAGTCCCTCGAGCCCTGAAAAGGACGCATTTTGTTTTTGCCTCGTTGATAAGCAGGTCGTTTGTTTGCGACCATTCTTGAAGCGTATTGCAAACGGAGCTTGCTTCGCGAAGCATACATGATAAATCTCGGCCTGCAACATACACAGTACAGTCATCGGCGTAGATTACAAATTAACATGTGGGGATCGTTTGAACATCATTTACATAGTAAAAAAACATAATGGAACCTAGGATACTGCCTTGTGGAACGCCAGTTTTTATTTGTCGAGGGCTTGATTTATGTTCGTAAATTGCTACAAATTGGGTTCGTGAGTGAATGTAAGATTTTAGAAGCTGGAGCGATAGTCCTCGGATACCATATCTTTCTAATTTTGTGAGCAATAAGTCGTGGTTAACGCGGTCAAAAGCTTTACTGATGTCTAGGTAAATCCCAAGCGTCATTAATTTTTTTCAAAGTTATCTAGTATTATGTCTTATTATATCTAGTATTATTTGTAGTCATTCTATATCTAAAGGTATGACATCAGTTTTAGTGGCCGCTGCAAACAAGCGCTGGGGATAAAAAGAACTGAACACAGGAATCCCGTCGTCACTCTCAGCCGCAACTCCTTTTGTGTCGTGCATAACCTACCGAAAACACGAACGTAAAGTGTGACGCTTCATTTTTTCTACCAGCCTGAAATGTATGCTAATTTCGGCCTTAAAAGTAGTATGAATGTCTCTCGGTTGAATTTATGCTCTTAAGAGTGATCTGCGCTGCGTCTAAAGCAACTGGTACATTTTCGAAAGATTTGGATAAATGGCAGCCCTCGTATCTGCAGTGTCTGTCTCTGTGTGTTGGTCGAACAATTGGGAGTGCTGACGACTGCATTGCGGTTCTTTACCGCAAATTACCGTCTGAATTGTTCTGTATCAGAACTCTGCCTTCAAGTCTCTGCAGTTTTTTGGTAATTTGTGCTATAATCAGGGAGACGCCGCTCCCTTTTTGCCACGGCGATGGAAGTGGAGGCTGCTGTGCCTCTATTGGAACCCGGTGGGTCGGCAGCAGCCGCCCAGAAGAAGCGCCTGCACCACCAGAGTGACTCGAGCAGCCAGGGCACTGTTGTGTACTCGGTGCCAAGTGAAGACTCCTCGTCCTCGGCCGACGACGGTTTCATACCGGTTGTTGGCAAGAAGGCCAAGCGCAGACTGCGTAGACAAGCCGAATCGTCCTCATCGAGCACGTCAACGGTGTACTCATCAAGAACGCCAACGATCATCACGGCGCGAAGTTCCTCGGCGCATACAGACTTTGTGCCGTTGAACTCAACGGACAACTTGAACCTACTGAACAGGCAAGCCATCTCTATTTATCTGGAGAGCCTCGTACCGGGAGGCATAAAAGATGTCAGAATCAACCCGTTCAAAAACGTCATTGCCATTGATGTGGTGGAGCGAAGTTCACTAGAGAATTTAACCGCAATCACCAAACTCGGCAACATCAGTGTATGCCCCCTTATTCTCCAGGACAGCGGCACTACGGCTGGCGTAATCTACAACGTCGACATCGCCATCTGTGATGCAGATTTACACATGTTGATCAAGCCGGCAACCAACGGCATTTCCATCATTCAAGTTCAGCGGTTAGGAAGATCTACATGCATCAAGCTGACCTTCAAGGGTGACTGTATACCATCGTATTTGAAGGTTGGGCACTTTCGTCATCCAGTTCGACCTTTTGTGCCTAAGCCACTTCAATGCAGCAAGTGCATGAGGATCGGCCACGTGAGCGGCGTCTGCATCAACTCCATCGTGTGCCCGCGATGCTCCGAGTCACACAGCGGTGATGTTTGCCGCGCGACTACCTTGAAGTGCGCCAACTGCCACAGCCCTCATGACTCGTCCTCGAAAGACTGCCCCCGTCTAAAGACCGAGCGGGCGGTACTGAAGAAAATGGTGCGAGACCATTCTACGCACAAACAAGCCGCCGCAAAGGTGCGACGACGTCGTTCGTGCCGCCGAAGGTCGTCAAAAAAAGCTGTCACATTTGACAATAATGCCCCAAACCCAACTGCAGCTTGCCCGCCTTCACCAAAAACCGTAGCAAATCAAGGGAGCCCGGCGCTTGGTGAGGCTGGACCTGCTGCCTCAGATGCAACTTGGCCACCACTGCCAAAGCCTTCTACGCCTACTGCGTCAGGGATGTTGGCGCCCTCTGGGCAGTGTGCAGCGCCTACGACTGATCCAGCCAACAGGCACGATCAAGGCCATGGCCCAGATATGCAAGTGGTCGCAATGTTAACGTCACTAATGAATGCCATGCGTGCTCCGCTTTCCGGCCTACGCACGCCAGCAGCAAATAGCGCACTTCAAGTGCTGGACGCGCTACGTCCAGTTCTTGCGGCTCTACAGTAGACGGCATCATGGCTCCTTCGGACCTGTCCTTTCAAAAGAAAGCCAAGCAAGCTTTCATTTTCCAATAGGGATCCCAAGCTCGGCCAGGCGGCGCCGTGAAAGCAGACAATCAGCGCCCTCTGCGGCGGGATTTTCATAACGCGGGACGAAGGCAGCTGGTGCTCTTCGCTTCGCGATGTATCGATTGCGGTGCGGCTTTAAGAGGATAAGTGATCTTGATGGACATTTTCGCCGCTCGAATCTCATGAAAGGAGAGCGTTTGGTACCTAATGTGTACAGCGTGGAGCAGATCATTGAGTACAACGATGTTTGTGTTGAAGCGAAGTGCCTGTCGCAAGTGAGCGATCACGTCACCTACGACGTGCATCTCGAGGTAAGTGCACAGTCCTTCCGCTTTTCGGAGAGTAAAGACATTTTTATTGCTAGTGAGTAACTGTTCGTGTTCTGCATACTGTGTCGCGTCGATTATTGCATGCTCGGCGCACTCGCCTGAACTCGCCATTCGTCACGCATGTGGTTTCGGATTTCATTACAGGCTCATGGCTCAAGTGCTGTTTGCTTTTACATTTGACTCGTGAGTGAGCATACAAACGCGGTTCAGCACGCCGCGGCATTCTAGTTTGCACGCTCACGTATGTACGCACGCACTTCAACAGCAGAGCTGATATGTGCCATTTAATGCTTGGATGACGACTGCGCGCGAGCACTCCGCTGTTTATAACTCCGCTCTTACTTTTGACCGCGCGTGTACAACTGCGCGCTTGTCGAGGCATGCACTCTGAGACATTTATTTATAAACTGTGAAACTGTTGTGGCGGGCTTAATTTTGACCACCTGGGATTCTTTAACGTACACTGAAATCACTCAGTACACAGGCGCCTTGAGTTTCGTCTCCATCGAAACGCGGCTGCCGCAGCCGGAATCGAACCCGCGCCCTCGGGGTCAGCAGCCGAGGGTACTAATCACCGAGTCGTCGCGTAGGGGAGGCAGCTCAAAACATTGCTTAATTCGCGTGATCATTTTCTGCGGACGAGTCACAGTGTGACTGAAGGCTGTTTTCGACTTGCGAAGAGTGATCCAGTCACAGTGTTGACTGCGTGAATTTAAGCGGCACTTTCTTTTTTTTTCACCACAGCTAACTTGGTCAATTCATGCAAAGCAGGAGCTTCACATAAAGGACGGCCGCTGCACTTGTAAAGCGGGAATTGCAGCGCAGTGCAAGCATGCCGCCGCGGTGTGCTTTTACATCAAGCGATACGAGGAAGCTTCCTGCACCAGCCAGCCTCAACAGTGGGGCAAACCGAGCATGAAACCCCAGAGGCCACGGAACCACGACTTGATGGCATTCTTTCCCAGTGAGTCTCAGCACTATTGCATTTTGTCTAAGGTTATTTCCTACACTTTCAGTTGTGTGCGCATGCTTCTCTTCGCATATGAAGCAAACAGGAACGTTAAAGCCTTGCAATTTAGCATCTTGCTGCGCTGAATGTCCAAACAGCTTGTATTTATACTAAAATTAAGTTGCACTTCTCTGTTCAGAACATGTGTAACCTCATGGATGTTTGTCTATGTCCCTTTTGCATAACAGGTCAAGAGAGCAATTCGGCCAACACAAAGGCTGCATCTCCGTCCATTCTACTGAACTACCCAGACATAATGAGTTCGATGAAGGAAATTTTGGAAATGGGACAAATGAATGCGGAAAAATTGGTGTGCCAGGACGTGCTTAACAAAATTGTAGATCAAGCTTCGAAGGTGGCAGATGAAGAAATTTTGGAAGACCTGCTGAAATTAACAGCACGGCGGCCTGTGTACCACTGCCTGAAAGCTGTCGACAACAGTGCAACAAAAAAAAACAATCATGCGCAGGGACCTTGCAATAGAGATAAATAGCTTAGAGGCTGCTAAGTACCAAACCGACGTGGTCCTCTCTTGCAGTCCCTGTAAACTGTCTGTCCTAACACAAGGCCAAGCAAAGTGTCCACGGTAAGTTATAATGGTAGTGAAGGCAATCTTTCAGCTGATTTTAAACCATTCGTTTAAAACATGCAGGTGGCTTCAGGAACGCAGGTATCGGATTAGCAGCACCAAAGCACATTGTGTGCGCACCAAAAGCGATGAAGATGGCTACAGGAAAGCTGCTGAGCAACTGAGGACTGCCCGCTCATTCAAGAACGCTGCTATGTGTTACGGTCAGATCTAACTTCTATCTTGCAATTATGAAGCAAAGCTGGTGAAAATGGCATGCTCTCAAGTTAAATATGAGATGTGTCGAAGGCAAAGTTGAAGCACAAATGAGGTTCATTGAAATCAAGTGATTGACATGTGGATGAATTAAATGGAAAACTGGAATATTCAACAGGTATCAACACAGAAGCCAGAGCACGAGAGGAGCTGGGGCGGCGGCTTGAGGCACACATATTTCAGGTGCGATTTTGTTTGTTTGCTTTTCTAATGCGCATAATATGTGCTTCTGCCTTGCGAAGAACCTATTATTTCACAAAATTATTTTTAATTCCTTCCCTCTCCAGACAGGGTTGGTAGTGCTGCCTGAGCAGCCATGGCTGTGTTGTAGCCCTGATGGACTTGTGAAGCTTGAGAATGAGACAGTCCTCGTGGAGATAAAGTGCCCATTTAAATATAAAGATACGCCATTCATCAACTATGAGGAAAGGTCTATAAAATTGCCCTATCTGGAATTCCGAAACGACCGAATTGAGCTTAGGTCTAGCCACCAATACTACACCCAAATCCAGGTACAGCTGTATGTTTTGAATTTAAATAAGGCACTACTCTATGCTTTCACTCCTCAGCAATCTGTGATTGTAGCAGTAAAGAGGGATGAAGCATTTTTGACTGAGCTCATCCCGAAGATGGAATACTTTTATTTCAAATTTCTCATCCCAAACCTTATCTAGACCTTAGTATAATTTATTTTGTTTCCACTCACACGCAAAGAGGGTTCTTGTAAGTCGGCGCTCAGTACGCCAACAAATCAAGCTTTCTGTTTTAAGTGCAATATTTTCACTCCATCTTCTAGTCCTTAAATATTGTTACTGCATTCTTACACAGCACAAGTAATCATGGCAGTTTTACATCTTCATATTTTTAGGAGTATTTATGTATGTATAGTGAAATGCTGAACAGCGACAATAACTTATTTGAGTGACTTGGTTGTGTAACCAGTGATACTAATTGTACTCATGTTTTCAGAAATAAAGGTTTACTTTTTGCAGCTCTATTGGGTACACTATATCATTTCACCATACTTAAGACCAAACATAAAGCCTTTCTTCCAGATTTATAAATGCGTTATGTCATAGAAACAATGCTCTTTACACAAAATGAGTAAAATACACATAAGGAATGTATTTATTGCAGTTATCTGCAAAAATTAAAAACGGCAGGCAACAAATACCACAACCCAAAATGTTAACATAAAATATCACACAAGGGCGGTAGTGCCACTGCAAAAACATCCCATCAGGTATCATTGCAAAAAAATCTGTCATTGGCATGGCACAAGTGAAACAGAACAGCACTCAGAAAAAAACATATTCAAGCACTACAGAGCTTAGCATTGCCACAGTGACACAGTGCATTTGTTCATTTTCTTTGCACACAGATGACAGTGCACTTACTGGTTGTGCCAAAGGTACAAAGAAGAGGTGCCAGTGCATGACACAAATGCGTGAAATGCATCAATTAGTAATACACATAAGGAATCTAAGAAATACAAATATTTGGAAATAATTAAAAACAGCAATAGAACAACAAAAACAACAATCAATATGTTGACATAAAATACCACACAATGGTAGTGCCACTATGCACAAGCTGTGCATAAATCTGCAAAAACATCCCATCAGGTAACATTGCAAAAAATCTTCTGTCATTGGCATGGCACACGTGAAAGAGGACAGCAGTCAGAAAAATAATACGCTAGCACTGCAGAGCTTAGCATTGCAATAGTGGCATAGTGCATTCGTTCATTATTGTTGCACACACGACAATGCACTTGCTGGTTGTGCCAAAGGTACAAAGAAGAGGTGCCAGTGCATGATACAAATACGTGAAATGCATAAATGAGTAAAACACATAAGGAACGTAATACAATTATTTGCAAATAATTAAAAATAGCAGTAGAATAACAAATACAACTAATATGTGAACACAAGAAAATCTTTTTCACTATCCACTGGCCTTTTAAAAGTGGTTTAGGCTAGTACGCAATTCATTTGAATTCTTGTATTTAAGCACAGTGCATACGCTTTCGAAAAAGATTTCCAGGTTTGAAGTCGATACGGCAGTGAAGGTCTGCTCATTTGTTATTGATTCAAGGCTGAGCCACCGACTTTGAAACAATGAAGAACTGCTTAAGATCTTCGACACTAAGGTCAGAAAGGCAAAAGCCTGGAGCCTTTTGAAGGAGGCTGGATTTATTAAAGCACTGAGCCAGAAAATACCATAAAATATAATTCAAGCGCAAAGCATTCAAATATCGTGCCAGTAGACAAAGCAAAGGGAACAACTTATCAGCATGAAACCAGTGATTCCCTTCCCAACTATACCAGGTAAGCGGACATGCATTTAGTGATATAGTAATGATGCCTGCAACACATATCAAAACTTAGAGAAGTAAAACTGAATTCAGGTCTTGAGCGTGAACTAAGTGTGCCCATCATGTCGCTTGCACAGCGTGAGAGTGGGGAGGGTTAAGGAGCAAACACAAGTTACTAACACCTCACTTGAGATGAAGAGAAAATGGGCATGGGCAGCAAGGCATTGATTAGTAAAGGGGCTAGCTTATGGTCTCTAAGGGTAACAGGCTGGACTCCAAGAGAAAGTAAACATAGCAGGTGCAACACATCCAGGTTGGGATATGACATCAGGAAGCTTGTGGGGTTAAGGCAGCCGCAGCTGGCATAAGTGGAGGGATACGGGAGAGGCCTTTATCCTGCAGTTGGCATATTGGACCGATGATGATAGTTGCGGTGAACACACCAGCCTTATTTCTTGATGATTGGTGGCTGCATATTAACAAGAGCAGCACACACAGAAACTACTTTGTTCATGTGTGGCATCAACTTGAGAGGAATTTTGTTGCTCAGAATGCGGTAGATTTTTAGTCTCTGAATAACCCTCTCAACATGAATGCGAACGGATGCGATTTCATAAGTTTTTTCCATGGCTTCCTGAGACAGTTGACCACCTCCTACATTAAAAGGAGGCATAAGTAAGACCGCACCTTTCCCCTCAACAGTAGTTCTTATGCCAGGAAACCCTTTGTCACTAAGGACTAAATCACCTGGCTTCACGAGTTCCAAGAACCCAGAATCTTGAGTTATAAAAGAATCCGTCTGACGCCCACCATACACATTAGACACAAATGCGATCATTCCATTTGGTATGATCCCAACAAGAAATTTTATAGTGTAGCCGCTCTTGTAGTTTGAATACATCACATACTGACATTCAGGATTAGATGGTGTTTCAGTTCGTACTTCCGTGCAGTCAATTATGAAAGCACAATTAGGGTAGTGTTCCTTGAATGGCGGTGGCATAGACAGGCTAATCAACTCTCGTGGAGGTACAAAAATCCACTTTTGCAAGGCCACACTAAGAATGTCTAAAGTCTTCACAAACACATTTGATACTGTCGTTGCTGTTACATTAAACATGACTGCCAGCGCAGCATAGGCAATCCCGAGCCGAAGCTTTGTAAGAAACAAGCACAGTTTGTCCTCAGCTGCCATATCACTTCTTCTGTACCTAGAACGGGGCATCAAGTTTAGTAAGAGGCAGAAAACCGGCAGTGTGACTCCACACAGGTCTCGCAGTGCTTCTTCGTTGTCTTTAAGAGAAGAAAATCCAGAAAACCCACAGCTTCTCTTCCACGATCCATCTGTCAGGGTCACCTTCAAGGATGAAAATGAGTATTTAAAAACCAAGCTGAAAAGACATCTACTTAAATGGAACATTTTAAAGGTAAGTAATTAATAAAAATGACTAATGCACTGCATTAGAACACAGGTGTCTAGAACTGAACTACAAATAAAGATCAGCCAAACCTGGTCTGTCAGTTCTGTGTGAGACACCTGGGTGGATGCTTCACTCCCATTGGTCACACACAGAAGCAGGGTCAGCCTTCCTGAAGAAGAGGGTGCTGTTTGGCAGTCCTAAAAGAATAAATTTATAGGTGTATAATCTTCAAGCACAATTATGTCGATGCTTCCCTGTACGATTTTAACCCCAGACAAAGTGCCACATCGCAAGGGCTTTTTAATCTACGGTGAAAATCTCACAGACTGCAGTAGTTACAATTTCTTTATGAACACAAAAACTTACAAATTAGGTAAATATAAATTTACACGAATCGCAGCTTTCCCCTTCCCCTAAGGCACACATTTTCCTTACAAGCAGTTGCAACACATTGGATTGCATTGTATTTGGACAATAGGTAGGTGCATGTGTTTTAAAAAAGTTTTGAAATTACTTCATTTCAAAGCAGCACGGCTGTCATGGTACATGTGAATACCTGATAATGAGTCGCAAGGTTTATTCCTGTTATGGTAGCATATTGCCTGCATTACCTTTATTTCGTTTATTCCTAAACACCAAACAACATATCATTTATGTATGCAAACAAGCATTTAGAGCCACACTTCAGCAGAGTGAGCAGCAGAGGCTGCTGCCCCAGCCCCATTCATCACACAAGTAGAAAGAATTTCCACGTTCAGCAGGTTTTGTCTAGCAGCTCAAAAACAAAACCTGCTTGAATGTCATTATCTTTGTTATAGCTTCTATAACTGAAGGTGATAGTGAAAATGCCCTAAAATGTTGCGAAGGTACTCTCTGGATACACTGAAGTGTCTGCAATTAAAGATGTACTTACAACATCAGCATGTGTAGGGAGGGGAGCTTCAGCTGCAGTGCTGTTCATACACGCAAGCTGCAGGTCATCCATGGAGTTCGCCGAATCAGCAGCATATGTAGGAGTGGAATCATTGACCGCCACTTTCTGCTGCTGCCATGATACGCCATCCTCCTCAGGTGATGATGTTGCTTGTTTAAAACGCTTCAGCCACCTGTGTTGTATAAACAAAAAAAAACTATGACTGCCATCCTCTGAAAGCTGAATGAATACATGCTTTGCAAAATATCTTGATAGGATACCTATGCATCTTACCACTCTTTATGAATTGTCTGTGCCACTCGTACATTCAGGTATACATACTTTTAAGGCATTTTACATACCTTATTGCCCTCTCTTGGTTTGGCATTTTTTTCCTGTAGACTGAAGGGAAGATGCTGGGCACATACGAAGGATGGTGACTGATACCACTCTTAGAGTTGCCCACGAAGTGGTCGCTGCAAATTCTTGATGAAGCATTTGGCTCCCATGTGGTGCCGTCGGGACTGCATAAAGAACAGTACGTAGTGTAGCGAGACACCAGGCATAAGCCAAGAAAATCATAAAGAAATTGTTAAAGCTGTACTCTGTGCTTTACTGCATTTTCTAATGTAACAGCAGAATGTAGTAATATTTATTACTGGAAAAAAATCACAGTGCAAAAAAAAAACTATTCAATCCTAAAACAAAGACGCTGAGCCTCCGCATTAAATGTCATTGATCAAAGTGCCTGTCAGGAGCTGTAGCCCATAAGTGAGCATAATATTAATATCTAGCTCAAAAGTAGCGTGCCATAGCAACACTAAACAAAAAGTAGCCTTGGCAAAAGCTGTTCAGGAGATTAATAACGGATAGTTGTTCTACCTGTCCTTAAAAAGCGGCCGCCCTACCACTGCCCTCCCTCATAAATCAGCTGATGACGGTGAATTCGCTTATCACGACACACTTACCGGGCGAAGCCAACAATCCGGTGCCTTCATGACCTGTCACTAACTACAGCCGAAATGAAAGCTGTCAAGTATCTTAGTGCCATTTCGAAAAGCACCGCGAAAAACACGAGAAGCGATACAAGCGTCTCTTTTCGTTCGGTGTTTCGTCCTGTCACGCTGCTAATCTAGATTGGATCAAAAACCCACTAAACTCCCTAGCCTGCAAATTATGCGGAACTGTCATACTTATTACAATCTACCTGCTAAAGACGCGCGCTGCCTTCAAGTGCGCGATAAACATAAGTGCCCATCCACACATTCAACTGCCGTGCGCATCGGTAGCGGGTTAAGCCAGTCTTCGCGCTAGTTAGCCTCACAGGTATGACTGGGATCGCTAGTATTGCTTCGCGATACGAATTAAGCTCATACTACCGCAAAGGAAACACTTACTTGATTCTGCGGACTGCTGAGATCCACGCTTGGCACCTCTCTTTCTCGTACCACTTGCCAGGGAAGCGGTAAAATTTCACCGGCGGTTCCCGGTTCTTCGTGTTGTGCAGACTGTTATGGCACTCCACAACACAACAGTAATGGCTTCGAGGTTTCCGTGAACACGAAGAAGCTGATGCCATTGCAAAAACTGCAATAATATCACGCGAGATGCGCGTTTAGCACTGTTAAACGCGCCGCTGCGCTTGGTTTTCCTAGGCGCGGCACTCCCTACAACTTCGCCTCGCGCCGAAGCGGCGCTGCTGTCGCGCCGTCAAACTTGAGCTTGGGAGCCCCATAGAATGCTCGTGGACTCCAGACCCGGATTTCCGATTTACGGCACTACGTCTACGAGAATCACTTCCCTATTCTTGTGATTTGTGAACCGAAGACCCCGGCAATTTTGCGAATATCCGGTTACGAGGCATTTTCATCACCCACGTGCAACAGCGTTCTACTATTCGTGGTCGGCGTTCATGCTCACGGTTGGTTCGGTGTGGCTGCGGCGTTGTATGGATCCCGTAGGCGGCGTCGAGGCGGCGTTCGCCGTGCTTGGGCTGGCGTCGCTGGCGGTGTTCTACGTGCTTGGGCTGGCGTCGCTGGCTGCGTCGTACAAGCTCCAGGTCCAAGCGCCCGTGGAGATGCCGGTGTTGTTGGCGTTGGGGGCACCACCCGGATGGATGGGAACAGCGCTGGAGACACCCCTGGCCGTAGCAGGTGGTAGCGTCCTCCGTTGACTCCCGGTAACGGGCTCAGGCACGGCAGGAAGTCCACGATGCGATGTCTTAGAACGCGAGCTCACCGGAGCAGTAGCCGACGTCGCTCTCTTCCAGCCAAAGTGTCCCTGACCCGCCGGAGCCTCCGCTTCTCTGCTGTTCCCCCTGTGCCTCGCTCTCGCTCGCCCTTTTATAGCCTCGGTGTTAGTCCACGTAAGCCTTGTCGTCGTCTTCTTCTCTTCTCCACCAATCATCTCTCTCCACGTCACCGTCTGCTTCTCTTTCTCTTCTGTATTCTTCGGTTAATTCGCGTCGTCTTCTTCACACCATTTTCCTTTAAAATTCAATTTAGGCTCCTTAATAAATGTGACAGCCGTGCAAACAATTAAGGGAAAACTCAAGAAGGCGGTGCCTGGAGATTTCCAAACAAACATCGACAGGATCCTGCTTTCCTACAGAACAACGCCGCACGCGTTTACTGGGTCCCCTCCCGCTGAGCTCCTCATGGGCAGGCAGCTGCAAACGCCCATTCAGCGAATGCACCCCGGCCTAAGGGCGCATGCGGAGTTCAAGCAATTGAAGCAAAAGATGCGCTGCGACAGTAATGCATGCAAAAGCTGTTTGCCTTCGCCCGGCGAGGCCGTCTTTGTTAGGAACTTCCGACCAGGCCCAGCTTGGATTGCCGGAACGGTTCGCCATCCCACAAGTTCTTCGTCGCATTAAATAGAACTCGAAGACGGAACGCTGTGGAAAAGGCACGCGGACCACGTGCGACCGCGAAGGACGCCCGGCGTTCTCTCAAAGACGAGGAGCCTCCTCCTGCACTAGCAGCGACAACGGACACGGAACAGCTGTCCCCACCTCGCTGCTCATTATGCACCGAGCCGTCTACAACAGCTTCGGCGCGGCAACAGCAGTCAAGTGCGGCACCTTTGCACCCCCAGCTCCGCCGGTCTACCCGGTTCCGGAAGCCTGTTATCTACTACGGACTGTAGAGGCGTAACAAGACACGGCTCGTCCCCAGTACCGTGCAGCAGGCTTCACAACAAAGGGAGGGGTGTGACGATTCTCCAAGGCAGCAGACGCCAAGGACACCGCAGGCGCCTTCTCAGCGGCACCCAGCTGCACGGGGCAAAGGGAAAAGATAATAAACGCTCCCCCGCTTTTCAAGGAGAGGGGCCAGTCTGACTCCCGCCAGCAACGTGTACTGTCGTTTTACGGGTCGCTCTTCCCGCGCCCTCGTTAGGGCATGTCGGTGACCCGTTCCGGCATTCGCTTCTATGCTCACCCCCTTGCAATACTATAACACGGCCATCCACATTTTCCCCAGCCACGCGTAGGCAGCGCATTGACTGGACAGTTTTTAAATTACTTATGGAGGCAGCTTGCACAGAGGGCTCCTCTACCGGTCTTGAACAAAAAATTAAGGAGGCCATGGAACACGCCACCTGCCCCTTAAACCCTGTTGCTGACTACACCTATTTTGACTCCGAATTGTAGCGACTGCGATCACAACGGCGCAGGGCAGAGCGCAGATACCGACGCACAAAGTCGTGCCTAGACCTAAGAGATGCTAGGCGCATACAGAAGAAGATTCAGCGCAGAATTCAGGCACTGCAAACACAACGGGGGAGGACATTTTGCCAAACTGTTGATCCACGGAAGCCTTTGTCACGCGTTTGGAGTGTAATTCGGGGTCTTCGCACGTACCCTCAACAGCGCTACCCGTTCAAATCCGTAGCGCTCCACCAAAGGCGCAGTGTGGTTGAGGTAGCCGAAGATTTCTGCGCAAGAATAACAGGCCCTCCGAATCCAGGCGCAACGCTGCACTGCAACAATGTTCCATCCTCACGGGATTCTCGGATGGATGCACTATTCTCCATGGAAGAACTTGATGCTGTGCTCGCTTGTTGTAGAAGGTCACCATCACCAGGGCCCGATGGTGTGACGTACTCCGCACTTGCCAACCTTGGCCAAGAAGCTCGACGGGCTCTTTTGGACACTTATAACAAGTCATGGACTGCTGGCATAGTTCCTCATGATTGGAAGACCAGTCGTCTGGTTCCACTTCTTAAGCCGGGGAAATCACCGCTCGACCTTTCATCCTACCGTCCAATTGCACTCGCCAGCTGCTCACACGCGTGGAATGGTACTTGGAGCGATATCAGATTTATCCAACCTTCATGTCTGGGTTCCGACGGGGCCGCTCTTCTATCGACAACGTGGTTGACCTTCGGTGCACCACAGCAAAAGTTTGAAAAGATTGACCGTGGCATTGTTTTTGGATATCAAGGGCGCGTACGACAACGTAACGCATCAGGCCATTTTGGACGCAATTGAAGCTGCTGAGATCGGAGGCCGCACGTTCAGCTGGATACGCAGCTATTTATCAGAAAGGTCGTTTTTTGTCCTTACTGCGGACGGACCAACGTCCTTAAACCGAAATTCGAGCGGAGTTCCTCAGTGTGGAGTGCTGAGCCCAGTTCTCTTCAACTTTGCTCTTTTCGGCCTGGTCGACGTATTGCCACAATCTGCTCAGATCTCGGTATATGCAACGACATCTGTATTTGGGCATCAGGGGTGACCCGTTCTCAAGTTCGTGCAAGACTTCAAAAAGCGGCATCGATATTGACATCTTACCTTCGCTTGCAGGGCCTGAACATTTCGACCGAAAAGTGTTCACTTGTGGCGTTCACACGCAAAATAATGTCACGTTACACCATTCGCATCAATGGCGAAGCCATTCCTTATGAGAGAAGCCACAGATTGCTTGGTGTTGTCGACAGAAACCTCTCGTGGAGTCCACATATCTGCGACATGAGAAAGAGACTAATTTCGATTGTCCACGTCCTCTCCTTCCTCGGGGGAAAGTCCTGGGGCGCATCAGTGCGCTCGATGCTACAACTGTACCGTTCCCTGTTTCTGGGCTACATGCGGTACAGTCTTCCGATATTCAGTTTCATTAGAAAAACAAATATCAAGACTCTTCAAGGTGTTCAAGCGCAAGCTCTCCGTATCTGCCTTGGACTGCCTAAATGTGCATCAACAGCAGCAACTGTTCTTGTTGCCCGGCAACATCCTGTTACTACATACATTGCTGTTGACACCATGAGAACACATATTCGGCACCTCAATCGGGTTCCCTGTCATCCCCTCGCAACACTCCCAATAATTAGGCCGCGTACTGCATTAGCCAAAGTCATTGAAGCTCATCGCGCATATCTTCCATCGGAGTTCACCCCTGCGTCAAGACCGTGCTCACCCTTATGGAGTCTTCATCAACCTCGGGTTCACCTCTATATTCCTGGCTTTACAAAGAAAGCTGGTGTATCACTGCCCGCTCTCAAACAACTGACATTGAATCACCTGCATTCTTACCACAGTCACCGCATACATATTTACACAGATGGATCCGTTCACTCGACCAGTTCTGCGGGGTCGGTGGTGATACCGGCCAGATACATTTTCATGAAAGTGAAGACGACCTATCCAACATCTTCAACTGGTGCGGAACTCGCAGCCTTAAGGGCTGCGGTAGAGTTCATCAGTCAAGAACCTCCACATGACTGGACGGTTTTCACCGACTCTAAAGCAGCCCTTCAAGCCCTGCAAGATGCGCTACGCCGCGGGTCGCAGGTGCAACTTGTTGCTGAGATCCGTCTACTGTACCACGGCACCGTTTCCAAAGGTGATGACATCATTTTTCAATGGCTGCCAGGACACTGTGGTATTAACGGTAATCACCAGGCCGATGCGGCTGCGCGTTCTGCTCACAACGACGGACTTCCAGTGAGGATCCCAATATCGTGACCTGACGCTGCGTGTGGGCTTCGCCCTTTGGCGCTGGAGCTCACACTTTCAGCGTGGAACAGGGAAGAGTTTTGCAACCTTCGCCTCAAGGCACTGGAACCTGAACTGCGCCTTCGTCTTCAATGTAACTTAGAACGTCGCGACGCAACACTGTTATGCCGTTTATGGATCGGTGTTGCATTTACCTATTACTATGCTTTCCGGATGGGGATGGCCGACAGCCCTGCCTGCGAGAGCTGTGGTTGTGAGGAGACCATCGCTCATCTTCTCTGTGAGTGCCCTGCATTTGCGAGTGCAAGACATACACTGTGTTGTGCCCTGGACCGCCAGGATCCTCGCCCATTAACAGAGCAAAACATCCTCGGTCCGTGGCCACAGCAGTCGACTGCCCTCAAGGCATACAAGGCACTCCTTGCCTACTTGAGAGCGACTGGATTGAGTGACAAATTGTGACAGCGTTGTGCGTGTGTTATGCCTTTTTTCCCTTCTCTCTTCCTCCCTTTAGTCCCCTAATCCCTCTTCCCCAGTGCAGGGTAGCCAATCGGAACACCTTTCTGGTTAACATCCCTGCCTTCCCTCCTCCTCTTTGCCTGCCTGCCTGCCTGCCTGCCTGCCTGCCTGCCTGCCTGCCTGCCTGCCTGCCTGCCTGCCTGCCTGCCTGCCTGCCTGCCTGCCTGCCTGCCTGCCTGCCTGCCTGCCTGCCTGCCTGCCTGCCTGCCTGCCTGCCTGCCTGCCTGCCTGCCTGCCTGCCTGCCTGCCTGCCTGCCTGCCTGCCTGCCTGCCTGCCTGCCTGCCTGCCTGCCTGCCTGCCTGCCTGCCTGCCTGCCTGCCTGCCTGCCTGCCTGCCTGCCTGCCTGCCTGCCTGCCTGCCTGCCTGCCTGCCTGCCTGCCTGCCTGCCTGCCTGCCTGCCTGCCTGCCTGCCTGCCTGCCTGCCTGCCTGCCTGCCTGCCTGCCTGCCTGCCTGCCTGCCTGCCTGCCTGCCTGCCTGCCTGCCTGCCTGCCTGCCTGCCTGCCTGCCTGCCTGCCTGCCTGCCTGCCTGCCTGCCTGCCTGCCTGCCTGCCTGCCTGCCTGCCTGCCTGCCTGCCTGCCTGCCTGCCTGCCTGCCTGCCTGCCTGCCTGCCTGCCTGCCTGCCTGCCTGCCTGCCTGCCTGCCTGCCTGCCTGCCTGCCTGCCTGCCTGCCTGCCTGCCTGCCTGCCTGCCTGCCTGCCTGCCTGCCTGCCTGCCTGCCTGCCTGCCTGCCTGCCTGCCTGCCTGCCTGCCTGCCTGCCTGCCTGCCTGCCTGCCTGCCTGCCTGCCTGCCTGCCTGCCTGCCTGCCTGCCTGCCTGCCTGCCTGCCTGCCTGCCTGCCTGCCTGCCTGCCTGCCTGCCTGCCTGCCTGCCTGCCTGCCTGCCTGCCTGCCTGCCTGCCTGCCTGCCTGCCTGCCTGCCTGCCTGCCTGCCTGCCTGCCTGCCTGCCTGCCTGCCTGCCTGCCTGCCTGCCTGCCTGCCTGCCTGCCTGCCTGCCTGCCTGCCTGCCTGCCTGCCTGCCTGCCTGCCTGCCTGCCTGCCTGCCTGCCTGCCTGCCTGCCTGCCTGCCTGCCTGCCTGCCTGCCTGCCTGCCTGCCTGCCTGCCTGCCTGCCTGCCTGCCTGCCTGCCTGCCTGCCTGCCTGCCTGCCTGCCTGCCTGCCTGCCTGCCTGCCTGCCTGCCTGCCTGCCTGCCTGCCTGCCTGCCTGCCTGCCTGCCTGCCTGCCTGCCTGCCTGCCTGCCTGCCTGCCTGCCTGCCTGCCTGCCTGCCTGCCTGCCTGCCTGCCTGCCTGCCTGCCTGCCTGCCTGCCTGCCTGCCTGCCTGCCTGCCTGCCTGCCTGCCTGCCTGCCTGCCTGCCTGCCTGCCTGCCTGCCTGCCTGCCTGCCTGCCTGCCTGCCTGCCTGCCTGCCTGCCTGCCTGCCTGCCTGCCTGCCTGCCTGCCTGCCTGCCTGCCTGCCTGCCTGCCTGCCTGCCTGCCTGCCTGCCTGCCTGCCTGCCTGCCTGCCTGCCTGCCTGCCTGCCTGCCTGCCTGCCTGCCTGCCTGCCTGCCTGCCTGCCTGCCTGCCTGCCTGCCTGCCTGCCTGCCTGCCTGCCTGCCTGCCTGCCTGCCTGCCTGCCTGCCTGCCTGCCTGCCTGCCTGCCTGCCTGCCTGCCTGCCTGCCTGCCTGCCTGCCTGCCTGCCTGCCTGCCTGCCTGCCTGCCTGCCTGCCTGCCTGCCTGCCTGCCTGCCTGCCTGCCTGCCTGCCTGCCTGCCTGCCTGCCTGCCTGCCTGCCTGCCTGCCTGCCTGCCTGCCTGCCTGCCTGCCTGCCTGCCTGCCTGCCTGCCTGCCTGCCTGCCTGCCTGCCTGCCTGCCTGCCTGCCTGCCTGCCTGCCTGCCTGCCTGCCTGCCTGCCTGCCTGCCTGCCTGCCTGCCTGCCTGCCTGCCTGCCTGCCTGCCTGCCTGCCTGCCTGCCTGCCTGCCTGCCTGCCTGCCTGCCTGCCTGCCTGCCTGCCTGCCTGCCTGCCTGCCTGCCTGCCTGCCTGCCTGCCTGCCTGCCTGCCTGCCTGCCTGCCTGCCTGCCTGCCTGCCTGCCTGCCTGCCTGCCTGCCTGCCTGCCTGCCTGCCTGCCTGCCTGCCTGCCTGCCTGCCTGCCTGCCTGCCTGCCTGCCTGCCTGCCTGCCTGCCTGCCTGCCTGCCTGCCTGCCTGCCTGCCTGCCTGCCTGCCTGCCTGCCTGCCTGCCTGCCTGCCTGCCTGCCTGCCTGCCTGCCTGCCTGCCTGCCTGCCTGCCTGCCTGCCTGCCTGCCTGCCTGCCTGCCTGCCTGCCTGCCTGCCTGCCTGCCTGCCTGCCTGCCTGCCTGCCTGCCTGCCTGCCTGCCTGCCTGCCTGCCTGCCTGCCTGCCTGCCTGCCTGCCTGCCTGCCTGCCTGCCTGCCTGCCTGCCTGCCTGCCTGCCTGCCTGCCTGCCTGCCTGCCTGCCTGCCTGCCTGCCTGCCTGCCTGCCTGCCTGCCTGCCTGCCTGCCTGCCTGCCTGCCTGCCTGCCTGCCTGCCTGCCTGCCTGCCTGCCTGCCTGCCTGCCTGCCTGCCTGCCTGCCTGCCTGCCTGCCTGCCTGCCTGCCTGCCTGCCTGCCTGCCTGCCTGCCTGCCTGCCTGCCTGCCTGCCTGCCTGCCTGCCTGCCTGCCTGCCTGCCTGCCTGCCTGCCTGCCTGCCTGCCTGCCTGCCTGCCTGCCTGCCTGCCTGCCTGCCTGCCTGCCTGCCTGCCTGCCTGCCTGCCTGCCTGCCTGCCTGCCTGCCTGCCTGCCTGCCTGCCTGCCTGCCTGCCTGCCTGCCTGCCTGCCTGCCTGCCTGCCTGCCTGCCTGCAATTAGCAATGTGTTACTACTAAATGAGGTCTTCTTTTTATGCATTTCAGATAAATCTGACAGCGGAGTGTTGAGCCAAAATATGTGCAGTTTGTCATGAATATAAAACGTATGTACCTGTACCCACCCAAACCCTCTTCTTTCATTCTGAGCTACATGGTTTGTATGTCTGCAATACAAATCATGCATAAAGCAAGTACTTGTACATAAGACTTCACTTGTTCAGCGCCTGGACTTCAATTCATTTCACTTCATTTTTATTTACACCATACAGATGTAGGCAGGCTCAGAAAAAAAGCGCACAATTTTCGCTTGAACACAACCCGAGTCCCCCAGTACATGGCATACAGCGAACATACAACAAAATAAAATATTAACATATCAATTCCTTCTCTGATAATAGTACATGAGCAACACAGCATACAGTATACAGCATGCATGGCATACAGCAGGCACACAGCAATTAAAATAGTAACACATATAAATCATACATGAGCAACAATAGCAAGAGCACAAACAAATACGCAAGCTATGTATCACCCTTCCGCCATTCATATTTTATGCGCTACGAAACCTGGCTTTGTCGGAACGGGAGCTACAGTTTCCCAACTGTACGTTCCTAGAATATAAGGCATTTAAAAGTTGCGGCATAGTATAGCACAACATCTGGCGCCCAATTTGAGCTCTGCAACTTGGAACATGCCAAAATTCTTGGTGTTGAAGTTGACATGTGGGAACGTTTGCCTTTAAATCGGCTAACTGCAAAAACACATCCTGAATATTACTGACAGACTTTTTTGTACCTAATACTTAAGCAATATTCATATAAATTACGTACAGGGACAATAACTGAAGCGTTTAAATAGTCCCTGAGTGTGGGCATAAAAATTCACGTACGCAATACAGCGAACTACCCTTTTTTGCAAAAAGTATACCTTGACAACATTCCTGCGTGTAGAATTTCCCCATACTAAAAAAAAACAGTTTTAAGACAGGGAAGGAAGAGGGCGTTATAAATCATAATGTTTATAGAAACGGGCAGCAAACAGCGAAATCTAGCGAGTATTCCGGCACTTTTTTGAAGCTGTGCTTCGACATGCTCAAAGTGGGGATCCCATGACATATTCGCGTTAAAAAAAAACACCGAGTTTTTATTGTTTCAACAAATATTATTCGCCTATTACCAAGATATGGGTGGAAAAGGGCAGCTTTTGTTTTTGCGCTATTAATAACTAGCGAGTTGAGTTCACTCCATTTGGTTATTTCCATCAGGGTGTCATTAACTGTGCGCACCATTGACTGCATGTCGCTGCCTCGAAAGAACAGGCTAGTATCACCTGCGTAGATAACGTAGTTAGGAATATTGCTTATAGAAGTAATGTCGTTAATATAAAAAAGGAAAAACAGTGGCCCCATAACGCTTCCTTGGGAAACCTGTATTCTGTATGCTTGAACACATGTCAAGAAGCATTAATCAGACACACAAATTGTGAATCTAGAAGAGTTTGACACCTTATATTCAACGTGACACTCAACGTCATCATTTTGGTCACACCGTGCATCAGCAGTGCGAGTACAGTATGACTAAATTTCACTTGCCAGTATGGCCGTCTAAGACCACATACTGCTCCTGTAACATTTTGTCCAAGCCAATTGTGACAGGCCACATTACTTGAATGCACGCAGAAGGCTCCAAGAGTTTGTAAGCCAGTTTTTACATTGAGCTTCTGTACTAAACTCTACGTAAATTCCACGATTAAGGACACGTAGTCAGTCTTAAGTACTTACCGTGTTTCTGAAAGTTGGTTTGGTTTATGGGGGGGGGGGGGGGTTTAACGTCCCAAAGCGACTCAGGCTATGAGAGACGCCGTAGTGAGGGGCTCCGGGAATATCGACCACCTGGGGTTCTTTAACGTGCACTGACATCACACAGTACACGGGCCTCCGGAATTTCGCCTCCATCGAAATTCGACCGCCGCGTACGGGATCGAACCCGCGTCTTTCGGGGAAGCAGCCGAGCGCCATAACCACTCAGCCAACGCGGCGGCTGTTTCTGAAAGTGTAATAATAATAATAATAATAATAATAATAATAATAATAATAATAATAATAATAATAATAATAATAATAGTTTATGGCGATTTAACGTCCCAAAGCGACTCAGGCTATGAGGGACGCCGTAGTGAAGGGCTCCGGAAATTTCGACCGCCTGGGGTTCTTTTACGTGCACTGAAATCGCACAGCACACGGGCCTCTAGAATTTCGCCTCCATCGAAATTCGACCGCCGCGGCCGGGATCGAACCCGCATCTTTCGGGCCGGCAGCCGAGCGCCATAACCACTCAGCCACCGCGGCGGCTAATAATAATAATAATAATTGGTTTTGGGGGAAAGGAAATGGCGCAGTATCGGTCTCATATATCGGCGGACACCTGAACCGCGCCGTAAGGGAAGAGGTAAAGGAGGAAGTGAAAGAAGAAAGGGAGAAATAGGTGCCGTAGTGGAGGGCTCCGGAAATTTCGACCACCTGGGGATCTTTAACGTGCACTTACATCACACAGTACGCGGGCGCCTTAGCGTTTTGCCTCCATCGAAACGCAGTCGCCGTTAGATTTTCTAAGGTGAGCGGTTTCCCTGGCTTAGGGAAGAAACTACCGAAGAGGTTTTTCCACTGTTTGGGGATCTTCGTCTTCTCCCAGCATTCTTGCAAGAAATTCATCAGCATTGTTTTAAATTTTTCATCTAGGTTACTGAGCATTGTTTCTGTCACCATTGGGTCCGGGGATGATTTGGTTTTGAGCTTGAGTATTTCAGCTCTAACCTCGTATTCATTGATAGAGGCGTCTAGTTTGCTATTGGATTTACCCTCATAACGTGATGAGTATGTTTTGGTGGCGGAGCTTATATACCGACAACGAAGTGCATCGAGGAGTTCCTGTTCCGAACTTTAATATTATAACTTAAATTCTGTAAATTTTGTCGCTGTGTTAACTTACTGCGTTCTGGATCGAGGAGGTAGCGAAGGAGATTGCATGTTTTGATCAGGAAGATGTTGCCCTCAAGCTTGGTCACACATTCTTCCCCAGTTTTGACCGCACAGACTAAGTCCATATTCCTCAATCTCTTTGTTGTGGCGTGCTAGGCGGCTTCTGAGATTGCAATTCCACTAATGTTTATTAATTCGCTTTTCCAGACTAGATTTGGCCTCCCACATGTGAAGAAGGCAGCTGTCTAGTACTTCGAGTTCCGCATTTTTGTTGAGAGTATTATTCGCATTCTTAACATCATTGCGGAGTTCCTCCGCCAGTTGTTCTATGTTTGAGATTTCTGCCTTTCTCTCGTCCCGTTTACGAGCGTGGCGAAAGCGCCCCATTCGATAATATGCGGGAGAGGGGCGTTTGGCAGGGCCAACTAGCGAGAGGGAGCCCTCACTTCAGGCCTCAAAAAATGCAACAAAACGGATTGCCCTAAATTTATTCTTTTTAAATTGGAATACTCCAGGCGTATCACGCCTTTGAGCTGGCTGCACTGCCACTTACGCCCAGGGTGCCCTGGACAAGGAAATTCGTCCCGCCGACTAACATGCCCATGGGCCACTCGACGGGCTCGGCGCCTGAGTAAAGGTTTCCTCCCCTAGCAGGAGCCTGAAAGGAGTACCCATGAAAATTTTAACACCCTATGACGGACATTGGGCTATCTCCTGAAAGCTCAAATGATTGAATGCTCCTGTGTGTAGGCCAACAGAATAAAGCTGTATCCTTATTTAAGGCCACATGACAGCAGTGATTGCGTGCGTGTGTTGTTATCCTGTGTTTATTCCAGCGCAAAGTTTTCGAATGGCAAATTGACGGTCGTGTGTTCTCAACGCTTTTGTTTATTTATGCATCATTTCGTGCCGCGTGAGGGCAATGCACTTTGCCAGCGTAGTAAAGAACATTTTACAACCGTGGTTAGCTGCTTGTAATTCCTAGGTACTTCAAGTGTTCGTATCTCGAAGGAAGTGCGCTTTTGACGGATCTAGTTCCACATTTTTGGACGTATTTTTGCCCGAAGGCTCGGTGCGGCTATTTCTGACAGCAGTGCGTGTACTCACACTGCGGCTATACGGGTGGCACGACGAAATCGGCACGCCCCGGTGATTGCGCTATCAGTCGCCACGTGGACCGGTTGGCACCAATGAGCTGGCAGACGGAAATTGCATGCACCTATAAACACCGGACGGTAGGATAAATATGGGTCTCGCGTAGGCACATGCAAACCTGCTGCAGCTTTCCGCAGGAAGCCTGATTGCTCTCTACGTTGGACTGAGTCATGCTACATGTACTTGCGTGCAAATCAGTTGAGAGATTTGTACCCACTTGGAATATGGATTATACCCCTCGCCTGAGCTGCCAGTCACATATTGAAAAAAAAAAACTAAAACAGATCAACAACGTCACCCAAAGTGCGGTGTCGAGGCGAGTGGAATATATGTACGCCGATGAGTTGACGCTAAAACACGCCGTTCCTTGTGCGCTGCAGAGGACAGTGATGTAAGACCAACAAAGTCATACTTCCAACAAACATCGTCTAGAGGGCTAAAAATTGCACCGCAGTTTAGCTGTGAACTTCCGAGAAAAAAAGCGCTGCGTGCTTAATTCAGCATGCTTCCTACATTTTGTTTTGAAAACAGACCCATGAGCTTCAACCTGCGGCGGTGATGTACAGTGTGGTACACATATAACTGCAACATTGAAGTGGATGGTGTGGCATCTACCGATCTCCAGCACTCGACGCTTCCAACAGACTTTACGGCAGGACAGGGCTCATATTTCTTGTCGGTCGTCGCGTCAGGTGCAGAAATACGCGATATAGCGTGATCTACAGGCTTAAGATCGGCTTGAAGTGGGTTGCTGCGCCGGGACACAATTAACTGCCTTCCTTTTTCCATAAAATCTTCTCTAAGTAGGACGGCATAAAAGTAACCCTCCGATGGACAAAATCAGATTACTCCTCAAAGAGCTCCATTCGTTTTTAGACAAGTTTGTGGCAGTTTTTAAAGCAAGGGCAACAGCATGTCTATAAACGCAACTAAAAGGCACCCCTCTTGTATCGTTGACTGTGACCGGCACTTACTCATTGAAAAATGAAGTGCAGACTCAGAAGAAAGATGAACATACTTTATTATGCCACCGGTGGCCAACAGAAACAACTCCAGTATTCTCTCCTGCATGGTTGCCGGGAATAGAAACCTATGCGAGTAGCGCACCGAGTATAACACTTGCTTAAGCGTTCTCTGATGCGGCAAAGCAAAAGGCGCAATTAATGTAGGAAAATGCTCGGCATGTGAAGCAGAATGGCGTAACTGAACAGAAGATTAAGAAGAAACACGCTTTCATCGGAAACAGACAAACGTTCAAACGCGGCACCTGGGCGTATCAACACCGGGCGAAGTAAGGCCGGCGGCTGCGGCTTTGGTACTGATCAGTAGGCGTTTTAGGTGGGGCTTCTACATCGGGCGCTCCATATTATTCCTCTTCGTCCGATGAATAGTCGACGTTCCTGAAACCATCGGGCAAAGGCAGCGAACCTTTCTTCAGAATATTGCTCAAGACAGCACGAGCCTCGTGGTCGTTTAGGATTCCCCGCAGCTTCGGTCCAGAAGCGAACTCCTCTGCAGACAGCGCGAGGAACCGAAGTTTGGGGAAGAAGGGCTTCATGAGCGTTCGGAGCTCAGGCGGTCCGTCGACGGCAGCGGCTGAGCGAAGGCGCTGCTCCTGTGCCAACCTGTGGAGGGCGCGTAAGACCAAAATCTCGGGCACGTCAACGACGCAGTCGATGACGTAATTAGCCGTGCACACCGAACAGCATGCGAACGCTTCTGAGGAAATGACGGTGAGGCTATCTTCCTGGAGGAGATGCTATGCGGGGAGGTCACTGTGACCTTCGCCCATAGTGAAAGCGTAGTCCAAGACCGGGCACACGTCCTGCGGCTTCATGTTACGCTTTATGTAAGCAGTGCACTTTTCTGCGAGTTCCGGCACCAGGAATTTGACAGCTGCGCTCCGAGTGTACAGTGCCTGATGCAATGTTTCCACTTCAAGCTGGCCGCTGTAAAAGTACCTGAATTAAACACAATGCATTTCCAATTTCTGCATCCTATAAATTTCTGAAGCCGCTTCAAACCCTTCAAACAACTGCGCTGAAGTTCAGCTTTCCATTTCATTTCCGACAATGAGGAGCATCATGCGAATGGCACAACACATAACAAAGTCAACTCCTTCTGCATAGTCAGCCGGTCAAGACAACGTCATTTAAAAGGCAAAACAGCCAGTCAAAGTAGAGCGTCTTGAAAGATTTCTTGGGCTTCTTTTACAGCGTCACAGTACCACAGTGCTAGGAAAGTTTGAAAACTTTTGACAGAATGTCGCAAGCGATAACCCTGGTTGCTCTAGGCAAGAACATCAGCAATGATTTAGCTTTGTTCCCGCATTATATTTCCTTCGGGCTATCGTCATGTGGGGCGACTATTTTTTAGGCGTATACAAGCTGTGCGGTCGCATCCAAAAGGAGAGGTTACGCTAGGTATGAAAAAACGCAATCGCTTGAGGATGTTATGTTTGCTACCACACCATTCATGGTGTCGAAAATAGGAGACGGCCTCGAAGGGACGGAACGGGAAGACGCTCAACGTGGGGCAACGCGACACCCGCCCTCGCGCCGGGTCTGACCAAGGTCACAAGTGGCTCTATCTCTCTTTCTCCCGACTGCCCGAGGCCAACCGCTCGAGATGCCTTCTTTTCTCCCCTTCCCACTGTTCCCTTTTGTATTCATGTATTTTGTGCCAAACTTCGACCCGTGTAATTAAAGTCAGTGTGAAAGTGAAAGCCACCGAGAGAGCGTCGTCTTTGTGAGGCTCCCGCGCGCGCGGCCCCGCCGCCCGAACGAGTCTTACGCGCAGTTTGGCTTTAATTAGTGCGGTTCAGTCATTACTTGCCGGGGTGTCAACGGTCACAGTTACTAACGTTCAGAAGAAATAACATTTTTGGTGCCGAAACCCGGGAAACTTAGTTAACAGTGATCGAGAACGCCATGGAACGACTCCAGAAGAAGCAAGCCGCACTACGACAAGCGATCGACAGGATCATCACAGCAGCCACCACACTCCTACAAGAGCCTGCAGTCCAGAGCGGTGAGCTGGAAGAACAATTTGACCTCCTTGTGAAGCAATCAGAAAAGCTTAAAGCAGTTAATGAGAGCATCGAGAAGAGGGTAGACCTGCAGGAACTCGACGCCGAATTGGCAGCCGTATCTGTATTCAGTGAGAAAATCAGCGTCACGAAGACACGAATCAAAAGAGCCCTACGTAACCAAACCTCGAGCGAAGATAGATCGACAACTCCGTCAGTAACGGGGGCTCTTCCCGAGCCTAATTCGCAGTCTTCAGTGAACACCGGCATCACCATGAGCCAGCTACCGTCAGCAACTACCAAACTTCCGAAGCTGGAAATCGCTAAGTTCAGTGGAGACTTGCGATCATGGCAGAGATTTTGGAATCAGTTCGAATCAACAATTCACAAGAATGAACTTCTTTCAGCAATCGCTAAATTCCAGTACATGACGAGTTACCTCACAGGAAAGGCGGCCGCGGCTATCGAAGGGCTATCCCTAAGCAATGAAAATTACGCAGTAGCGATCAAGACCCTGACGGAAAGATTCGGGAAAGAAGACGTCATAATCGAAGAACACATGTCACGGTTGCTCGGTGTTCGCCCGGTACACAACCTCCACGACATGGAAAGGCTTAGGACCCTTTGTGATATCCAGTCGGGAGTCCGAAGCCTCGAGGCACTGGGAGTGACATCGAGTACGTACGGCGTGCTGTTGCTGACTGTCTTAAGGAAAAGCATTCCTGATCAGCTGTGCCTTGAATACTACCGGAAGAAAGCTACCGCTAAAGCCAATCCCCAAGACGAACTCCAAGATTTCCTAGATTTCTTAAGAATGGAAGTGGAGAGCAGAGAACGAGCACAGTACAGCAGCCGCCAGTCGCAGAGCGCTGTTCTCAAACCGAGGGATTCAAGCCTAAAGGGAAAGAGGCCTTCCGCAGCAGTCTTCGCTGTAAAAGGCAGGGAGTCGCAGTGCTCATTTTGTGGTGCAGAAGATCACCTTCCGTAGGACTGTGTGGTCAGCGTTCCGCTAGAAATGAAGAAGTAAATAATGGCCAAAGAGAGAAGGTGCTTCAAATGCGCGAAAAGGAACCATCGGGCAACCGAATGCCGATCAGCCAAGTGGCTTAAGTGCGCGAAATGCTCCGCCCGGCACGCTACAGGCGTCTGCGAGTTAAACAGGCAGACACCATCTCATGCAAGAAACGTCCCTGCACCTCTTGAGACTACCGTGCAGTCATCGTTACAGATGGCACAGACTAACTCCACTCCGAGCGTGCTCCTGCAGACAGCACAAGCCTGGGCAGAAGCGAAACACAATCGCGCCTTGGTTAGAATACTGCTCGACGGTGGCAGCCAACGAACTTTCGTAAAAGAAGAAGTTTCCCAGCTTCTTAAGCTTCGAGTGATGGGCAAAGAACGTCTCGCCATTAACACCTTTGGGACCACGAAGCCAAGCTCAAAACGTGCAATAGAGTCGAGTTATGGCTACGAAGCCGGCATAACGACAACATAATTCGAGTCGAGGCCCTCGAAGTTCCTGAGATTTCCGGGGACTTTCTACAACCACCGGACGCCTCCGCTACCAGCCTGGCTGCAGACCAAGGGCTCCACCTCGCTGATCTGGCTCCTGGCGACCATCGACAAAACACCGGCGTCTGTATCTTGATTGGCGCTGACCGATACTGGGACGTCACCACCGGAAAAGTCAAGCGTGTCAGGAAAAGTCAAGCGTGTCAGCGACAAGCTCGTTGCCGTGGAGACCATCTTTGGGTGGACATTACAACGTATAGTTTCTAAAACAACGGCGACGACGTGTTTGATTACAACCACCAGAGTCATGCGCATCTTGGTGACCACCCAACAGGACAACGACGTCCTATCCAGACAGCTGAAATCATTTTTAGAAGCTGGAACACCTTGGGATAGTCGACAGAGAACCCACAAACAGGGAAGACGAAGTTCTTAGAGACTTCCAAGAAACCGTCACTTACAGAGATGGTCGTTATCAGGTGGCCCTGCCCTGGAAACACAATGCTTCAGATCTAGCTGACAATAAAGGGGTAGCTGCGCAGAGGCTTCGGTCATTAACGGCCAAGCTGCTGAGAAGTGACGACATCATGCAAGCTTACGACCAAGCGCAGCGAGAATACCTGGTTTCCGGACACGCCGAGGAGGTCAACGGAAATGGTGAGTCCCCAAAGTGACTTATTTATTACCTCCCGCATCGAGGCGTTGTCAGACCGACAAGTGAGACAACCAGGCTGAGAGTTGTTTTCGACGCGTCCTCGAGCGCACAAGGTCAGCTCTCGTTCAATGATGTTCAGTTTACGGGACCAAATTTGAATCCAAATCTCCCAGGCATCCTAATCAGGTTCCGAACCCATAGCATCGCTATCATGGCAGACATAGAAAAGGCATTCCTCCAGGGGCAGCTCGCCGAAAGTGACCGCGACGCCCTGCGCTTTCTGTGGTATGAACGAGCGCCCAAGCAGTCGGAACCTCTGCCCCCTGTCAAAGAGTACCGTATGACGAGAGTGCCGTTCGGAGCAACATTGAGTCCCTTTTTGCTTGCGGCAACTCTCAAACACCATATAGGGTCCATGCAGGACATTTATCCGAGCACTGCAAATGTACTCAAAAATGACCTGTATGTGGACGATCTAGTGACGGGCGCTGACACCATAGAGGAGGCGGAGCGGATCTGTGAAGAATCGCAGCGCATTATGAACAAGGCCGGCATGCATCTGCCCAAGAGGCGATCGGATGCGGCCGAGCTTGCAACGATGATATTCGAAAGTGATAACGCACGAGGCAGCTTGCCGGAGCTCACGACGACAAAGATCCTCGGTGTCGAATGGAGGCCTCACGCTGACGACTTCGTGTTTGATATGAACACCCTAATAGATTTCTTGAGAACGCGGCAGGATACGAAGAGATCTTTGCTACAAGCGTCAGCGCGTATTTTCGACCTTTTCGGTTTCCTCGCCCCGAACTCCACTACAGCGAAGATTTTGTTTCAAACCCTTTGGGAGCGCGGTACAGACTGGGATGAGAAGCTGCCAACAGACGTATTAGAGAAATGGAACAGCTGGTGCCAGCAGCTTACTGAGCTTCGCTGCATTTCAGTACCTCGCAAAATCGCCTTGGAGGGAGAACATGGCGAGCCGGAGCTACATGTTTTCTGTGATGCCAGCCCCAAAGTTTACGGTGCCGTAGCTTACGTGAAGACAAAAAAATGAAGACGGGAGCTTCACTGTATCCCTTTTGATGGCAAAGTCAAGGGTGGCTCCGTTAAAGCGCTTGTCATTGCCACGGTTGGAGCTAATGGGGGCTCTAATTGGAGCTCGGTTGGCCAAAACGCTTATTCAGCAGATGAATGTGACAGCTCTTTCAGTCCATTGCTGGAGTGACTCGACTGTTGCTCTGAACTGGATAAAGAGCTCTGCTCTGAGGTGGAAACCTTTCATTGCCAACCGAGTGCAAGAGATTCAATCTCTTACGGATCCTTTAGTCTGGAGGCATTGCCCTGGAAAGGAAAACCCCGCGGACTTGTTGACAAGGGGCATAATGCCATCCAGCTTGATTGACAGTAAAACCTGGTGGACCGGACCTGATTGGCTGAAGATTTCAACAGTGTACCCCACTGTTCTGCCACAGATCGATAACAAGATTTGCGCAGAGGAGGAAAGAGTCATGCAAATGCTCAATACAGTGAGCTGCAGTGCATCGGAGCCTTTGCTAGATATTGAAAACAGCAGCTCCTTGACCAGAGTCATTCGCGTAACAGCCTGGATTCAGCGCTTTCTGCATAACTCTCGGAACCCCTCACTGAAACGAGAAGGAGAGTTAACAGCACCAGAACGGGCGGAGGCCGAGAACTACTGGCTTCGACTGTCACAAATGACAAGCTTCTCGAAGGAAATAGGAGCACTTCAGTCGTCAACTCCACTCCACAAGAGATCGCCCATCCTAGCTCTCAACCCCTACCTCGATGCTGATGGCTTACTCAGGGTTGGCGGTAGACTCCAATATAGCGCCGAAGAGGAAGAAACAAAACATCCAGTAGTAATCTCTTGCGCACACCGGTTCGCATTATTGCTCATCGCTCGCGAGCACATGCGCTTGCTGCATGCTGGAGTGCGAGACACCCTATGCCACCTCCGTGAGCGCTACTGGGTGCTGAGAGGAAGACAAGCAATAAAGTCGGTGATTAGGCGCTGCGTTCCATGCCAGAGACAAAGTTGGCGTCCCGCAGCTGAACCCGTAGCCCCTCTTCCACCTGAACGTGTCACCAAGGCTGACCCCTTCCAGATCGCAGGTGTCGACTTTGCAGGGCCGCTATTCTGCAGTGAAAATGGAGTGACTCGCAAGGCGTACATCGCTCTCTTTACATGCGCTACAACCAGAGCAGTCCATCTCGAGCTCGTGAGAGACCTCACATCCAATTCTTTCCTGAAGGCTCTCAGAAGGTTTGTTTCTAGACGCGGGATGTGCAAATTAATCTATTCTGATAACGCTCTGACCTTTAAAAGAGCGTCAAAAGACATTGCAGCGATGTTTCGGGCATCGAGGGAAACAGAGGTCCAGGCATATCTCAGCGAACACCGAATGTCCTGGAGATTCATTGTGGAAAGAGCGGCCTGGTGGGGCGGCTTCTGGGAAAGAATGGTTCGGACCGTGAAAACGTGCCTTCGCAAAACACTCGGCAGAAGCAGCCTGGATTTCGACAGCCTCCACACAGTTCTCACAGAGGTCGAGGCGGTCGTAAATTCCCGTCCCCTCACATATGTCCACTCGGATGCGGGGGAACCAGCTCCTCTAACATCCGCTCATTTCCTTGTTGGACGACGGCTAACAGCTTTGCCGTCCACGACTGCGGCCGCTTCTGCGAAGTCGACGCGTGGAACGCTGCAAAGAAAATGGAAGTACCGCGTCGCACTTGTGGATTTGTTTTGGAAACGGTGGAGGCGGGAGTATCTCTTAGAACTGAGGTCCGCTCACTTCACCAGGCCTACACAGCAGCGAAGCATACAGGAAGGCGCTATTGTGCTGCTCGGCGACGAACGGACGCCCCGCCAGATGTGGCCGATGGCGAGAGTCAAGGAGACCTTCCCAGGAAGGGACGGTAATGTGCGCGCTTGCAAGATTGTGCTCCCAAACAGAGGGGAGATGCGCCGACCAGTGCAAGCCTTTTTCCCTCTCGAACTTCAAGGTTGGGACGTGTCACACAGTGCACAATGAGCAGAAATAGCTCATTGCGGGGGAGGATGTGGAAAATAGGAGACGGCCTCGAAGGGACGGAACGGGAAGACGCTCAACGTGGGGCAACGCGACACCCGCCCTCGCGCCGGGTCTGACCAAGGTCACAAGTGGCTATCTCTTTCTCCCGACTGCCCGAGGCCAACCGCTCGAGATGCCTTCTTTTCTCCCCTTCCCACTGTTCTCTTTTGTATCCATGTGTTTTGTGTCAAACTTCGACCCGTGTAAATAAAGTCAGTGTGAAAGTGAAAGCCACCGAGAGAGCGTCGTCTTTGTGAAGCTCCCGCGCGCGCGGCCCCGCCGCCCGAACGAGTCTTACGCGCAGTTCGGCTTTAATTAGTGCGGTTCAGTCGTTACTTGCCGGGGTGTCAACGGTCACAGTTACTAACGTTCAGAAGAAATAACACATGGCATATGTCCCGTGACATGGCTGTGCATCAACTGCCAAACCACTTGATTGAACTTACCCAAGGAGGCCAAGAACGCCCTCCGGGTGCAAGTCGATGATGATTACACGTTCTTCCTTGGGGAAGCCTCCATAGAACATGGCTCTGAAGACGTCGTTCTGGAGAGCCAAGATCATTCGGTGCGCCTTGAATGACCTCCGCTGAAAGTGGGCGCAATGCACGACAATCTCTACGTCGGCAATTTCCTCACTGTTGAGAAATCTCGCGAAAGAAAACTGGAAGTGAAGGAGAGAGGTCAAGATTATGTCTTAGTGTGTGAAGGACTTCGCATCATCAAATCAATGACCACAGTCTACGACCTGGTATCACAAACAAGAAAAACTAAAAGGAGCCCCACATTCTGGCCCAGTTCGGGCGTCCAACAAGATATGTCAGACAGTTACTGCTTCATTTCCCTTCCTGAAAGCCACTTTTCATTTTTTTTTCTCATATTCAAGTCCCTAAGACAGCTGTTGAAGCATATGACCTCTTTGGTCTGTTAAGCATAACCAGCGTTGGCTAGTGCATACGCCCGCCCACTCTGCTATTTCTCGCGCTGAAGCTTCACGATGTGCAGCACCGACATGTTCCAATGGTCAGCTTGTGAATATACAGAGTGTTTCACCTAAAACTTTGCACAATTTTTAAAAATAGGCTTTTTGAGTTAGAACAACGCCTATGTAGGCATAGCATTGTGAGCAGTGCAATACATAAGAATACACCTTTGACATGGTGACTAGAACGCTGGTTAACTAATATTGAGTATTGAACTTTCTAACGATCACTTTTGGTATCCTTAATTATTGACAGGCGTTTAGCCTACCGTAAATAATGTCCAGATTAATTTTTAGAACTTCAAAAACGCAGTTACCCTCGGCGCTGTGGCATAACAAATTTTCCTTATTTCAACGAGTTGCGGGCACTGGAGAGGGTGCTTTGACTGCAAGCTTCTCGAAAGCGCGTATGTATTGTGGCTCGGTGTAGACAAAAAATCTTGGGCTACTGCGCCGAGGGGAACCACGCTTTGCAAATTACGTAAACTAATATGAATATTAATTACGGAGGGCTACACGTCTCTCGTTAAGTAAGGAAGGCTAACAGTAACAATAAAAAAGGTAACGAATCGATACCGGTTATCCAGCCTACTAGTTAGGATGAATTTGATGTATTTTGAAGTACTACACCACTCACAATGCTGTGCCGAAAAAAAAGCGCTCATGGACCCAAAAAGCATTGTTAAGAGGGTTAGCTCTTACTCATCAAGTTTCGATATTTCATGGGATCTGCTACCACCTTTAGATCACAGGTTCATCCCTGGCATCAACTAGAAAAGAGCAATGCTCGCATTGAGACTTGTAGCGCCATCTGGAATAGCATTGTAGAAACAATCACCTGCCGCGTGTCAATGATGACGTCACGGTCCAATATGGTGGAAAGAGGTGGAACTATGTGAGTAAGACGTCAGTGGACCAAATGAGGGCAAAAAATCGGTTTCTCGATTCCAAGATAGCGGCCATTAAAAATTGATTGCGCCCTTCCATCCCCTTCCCTCCCTTCCTCCCAACAAATATCCTATAACGGGTAGGAAAATTGTCCCCTTACGGGACCGCTATGTGTGTATTCATTCGTTCCGCTATATATACTCGGACAACAAGGGGCAAACAATTTTGGTTGGCAAATAAAAACCTTACGGGCTGCGGTATAGAAAGACACAATTAAATAATAGGTTTGCATTGTACACATTCAATTAATAATTGAAGCGTTACCATGTTGCACGTCAAGCCGAATTCTAGGCCTACCTTGATCATCATACGAAGGAAATTCCCTTTGGAACGTACCTTGAGGGGGTGTAACTCGACAACGGGAAGACGTGCATCGTAATTTCTCTGATAGATGGCGCTCCGCTAGTCGGCGTGCGTGCACGCGTAGCCGACCATGGTGGCAATCCACCCCGTTTCAAAGGGAACGCTCCTACGTTCCATCCAACCATCCGTAATGAGCCGTCTCCCTCAGGAGCTCCTCTCAGATGCGCTCGTTCCGCCGATCATAGATTCGATTCGTCGATTCGTATTTCCACTATTGTACCTCCCTTTAATCTTATTCATATCAATCCTAGCCGCCGCGGTGGCTGAGTGGTTACGGCGCTCAGCTGCTGGCCCGAAAGACGCGGGCTCGATCCCAGCCGCGGCGGTCGAATTTCGATGGAGGCGAAATTCTAGAGGCCCGTGTACTGTGCGATGTCAGTGCACGTTAAGAATCCCAGGTGGTCGAAATTTCCGGAGACGTTCCCTGCGGCGTCACTCATAGCCTGAGTCGCTTTGGAACGTTAAACCCCCATAAACCAAACCGTATCAATCCTAGTAAACCAAAAAACTTACACTCGTTACCTTAACGTCTTCGAGAGGGTGGCGGCCTTTATTTTTAATTGTGTTAGGTCTTAGGCGAAACACCGTGCATCCGTGTGCGCGGGCGTGTGTGCGCGTGTATGTGTGGGTGTGCGTGCGTGCGTGTGTTCCAAGCAGCGACCGCGCAATGGGCAGTCCCTGCTGAGGGAATTTTATTCGTCTACCAGTATCCTAATCTCCTTAGATGGTACCTTATTAGGAGGCAAAAATCTCGTTCAACGCCACTGCTCGCCCTTATATGCACGCTAAAGAACTACGAGTATTCTAGCACTGTTCTTGATTTCAAGGATGAAAGCGGTTGGATAACAGAGACTGATTACTACGTTCTAATGACAAACGAAGAAGCCACTTTAAACTAATTAACACGGACCTTCATTCAGCTAGGGAGGACAAAAATAAAATAGAAGGTCTCGAGGCCAGACGGTCGTTTCTACAAGCCGACTGCGACGACGTCAGGCACTCCTGTTAACAGACCTCTGCTGTCAGACCACAGCGCGTTGGCTTCCCAGCAACAATCGCGAAGGTCTAAACGCTCTAGACGCCGTAATTAACGAGGCTACCTTGAAATAAATCTCGAAAAATGATTCATTTTCTAAGTGCATAATTCTCAGGAATGCATGGCCAATAAATCTGAACAAGAACATTTTTGAGAGGGAAACAGTTTATGAACGCAATTTTTTATATAATGCGAGATCTCAGTATAACATTCACTATATCCGCAGATCACCCGATGGCAGTCTTGCATTTTTTTCTATTTAGCTTTTTTGCTATCGTCAAAAGTCTCTCCCACCAGTTTTCTACGGCAGTGTTAACCGTTCAATGCGATGGATAGAAACACTTTAAAAGAGAGATTTTGCAACATATCAGAAGAATTGGCAGTTACCTTGAATATTTCAATAAAAGTATCTCACAGTTTTCCAATTTTCAATATATTTGTCCAGGAATGTTGAACATAATTGCCAAATAAGCCAGAAAAAGCCACACAGCCCAAAACGAAATTGTAATGTGAGTTGTGTTCAGCCTTCTTTTATAACCAGCTCACATTCCTTTACCACCACACACTCGAATCAGGCGGATAAAATGAGCTTATCATGCGCCTGGCAAAGCATTAATGAAAATGCGGTTGTAACAGTAATGCTCGTAAGGCTTACTTCTCCTGGCTTCTCAGTGTGGGTAGAAGCGTGGCTCGTGGAAGCGTGGCCACAACTCGCTCCCTCTCTGCAGTACTGGCAGAAGTAGCTCAGGCAATTGCACCGGGCTCTGCACCTGAAGGCTGGAAGAAAACAACGGCGCACAGCGCGTAAAACGTGAGGTATCCGATACACATGCACTGACATTAAGTGCACGAATGCCATTTTTATTGGCTTCCACGACGAGGGCAGAAGCCAAAGCAACAGACAGCTGGCCTTGGAAGACGCCCTCCCGGTTACTATGTCATCCGGCACTGTACGAATGAGCTGAAAGAAAGGGTGGACAGCCGTTGTTTAACTCATTGTGGGAGGCATACGACCTGAGGGCGAAGCTGTTTCTATGATGATGACGACAGGTTTTATTGCGAAAGCAATACTGCTCGAGGTTTCCGCTCTTGGCCGTCGTCCCGGAGAATCCACCATTGACCTTTAGTGTGACCAATGGGTGATGTCATACCAGCTGTGGAAAAGCGGGGCCCCAACTCGGCTCGTCGCGATCGTCCCAGCGAATCCTCCATGCTGCAGCTGCACGCCGCTACCGCGAGGGGCGCTCGCTGTGCGTGACGTCATGCCAGCTGTGGGAAAGCGGCCCCCCAAGTCGGCTCGTCGCAGTCGTCCCAGCGAATCCTCCACGGTATGTCGGATGATCTGTATAAGGTGAAGCTGCAACGATGTGCTGCAGCTAAGAAGCGGCGGCGTGCGGAAGAAGCGTATGAAGAGCGGGAACAACGTTTAGCTAAACGGCGTGCATATTGTAGTCGTTATGGAGAGCGCTAAAGAGACGCAACAACGACAGAACGAAGCGAGCAAGAGACAACACGCTCAAGAGACGCCAGAAGAACGCGCCACAAGACCCGAGAAGCGTCGTAACGAAGATGCGGCTGGAAGGAGTGACACCTCCCTTAGTGACTCTTCAACTACGGAAGAGACCGCTTTGAATTCTCGAGAGCGTCGGAATGAGACGCAGCGTAGACGACGTGCCGAGGAAACGAAGCTTTCGCAATTCGACTTGGGTAAACCAGAGCTAAACCACAGACACTTTTTTATGGCGCAAGGGCACCTGTGGCCAAAGAGCGCCATGGCACAAGGTATTTTCTTTCTCTCAAGGTGGGGTCAAAGACTCGGAGCTGTTTCTAGCTTTTTGTTGCAGATTTTAAATTATCACCAATTCTTTCTCTCTGTTATGACACTATTTCTACCGCTCTTAGATCGCGACACAGGTTCAGCTTTTTTATACGCCATATGCTCACCAACCCATGGGGCGCATGCATAGCAACGTTGCTCTGACTGCGCTCAAATTTGGAGGCTAGCAGACTGTAGTGCCACCTGCGGCATTCGCGCGAACTCCTCATCCGACATAACAGAGAACATGTTTAAAACGTCTTGGAACATCGAAAACCGCATAAAAATGCCTTGCGTTGGATTGAAATGCTTCAGTGCTGTGCGCAATTAAAAGTTCACTCAAACGTTTCAGCGGCGTGCATTAGGCGGGGCGAGCTTTAAGGCTGGCCCTTGTGCCCACTAACGTCATTGGGTAGTGGACGCGCGGTGATATGTTTCGGCTAAATCTGTTGCGAGCTACGGCGCGCTGCGATTTTTAAGTTATTTCTAAATTATACGGTCCACGCAGAGCATTAAAGTTTGACTCGAATATAAGCATAGACCCCATTCAGGAATCTGTTGCATTATAATATGGTCAAAGAATTCATTTTTGGGTCCCTTTAAGAGCAGTGCTGGTTTCAACTAGCCAAAGCAGATTGGCGCGAGTAATCTTTAGACAGATCTTGAGCACCCCTGCCCGGCGGCACTTCATGTGCTTAATCTGCGACGAACCTGACCGCGTTTTCTTGCTTGAGGCCGCTGAGTGTTCCGCCGGCTATTCCGTATCAGGGTATTGCGCTCTCGCTACGAGGAATGCAAGCAAGGTGACCGCACAAGAATGCAAACCCCAATTCGACGCCGCGGACTCCGTGCAGAAACTGTAGTGGTTCCCCTGTGTAGGAACCGGGCGCCCTTTAATCACTTGTTTCTTCTCGGATCTCCCCATTAATGCATGTCGATGCGTCTCGGCAACGACGTGAACTGTCGCGGGAGTAAAAGCGCTGTTTGAATTACTATAGTTCCTTTTGAAAGAGGACAGGTATGACAGCTTGGTCGTAAAATCCGAAAACACGAAATCAGATTTAAAAACGCATTTGCCTCTTGAACGAACAGAAGACCAAGTTATCACACTCATCCCCCTGACTAGAGAAGCCAAATGGTTGAAAACGCTTAGTACTGCGGGTGTATGTTTAGGGAGCCTGTGCGAAAGAGCGCCAAACTTTACGTGATGTTCGTTTCTACCTCGGCACCACTGTTGGTGAGATATACGAATAATAAATACCAACGTGCAATGCACCGTCAGAATTCAGCTTACTTGTTGTCGGTGGAGTATGACAGCAAGATGCAGCCGTGCTTTCCTTCGAAGCCTCAGCCGATGCTCCCTCAGCCAGTGCTCTTCCGAAACTTTTTTTTTAGAGATGAGGCGGGCGGCTGCATGTAATGCAGCGTAACACCGTAGATGAAGCGAATGAAATGTTTCCGTGCTCGGAGAGCAACCGGACTCGAGTACGAAGATCTAACGGGCTAGGAACATGTGACTGCTCTTCCGTCGCAGTCTGCGTTCTTAAAGGCCAATCATACAAGCCGCACGTAGCAGGAGAGAAGGCGGGCAAATGTCGTCGCCACTGCCTCATTTCTCTCTTTGCACTTAGTAATATTATCTGTATCAAGTTACTGCCAAAAGTGCACACGTGGACAAGAAAAAAAAACAGCAGATGGTCGAGATGATTTACCATATCAGAAGTTTCCAATTTTTCACCAGTCGTGTTTCCCCATTTTCAGTAAAAATTCTTTCAAGGCATGAGCGCTTCGTGTCGTCTATTGCGTCATCAAAATCGCTACCGCTGCTGTAACGCCTCAGCACTCCAAGTTAGTGTGACTAAAACTAAATTAAAAGCAATATCTTTCAGCAAATTTGAACATTTATCTGCCCTTATCAATTTTGTAATGACTAAGTGAAGTGATCTATGCGAACAAAATGGCTACATGTCTAAACGTCCCAAACTATTGGGATACCGCTTAGAAATTCTAATTGTAAGAAGAACATGAGGACAACTCAGTACTCCCACACTTCGCTCTCATCGCTGGTGGCTAGAACGTGAGCGTCGCGCTGTACATGATGCCTCCAGGAGGCTCTCTTGACCTGGTGGAAATGAGTTCAGCCTGTGTCGGTCGACATGAACAATCAATAAATCCACTCTTAAGTTGGTGGAGGTGCCACAATCATCACATCGGACGCTGCCTGGAATTCAGCAGTCGCAAGGTTTCCGTTCCTAAGCAGGAGACGAGCCAGCAGCCCCTATTTCGCTTCCTCCTGTCACCTGTTAAGGCCCATTACATGAAGAAGACCCCGCTATCTTCAGCGGCATCTGCGACCGAGATGTGGAGGACCGGTTTTCAGCCTCCGAATGAATGAGCCGGCACCTCAAGTGGGATGAGGCCAGTTTTTTCGGTTTGGAGATTCTGATCATATTTCAGATAGGGCGGTGACTACCTGCCCTAAGTATACGTATTGGCTTACCACATCCAGCACCTCGATACATATTGTAAACTGCTGTTCACTTCCAAGAACGACGAACATATCGTTGGTGTTCGGCATGATAGATTTTAGCCTCCCCGTCCTGCTCTGCCTGTCTAACGCACTGATCATACCTTCGGGTTCATCTTCAGAGTGAGTTGGCAAGACAATGTAGGCAGCGAAGTTCAGATTACTAGGTCTGTCTCTATTAACTCTTATCCCCAACTGTTCCAAATCCAAGCCTCTGAATGCCTGCTGTAAAGAGGCGGTGATTAGAATTGGCCAGATCGTGTCACCCTGCCTGATACCCGTTTTATTGGAATTTTATTGCTGAGCTTAATTAGCACTATGGTGGCGGAGAAGTCGTTTTAAATATCTTCTAGTAGATCCTTCCCTACTGGAATTTTGTTTCTGCTTATAAGGTGGATAATGGTGGCTGTGGCGTTCCATTTAGGATGACCATAAATGCCCCTATACACAGAGGAAAACTGCCGGGCAGTGCACTGGAAAAGTAAAAATGTAGTCATCTTTCGGTTCAGTCATATCCAGGTAAAATAAAGATTTCACATTAATGAAGGCACGTTTATGGCTGCAACGGCAACGGCAACGGCAAGAAGCATAAGTCCTATAAAAACAAAACCAAGACGTTATATAACGTCAGAGTATCAATGAGCAACAAAAGCGTCAAACATCAGTTTTCGACAGAGTAAAGCTATTGCAAAAGCAAACATGAGCCAGTGAAGTTACGATGAACAAAAACATCGTCATGTATTATTTTCCGAACAGGAAAACAGCAGGAAAACGGCGAACATAGCTGAATGAATTTCGAGCAACGGAAACTGCATCAAGAAGTCAGTCTTCTGCGGACAACAGAAGCCTGGCGAGCTCTGGAGTCCAGTCCACAGACGCCATCTCGTGGATTTTAAGTCAGTCCTGTAAGTTGTATTGTGGTTCGTATTTCTCAGTTGAGACCGCGGGGGAAGCGCACGTGCGTGGCGTTATAAATTCTGGATGGTATATAAGTCCATATCCATGGATGATATATAAGGCTGCTCTTCCAAACTTCGTATTCCTTCTCTTGGCTGTGGTTCCGGAACTTGTTCTTGAGCTGCATGCAATGTGGTGTGGCATCTCTCCTCCAGATGCGTCTTTAGGTGTCCTTTAAGGTGGTCCTTCCGGGAAAAGCCCCTTGTGCAGTACGGACAAACAAATGACGAAAAGCTGCCATCAGTACAGTGCTGCTCTTTGCAGTGACGCTTCCTGTCAGAATCTCGGATGAAGCGAACCCCGCAGTAGCCGCACTCGTAGGGTTTTTCCCCTGAGTGGCTCAACTTGTGGTCGGCCAGATGCTGTCGCTGTATGAAGCTGCTCCCGCATTCGTCGCACAGGAAAGGCCGCTCACCAGTGTGGGTCATTGTGTGCCGGGATAAATTGCATCTGGGAAAAGAAGCCAACAGAAGGAGGAGGATTGACACACCGAGCAAGACAGCCTCATTGCCGGCTCAGGGAAGGAAAAATGAAACAATCATTCCATTACACAAATATCGCACGAGACAGTTCACCTGTATGTATTAACGTTTTCATGGCGGCGAAAGAATGGTTTGAAGCCAGTTGGAGCAGAGGGCACTGCCTTGATGCAGCATTATGAAGCTTTGATCAGCGCTTACAAATCCATTTCGTTTCTTTTACACCATATATATGAGATAAAAAAAAACAAAATAAGATGCCTGCATTGATCCTTCCAAACCGCCGAAATATGTCGCGCCCTCAATTTCATTGCAGAGCACTGGACTTAGCAGCGAAAGGGAATGCGTATAAAGGAACACACTATTTGCCGATTTGCTTTCATGTGCAGAGACTCCAGTGGCGCCCCTCTGCCGAGGAAACGGGCGCTGCTTGAACAATTGTTTCTTGTCGGACCGTCCCATTAATGCAGGTGGATGCGTCTCTGCAACGACGTGAACTGTCGCGGTAGTAAAAACGCTGATTCAATCCCTAGTTCCTTTTGAAAGAAAAGCTGTATATCACCGCTTCGTCGTAAAATATGAACACATGCAATCAGATTTAACAGCTTGCGTGCCTCTTGAACGAAAAGAAGACCGAGTTATCACGTTAATCCCCCTACTTAGATTAGCGAAATGCCTGAAAACTATTAGTACTGCAGCTGTATTTGTAGGTAGACATGTGGCAAAGAGCGCAAAATATTGGTAGATGTTCGCCTCAGTCTAACGCTACCACGGTTCTGGTACTATACGAAAAATCATTAGAAAGCACATTGCAGTGCAAAACCTCGACTTACTTGTTATCGGTGGAGTAAGGGCACAAGGAGCAGCTGTACTTTCCTCGCGGCCTCACCGCATGCTCGCTGAGCCGGTGCTCTTCCAAAACTTCCTTTTTAGAGAAGAGGCCACCGCATGTATCGCAGGGGAACGCCGAGGGTGAAGCGAGGGAAGCGTTTCCATTCTCGGAGAGCGAACGAACTCGAGTAAGAAGATCCATTGGACGAGGAATCTGCGACTGCTCTTCCGTGACAGCCCGCACTCTTAATGGCCCATCACCACCGGCGTACTAAGCCCGATCGACAGAGGGCGCACAACTGTGCTCGCCACTGCCGCATTCCTCTTTTTATACTTTGCAGCGTTGTCTGTATCATTTTCCTACCAGAAGTGCACATGTGCAGTAGAAAAAATAACATTAGGTTGTCGAGGTGTTTTATCATATCGGTAGCTTCCAATCTTTTACTGTTGTGTTAGATATTTTCAGTTAACAATTCTTTCGAGGCATGAACACCTTGTGCGGTCACATATCATGTTATTTATTGCATCATGAAAATGACGTCCCTTGCGGTAACAGCTCAGCGCTCCAAGACAAACTAAAATAAAAGCGTTGCTGCTTCCACAATGTTTGACCTGTTATCTACCGATATAAATTTTGTAATGACAGTGGGAAGTGAAATATGTGATCAAGACGGCTGCTGCTTAGAAGTGGGAACTTATTCGGATACCGCTTCAAAATTATCATTGTGAGAGGTAGATGAGGACGACTCAGCACTGCCGCCCATCGACGTCACCGCTGATGGCTAGGGCGCGAGTGTCGAGCTTAGCCTGCTGCCTCCGGCTGGCTGCATTGCTCTGGAGGGACCTGTTCCACCTCCCGCCACTACTCCGCCACAGAGTTGCCCCGACGCCTTCGCGCCCCACCGCATTCTCGAGGCGCTGCGTCCCCGTGCCGAAGCGATGGCTCTCCCGGCCCCCTTCCCGGCAAAGGCGTCACTTTCGCCCCTCTTACGCGTGCCACGAACTTTTGCCAGACCTGTGTAGCCGCCTGCAGCTCCACGGCTCACGTCGGTCAACCGTCCGATGTGCTTTGCTTGGGCCATTCCCGGAAGACACCGCATGGCGGCGCTATCTTCGATCAAGTTGGACCCAGAGGCGTCGTCGGTGGAGCCCATGGAAGGCGACGAGGAATAAGATGCAACGCGGCTCCGGCACCCGTCGGACGACTACGACATCTCCCCAGAGTATCGCGTGGAATGCGCCTGCGTACCCGATGAAGAAATGTCGCATCAACACCAGGAGTGCGCACGGGGAAGTACTGCCATCTCTCGGTGAAGTGGTGTCACCTTGCTGAAAAGTGGTGTAATCGCCGTAGGTTGCGTTTCAAAGGGGAGACTGGATTTTCTCTGTTGTTTTGGGAAATCAAACCGGGAGCGAAAACCAAAATAGCATATTTGAACATTTCAACATTTATTTATTTATTCCACACATAAAGTGAAAAGGGAGGGTGGAGAAAAAGCTGTTTTAACACAGCTTGACAGCGCTCCATCCCCCCAAAGGCAACAGTAACAGCTTGCATATATCCCGTTACAAGATTACAGAAAAAAAGAAAAAGATAAATACTGCATACAAGACTACAGGTTTCAAAGCCTAGAAGTTTACAAAGGCACCAGGCAAAGGACAATCACTGTTTACAGAGAGAAAAAAAGAAATATATAAAATGAAAGATTCGGACAAATATACGTGGAAGAGACACATACATACGCAACCGCATCTGTCTAATGCGAAAACACTAATAATTTCAATGAAATGAAAAACTTATCCGCATTGATTATTTGTCTTGTCATCACAAATGTTCACTAAGACATGATAATATCAGTAAAATGCGGTTGTTTGTAAGCCTTTCCACATCCACGCCTTCCGAGTGGAAGCGGTTAAGAATGTTTGGCAGCGTGTGCGCAGTTCTTTGTTGGCCATAGTATGTACGCGAAAAAGGAATGTTCCAGGGTACCTGATGACGATAGGGATAGACGCTGTGTGTGCTCTCTAAGTTTGCCTGTGTTAGGAATGTCTGAAGTTTCCCCTTAATTGCTAGATTTTAGCATCTATTTAACTGGAAGCTATATATGTCAGTAGCTTTTAATATTGATACGTGGCGGCTAGAAGCAGCAGTAGAAAGAGCAGAGGTAACCTGCTCCGCAAGGAACCGATGGCTTGGAGTAGACTCTCAGCACACAAGCGCGCACCTCAGCGTCGTCTTCGTTACCAACCACTTCGTCGTCCTCCCAGCGTCCGTAGCATGACCCCCCCTCGCGGCAAAAGCACCGTCCCGGTGCGCACTACACAGGCCAGCTAGACGGCGAGTTGTAAGGTTTGAGGCGGGACACATGGACGATGTCGGTGCGGGGTGCGGCGGCCGGAGATGGGGGATGTAGCGGGGTGATCTCGTACGTCACCGCGGTCAGCGGACGTACGACCCGATAAGGGCCTGTATATCGGGGGAGCAGTTTTTCACAAAGGCCCACACGGCGGGAAGGGATCCAGAGTAACACAAGGGAGCCAGGAGAGTAGGTGACTTCACGACGGCGACAGTCATGACGTCGTTTCTGATTGACTTGGGAGGCCGACAGCCGCTGGCGGGCGAGAAGACGGGCAGCGTCGGCGCGAGCGATGGCGTCCCGAGCGTAAGGACTCGTGGAGGCGGTGGCGGGCAGTACACTGTCGAAGGGCAGCAAAGGATCGCGGCCAAAGAGAAGGTAAAAAGGGGAGAAACCGGCTGTATCGTGACGCGTAGAATTGTAGGCGAATGTAACAAATGGGAGGCTAATATCCCAGTCGCGGTGATGGTCGGAGACATATATGGAAATCATGTAGGTAAGGGTACGGTTCAGACGTTCAGTGAGGCCGTTCGTCTGCGGATGGTAGGACGTGGCGAATTGATGACGGACGGAGCAGGAGCGGAGGAGTTCGGCGACCACTTTGGAAAGAAAGCAGCGACCGCGATCGGTGAGCAGGTGACGGGGAGCACCGTGGTGGAGTATGACGTCGTGCAGGAGAAAGTCAGCGACATCAGTTGCGCAGCTGGTTGGGATCGCTCGAGTAATAGCGTAGCGCGTGGAGTAGTCCGTCGCGACCGCGATCCAATTGTTTCCCATAGCAGACACCGGAAAACGGCCGAGCAGGTCGAGGCCGACACGGGAAAACGGGTCTACGGGGCTGGGAATCGGCTGAAGGTGCCCGGGAGGGAGAACCGAGGGAGTCTTCCGCCGTTGGCACAGTTCGCAAACGGCCACATAACGGCGGGCAGAACGGTATAGACCGGGCCAAAAGAAGCGGCGGCGCACGCTGTCGTAGGTGCGGGAGACTCCAAAATGACCGGCCGTGGGAACGTCATGAAGCTGTTCAGGGACGCTGCTGCGCAGGTGTTGAGGGACCACGAGCAAGAGGTCAGCGCCGTCAGGCCGCATATTGCGCCGGTAGAGGACGTTCTCATGGAGCACAAACGGGGCGAGGGACGCATCACAGCGGTTGGCAGTGAGGCGGTCCATGAGGGAACGTAGCGACGAATCCAAGCGCTGTTCTTGCGCAATGTTGCGGAAGGCCCAGATGGATAAGACGCAGGCGTCAGCTTCGCATTCGTTGGAGGAAGGCGGATCGACAGGGTAACGGGACAAGCAATCCGCGTCCTGGTGCAAGCGGCCGGACTTGTGGACGACACAAAATGTGTACTCTTGAAGGCGAAGAGCCCAGCGCCCCAGCCGGCCAGTAGGGTCTTTGAGCGAAGAAAGCCAGCATAAGGCGTGGTAATCCGTGATAACAGAGAAAGGGTGCCCAAACAAGTAAGGGCGGAATTTTGCAATAACCCAAACCAGAGCGAGGCATTCCCGCTCGGTGATAGAATATAGTTGCGCTCTCACACAGAAAGGAGACGGCTGGCGTATGCAATAACGCGAAGCTTGTTGCGTTGCCGCTGAGCAAGTAGGGCACCAATGCCATGGCCGCTCGCATCGGTCCGAAGTTCCGTAGGGGCTGAAGGATCAAAGTGCGCCAACACAGGTGGAGCAGTGAGGGCACTGATAAGGGCTCTGAAGGCGTCAGCTTGGGGGGGGGGGGGGTCCCCAAGAGAACGGGATGTCCTTCTTGAGGAGCGTGGTAAGAGGTCGGGCTATTTCCGCAAAGTTCTGGATGAACCGGCGGAAATAGGAACATAGGCCGAGAAAGCTGCGCACATCACCGGAGGAGCGCGGAGTAGGAAATGAACGCACGGCGCGGACTTTGTCGGGGTCGGGTTGGATCCCAGCAGAATTGACAAGTGGCCAAGGACCTTGAGCTGACGGCGGCCGAAGGTACATTTCTTCGAGTTCAGCTGAAGACCAGCGCGGCGGAAGACGGCAAGGATGGCTGAAAGGCGATGCAGGTGGCTTTGGAATGTGGACGAAAAAACAATCACGTCATCTAAGTAGCAGAGGCATGTCGTCCACTTAAAACCGCGCAGGAGGGAGTCCATCATGCGCTCGAAGGTCGCAGGGGCATTGCACAGGCCGAAAGGCATAACTTTAAATTGGTACAGGCCGTCCGGGGTGACAAAGGCGGTTTTCTTCCGATCCCGTTCATCGACAGCGATCTGCCAGTACCCTGAGCGAAGATCGATGGAGGAAAAGTAACTGGCGCCGTGCAAGCAGTCGAGAGCGTCGTCAATTCGAGGCAAAGGGTAGGCGTCTTTCTTTGTGACGGCATTCAGATGGCGGTAATCGACGCAGAATCGCCAGGTTTGATCTTTCTTTTTAACAAGCACGACAGGGGACGTCCAAGGACTACTCGAAGGCTCGATGATGTTGCGGGCCAGCATTTTGTCCACCTCTGCTTGAATAACACGGCGGCCTGCGAGGGAGACCCTATAGGGCGGTGTCAATGTGGTGGGCGACAACAGAGGTTTGACCCAAGGGACGGTCCCCAAAGTCAAAAATATCACTGTAGGATGACAAAAGGTTGTGAAGAGCTGTAGAATCAGCAGAGGGCAGATCGGCCGCGATCATCCGGGAAATAGAGTCCTCACGGGAGGGTTGCGATGTAGGGACATTGGAGACGGCAGTCGTTGGGTCAAAAGCCAGGACAGAAACTATGCAATCGGTCAATGGGGACAGATCAGCAAGGGAAATGCCGGTCGGAAGTACCTGAGGGGACAGGATGAAGTTGAGGACAGGGAGGCATGTGCAGTTGTTGGTGATGTGGACAATGGTGTGGGGAAAGAGGACATTACGATTCAGAATCACAGCGGTGATAGGGCAGGCGACGTAGTCTCCATCAGGGACGGGAGGAGAAGGCGACAGAGGGAAATGCCGGTCGGAAGTACCTGAGGGGACAGGCTGAAGTTGAGGACAGGGAGGCAGGTGCAGTTGTTGGTGATGTGGACAATGGTGTGGGGAAAGAGGACATTACGATTCAGAATCACAGCGGTGATAGGGCAGGCGACGTAGTCTCCATCAGGGACGGGAGGAGAAGTCGACAGAGGGATGTAGACAGCAGTTTGTGGCGGGAGACGAGCAAACTCGGTGGATTGAAGGCGAGGTGAGCTGGTGGAGTCGTCATTGCACAGGGGCAGATCCAATCGAAGAAGGCCTGAGGAACAGTCAATAAGAGCTGAATGGGCGGTTAAAAAGTCAAGGCCAAGGATTATGTCCTGAGGGCACCGGGTCAGGACGGTGAACAGAACTGGTATATGACGCCCGGCAATGCTGACTCTCGCAGTGCACATTCCAATCACGGCAGCGGGGCTGCCATCGGCGACGCGAACCGTGGACATGGCGGCAGGCGTTAAAACTTTCTTCAGACGGCGGCGCAAAGAAGAGCTCAGGACAGACACTTGGGCGCCAGTATCAATCAGGGCAAGGACCGGGACACCATCCACGAGAACATTCAAGAGATTACGTTGGGCAGCGGGGGTCAAGAGAGGATTTTCAGGCCGGGTCCATGATGCAGCGTCACCTCTGGGGGCTGCATCGGCTAGTTTTCCGAGAAATGGCGGGAGGTCGAAGGAGAAGGGCTGCGGCGTGTGGGAGGAGAACGGGAGCGGCGGCCTAATGGGGAAGGTGAGCGGCTGGACCCACGAGCGTGCGGAGCGGGCTCGTCAGGGAGCGGATCGGGTCGTGGTGTGAAGCGGTGCGGGCCGTAGTCGTTGCGGCGGTCGACGAAGGAGTAGGGGTGAGGTGGCGGGGACCAACGGCTGCGGCAGTGACGGGAGATGTGTCCGACGCGAGAGCAGGTAAAACAGATCGGCCTGTCATCAGAGGTACGCCATTCGGCAGGATTGCGATATCGGTACCGAGGCGAGAAGCTGCGACTGTAAGTGGCAGCTGCGATCACTGGAGGGTCCGGGCTGGCATGAGCGTTGTCCACGACGCGAGGAGAAGGGACGGCCAAGTTCGCAACTTCCTGGCGAGCGACGGCTTGGATGAGGGCCAAGGTGTTGTCCGGCAGTGGCAAGGAAGAAACAGCGGGCGTCATCGCCTCCAGCTCGCGGCGCACGATACGGGTGAAGTTAGCCGGGTCGGAAGGCTGCCGCAATGTTGGCAGATCTTCACAGGAGGAGCTAGCAGCAGTGTTCGGCAGCCGGTCAAAACGGTGAGAAATGCGCCGGTGTTTGGCTTGCTCGAAACGGCGGCACACCTCAAGAACAGACGCGACCGTGGAACAGTCTTTGCATAGAAGCAGATTAAAGGCATCGTCGGCAATGCCTTTCAGTATGTGGCCAACTCGACCTGCTTCGGACATGTCTTTATCAACTTTACGGCACAAGGCGAGGACGTCTTGTATGTAGGCTATGTATGGCTCAGAGGAAGTTTGGGCGCGGGACGCGAGTGCATTCTTGTCGGCGAGTTGGCGGCCGATGGGTTTTCTTATATATGTACATATGTTTGCTTACATATGTCCCATGCGGTCAAGTCATCTTCGTGGGTTTCGAACCACACTCTCGGGGTGCCGGTCAGGTAAAATATCACATTAGCGAGCATCAGCGTTGGATCCCACCTGTTGTGCGTACTGACGCGTTCGTAAAGGGCCAGCCAGTCGTCCACATCAACGTCGTCTGTGCCGCAGAACGTGCCCGGTTCGCGGTGGTGGGCGACGACGACCGCTGGCGGTGTTGACGGAGAGGGAGATGGCTCGGACTCGGTAGACATGTTGGCGCGACGGCGGCCACGACGGAGAGCCAGCTTGAGGTCGGGGATCGAATTTAGTGACCTCCACCAAATGATACGTGGCGGCTAGAAGCAGCAGTAGAAAGAGCAGAGGTAACCTGCTCCGCAAGGAACCGATGGCTTGGAGTAGACTCTCAGCACACAAGCGCGCACCTCAGCGTCGTCTTCGTTACCAACCACTTCGTCGTCCTCCCAGCGTCCGTAGCAATATATTGCTTTTGAGGAAAAGTGGTTGAGTGTGTTCCAAGTAAGCAACATTCTCAATTGCTCGTATTGCTTTCTTCTGCAATAGAATTAAGCTATGTATATTATTCAATGTCGTGTTCCCCAAATCAGTGAGCAATAATCAAGCTGCGAATGGATTAATGAATTATAAAGAAGTTTTTTACACCAGTTGGAAACGAGTGACGGCACCTATTTAAAATACCGGCAGCTTTTTTGCACTTTCCCGCAAAGAATCTTGACGTGTTCGTTCCAAGACATGTCATCTGAGAAAGTCACCTTAAGTGTTTTTACACTTTTATCGCACGATATTCTAAATGGTCCTAATCGGATAGTATTCGTCATCTTGACGCAAGTCCCTCGAGCCCTGAAAAGGACGCATTTTGTTTTTGCCTCGTTGATAAGCAGGTCGTTTGTTTGCGACCATTCTTGAAGCGTATTGCAAACGGAGCTTGCTTCGCGAAGCATACATGATAAATCTCGGCCTGCAACATACACAGTACAGTCATCGGCGTAGATTACAAATTAACATGTGGGGATCGTTTGAACATCATTTACATAGTAAAAAACATAATGGAACCTAGGATACTGCCTTGTGGAACGCCAGTTTTTATTTGTCGAGGGCTTGATTTATGTTCGTAAATTGCTACAAATTGGGTTCGTGAGTGAATGTAAGATTTTAGAAGCTGGAGCGATAGTCCTCGGATACCATATCTTTCTAATTTTGTGAGCAATAAGTCGTGGTTAACGCGGTCAAAAGCTTTACTGATGTCTAGGTAAATCCCAAGCGTCATTAATTTTTTTCAAAGTTATCTAGTATTATGTCTTATTATATCTAGTATTATTTGTAGTCATTCTATATCTAAAGGTATGACATCAGTTTTAGTGGCCGCTGCAAACAAGCGCTGGGGATAAAAAGAACTGAACACAGGAATCCCGTCGTCACTCTCAGCCGCAACTCCTTTTGTGTCGTGCATAACCTACCGAAAACACGAACGTAAAGTGTGACGCTTCATTTTTTCTACCAGCCTGAAATGTATGCTAATTTCGGCCTTAAAAGTAGTATGAATGTCTCTCGGTTGAATTTATGCTCTTAAGAGTGATCTGCGCTGCGTCTAAAGCAACTGGTACATTTTCGAAAGATTTGGATAAATGGCAGCCCTCGTATCTGCAGTGTCTGTCTCTGTGTGTTGGTCGAACAATTGGGAGTGCTGACGACTGCATTGCGGTTCTTTACCGCAAATTACCGTCTGAGTTGTTCTGTATCAGAACTCTGCCTTCAAGTCTCTGCAGTTTTTTGGTAATTTGTGCTATAATCAGGGAGACGCCGCTCCCTTTTTGCCACGGCGATGGAAGTGGAGGCTGCTGTGCCTCTATTGGAACCCCGTGGGTCGGCAGCAGCCGCCCAGAAGAAGCGCCTGCACCACCAGAGTGACTCGAGCAGCCAGGGCACTGTTGTGTACTCGGTGCCAAGTGAAGACTCCTCGTCCTCGGCCGACGACGGTTTCATACCGGTTGTTGGCAAGAAGGCCAAGCGCAGACTGCGTAGACAAGCCGAATCGTCCTCATCGAGCACGTCAACGGTGTCCTCATCAAGAACGCCAACGATCATCACGGCGCGAAGTTCCTCGGCGCATACAGACTTTGTGCCGTTGAACTCAACGGACAACTTGAACCTACTGAACAGGCAAGCCATCTCTATTTATCTGGAGAGCCTCGTACCGGGAGGCATAAAAGATGTCAGAATCAACCCGATCAAAAACGTCATTGCCATTGATGTGGTGGAGCGAAGTTCACTAGAGAATTTAACCGCAATCACCAAACTCGGCAACATCAGTGTATGCCCCCTTATTCTCCAGGACAGCGGCACTACGGCTGGCGTAATCTACAACGTCGACATCGCCATCTGTGATGCAGATTTACACATGTTGATCAAGCCGGCAACCAACGGCATTTCCATCATTCAAGTTCAGCGGTTAGGAAGATCTACATGCATCAAGCTGACCTTCAAGGGTGACTGTATACCATCGTATTTGAAGGTTGGGCACTTTCGTCATCCAGTTCGACCTTTTGTGCCTAAGCCACTTCAATGCAGCAAGTGCATGAGGATCGGCCACGTGAGCGGCGTCTGCATCAACTCCATCGTGTGCCCGCGATGCTCCGAGTCACACAGCGGTGATGTTTGCCGCGCGACTACCTTGAAGTGCGCCAACTGCCACAGCCCTCATGACTCGTCCTCGAAAGACTGCCCCCGTCTAAAGACCGAGCGGGCGGTACTGAAGAAAATGGTGCGAGACCATTCTACGCACAAACAAGCCGCCGCAAAGGTGCGACGACGTCGTTCGTGCCGCCGAAGGTCATCAAAAAAAGCTGTCACATTTGACAATAATGCCCCAAACCCAACTGCAGCTTGCCCGCCTCCACCAAAAACCGTACCAAAACAAGGGAGCCCGGCGCTTGGTGAGGCTGGACCTGCTGCCTCAGATGCAACTTGGCCACCACTGCCAAAGCCTTCTACGCCTACTGCGTCAGGGATGTTGGCGCACTCTGGGCAGTGTGCAGCGCCTACGACTGATCCAGCCAACAGGCACGATCAAGGCCATGGCCCAGATATGCAAGTGGTCGCAATGTTAACGTCACTAATGAATGCCATGCGTGCTCCGCTTTCCGGCCTACGCACGCCAGCAGCAAATAGCGCACTTCAAGTGCTGGACGCGCTACGTCCAGTTCTTGCGGCTCTACAGTAGACGGCATCATGGCTCCTTCGGACCTGTCCTTTCAAAAGAAAGCCAAGCAAGCTTTCATTTTCCAATGGAATGCTCGTGGACTCCAGTCCCGGATTTCCGATTTACGGCACTACGTCTACGAGAATCACTTCCCTATTCTTGTGATTTGTGAACCGAAGACCCCGGCAATTTTGCGAATATCCGGTTACGAGGCATTTTCATCACCCACGTGCAACAGCGTTCTACTATTCGTGGTCGGCGTTCATGCTCACGGTTGGTTCGGTGTGGCTGCGGCGTTGTATGGATCCCGTAGGCGGCGTCGAGGCGGCGTTCGCCGTGCTTGGGCTGGCGTCGCTGGCGGTGTTCTACGTGCTTGGGCTGGCGTCGCTGGCTGCGTCGTACAAGCTCCAGGTCCAAGCGCCCGTGGAGATGCCGGTGTTGTTGGCGTTAGGGGCACCACCCGGATGGATGGGAACAGCGCTGGAGACACCCCTGGCCGTAGCAGGTGGTAGCGTCCTCCGTTGACTCCCGGTAACGGGCTCAGGCACGGCAGGAAGTCCACGATGCGATGTCTTAGAACGCGAGCTCACCGGAGCAGTAGCCGACGTCGCTCTCCTCCAGCCAAAGTGTCCCTGACCCGCCGGAGCCTCCGCTTCTCTGCTGTTCCCCCTGTGCCTCGCTCTCGCTCGCCCTTTTATAGCCTCGGTGTTAGTCCACGTAAGCCTTGTCGTCGTCTTCTTCTCTTCTCCACCAATCATCTCTCTCCACGTCACCGTCTGCTTCTCCACCAATCATCTCTCTCCACCTCAACGAATGCTTCCTCTTCTGTATTCTTCGGTTAATTCGCGTCGTCTTCTTCACACCCTTTTCCTTTAAAATTCAATTTATGCTCCTTAATAAATGTGACAGCCGTGCAAACAATTAAGGGAAAACTCAAGAAGGCGGTGCCTGGAGATTTCCAAACAAACATCGACAGGATCCTGCTTTCCTACAGAACAACGCCGCACGCGTTTACTGGGTCCCCTCCCGCTGAGCTCCTCATGGGCAGGCAGCTGCAAACGCCCATTCAGCGAATGCACCCCGGCCTAAGGGCGCATGCGGAGTTCAAGCAATTGAAGCAAAAGATGCGCTGCGACAGTAATGCATGCAAAAGCTGTTTGCCTTCGCCCGGCGAGGCCGTCTTTGTTAGGAACTTCCGACCAGGCCCAGCTTGGATTGCCGGAACGGTTCGCCATCCCACAAGTTCTTCGTCGCATCAAATAGAACTCGAAGACGGAACGCTGTGGAAAAGGCACGCGGACCACGTGCGACCGCGAAGGACGCCCGGCGTTCTCTCAAAGACGAGGAGCCTCCTCCTGCACTAGCAGCGACAACGGACACGGAACAGCTGTCCCCACCTCGCTGCTCATTATGCACCGAGCCGTCTACAACAGCTTCGGCGCGGCAACAGCAGTCAAGTGCGGCACCTTTGCACCCCCAGCTCCGCCGGTCTACCCGGGTCCGGAAGGCTGTTATCTACTACGGACTGTAGAGGCGTAACAAGACACGGCTCGTCCCCAGTACCGTGCAGCAGGCTTCACAACAAAGGGAGGGGTGTGACGATTCTCCAAGGTAGCAGACGCCAAGGACACCGCAGGCGCCTTCTCAGCGGCACCCAGCTGCACGGGGGAAAGGGAAAAGATAATAAACGCTCCCCCGCTTTTCAAGGAGAGGGGCCAGTCTGACTCCCGCCAGCAACGTGTACTGTCGTTTTACGGGGCGCTCTTCCCGCGCCCTCGTTAGGGCATGTCGGTGACCCGTTCCGGCATTCGCTTCTATGCTCACCCCCTTGCAATACTATAACACGGCCATCCACATTTTCCCCAGCCACGCGTAGGCAGCGCATTGACTGGACAGTTTTTAAATTACTTATGGAGGCAGCTTGCACAGAGGGCTCCTCTACCGGTCTTGAACAAAAAATTAAGGAGGCCATGGAACACGCCACCTGCCCCTTAAACCCTGTCGCTGACTACACCGATTTTGACTTCGAATTGTAGCGACTGCGATCACAACGGCGCAGGGCAGAGCGCAGATACCGACGCACAAAGTCGTGCCTAGACCTAAGAGATGCTAGGCGCATACAGAAGAAGATTCAGCGCAGAATTCAGGCACTGCAAACACAACGGGGGAGGACATTTTGCCAAACTGTTGATCCACGGAAGCCTTTGTCACGCGTTTGGAGTGTAATTCGGGGTCTTCGCACGTACCCTCAACAGCGCTACCCGTTCAAATCCGTAGCGCTCCACCAAAGGCGCAGTGTGGTTGAGGTAGCCGAAGATTTCTGCGCAAGAATAACAGGCCCTCCGAATCCAGGCGCAACGCTGCACTGCAACAATGTTCCACCCTCACGGGATTCTCGGATGGATGCACTATTCTCCATGGAAGAACTTGATGCTGTGCTCGCTTGTTGTAGAAGGTCACCATCACCAGGGCCCGATGGTGTGACGTACTCCGCACTTGCCAACCTTGGCCAAGAAGCTCGACGGGCTCTTTTGGACACTTATAACAAGTCATGGACTGCTGGCATAGTTCCTCATGATTGGAAGACCAGTCGTCTGGTTCCACTTCTTAAGCCGGGGAAATCACCGCTCGACCTTTCATCCTACCGTCCAATTGCACTCGCCAGCTGCTCACACGCGTGGAATGGTACTTGGAGCGATATCAGATTTATCCAACCTTCATGTCTGGGTTCCGACGGGGCCGCTCTTCTATCGACAACGTGGTTGACCTTCGGTGCACCACAGCAAAAGTTTGAAAAGATTGACCGTGGCATTGTTTTTGGATATCAAGGGCGCGTACGACAACGTAACGCATCAGGCCATTTTGGACGCAATTGAAGCTGCTGAGATCGGAGGCCGCACGTTCAGCTGGATACGCAGCTATTTATCAGAAAGGTCGTTTTTTGTCCTTACTGCGGACGGACCAACGTCCTTACACCGAAATTCGAGCGGAGTCCCTCAGTGTGGAGTGCTGAGCCCAGTTCTCTTCAACTTTGCTCTTTTCGGCCTGGTCGACGTATTGCCACAATCTGCTCAGATCTCGGTATATGCAACGACATCTGTATTTGGGCATCAGGGGTGACCCGTTCTCAAGTTCGTGCAAGACTTCAAAAAGCGGCATCGATATTGACATCTTACCTTTGCTTGCAGGGCCTGAACATTTCGACCGAAAAGTGTTCACTTGTGGCGTTCACACGCAAAATAATGTCACGTTACACCATTCGCATCAATGGCGAAGCCATTCCTTATGAGAGAAGCCACAGATTGCTTGGTGTTGTCGACAGAAACCTCTCGTGGAGTCCACATATCTGCGACATGAGAAAGAGACTAATTTCGATTGTCCACGTTCTCTCCTTCCTCGGGGGAAATCCTGGGGCGCATCAGTGCGCTCGATGCTACAACTGTACCGTTCCCTGTTTCTGGGCTACATGCGGTACAGTCTTCCGATATTCAGTTTCATTAGAAAAACAAATATCAAGACTCTTCAAGGTGTTCAAGCGCAAGCTCTCCGTATCTGCCTTGGACTGCCTAAATGTGCATCAACAGCAGCAACTGTTCTTGTTGCCCGGCAACATCCTGTTACTACATAAATTGCTGTTGACACCATGAGAACACATATTCGGCACCTCAATCGGGTTCCCTGTCATCCCCTCGCAACACTCCCAATAATTAGGCCGCGTACTGCATTAGCCAAAGTCCTTGAAGCTCATCGCGCATATCTTCCATCGGAGTTCACCCCTGCGTCAAGACCGTGCTCACCCTTATGGAGTCTTCATCAACCTCGGGTTCACCTCTATATTCCTGGCTTTACAAAGAAAGCTGGTGTATTACTGCCCGCTCTCAAACAACTGACATTGAATCACCTGCATTCTTACCACAGTCACCGCATACATATTTACACAGATGGATCCGTTCACTCGACCAGTTCTGCGGGGTCGGTGGTGATACCGGCCAGATCCATTTTCATGAAAGTGAAGACGACCTATCCAACATCTTCAACTGGTGCGGAACTCGCATCCTTAAGGGCTGCGGTAGAGTTCATCAGTCAAGAACCTCCACATGACTGGACGGTTTTCACCGACTCTAAAGCATCCCTTCAAGCCCTGCAAGCTGCGCTACGCCGCGGGTCGCAGGTGCAACTTGTTGCTGAGATCCGTCTACTGTACCACGGCACCGTTTCCAAAGGTGATGACATCATTTTTCAATGGCTGCCAGGACACTGTGGTATTAACGGTAATCACCAGGCCGATGCGGCTGCGCGTTCTGCTCACAACGACGGACTTCCAGTGAGGATCCCAATATCGAGACCTGACGCTGCGTGTGGGCTTCGCCCTTTGGCGCTGGAGCTCACACTTTCAGCGTGGAACACGGGAGAGTTTTGCAACCTCCGCCTCAAGGCACTGGACCCTGAACTGCGCCTTCGTCTTCCACGTAACTTAGAACGTCGCGACGCAACACTGTTATGCCGTTTATGGATCGGTGTTGCATTTACCAATTACTATGCTTTCCGGATGGGGATGGCCGACAGCCCTGCCTGCGAGAGCTGTGGTTGTGAGGAGACCATCGCTAATCTTCTCTGTGAGTGCCCTGCATTTGCGAGTGCAAGACATACACTGTGTTGTGCCCTGGACCGCCAGGATCCTCGCCCATTAACAGAGCAAAACATCCTCGGTCCGTGGCCACAGCAGTCGACTGCCCTCAAGGCATACAAGGCACTCCTTGCCTACTTGAGAGCGACTGGATTGAGTGACAAATTGTGACAGCGTTGTGCGTGTGTTATGACTTTTTTCCCTTCTCTCTTCCTCCCTTTAGTCCCCTAATCCCTCTTCCCCAGTGCAGGGTAGCCAATCGGAACACCTTTCTGGTTAACATCCCTGCCTGCCTGCCTGCCTGCCTGCCTGCCTGCCCGCCCGCCCGCCCGCCCGCCCGCCCGTCCGTCCGTCCGTCCGTCCGTCCGTCCGTCCATCCATCCATCTATCTATCTATCTATCTATCTATCCGTCTGACTCAAAAGACGGACGGAACACGGCTTTAAAGGAGCATTTGACAAAAGCATAGCATCTTGAACTAGTCCTAGAGAGCGTAGCACGCGACGTCAAATTTCGATGGCTGAAGAGCCTGCGATTACGTTCTGCAATATATTGGGGAAACATTATAATACCCGGTCTAAAATTCTTGGCAGCTGTGGCAAAGCCCATTGATCGCAACATTCAGCGAGTGACTACTTTTTGCTTGAATTATACGCAAGCCTGTAACTATGTTAGAAGATAGCGCTCTTGGCAGAAACGCTCCCTGAGTGTTTACACATGGACCTCTTTCGAAATAATGACCCGGAAAGGCGAGCCTTAATTTGCTGTGTAAAAAGGACTAAGCCATGGGTCTTTCTGCTTCCCCATGATTGCTGAAAAGTTCGTGAGGGACATCTTTTTCAGCTAAGGAACTGTTCCGAAAAAAAGCCAAAAAAGAGGCTGTGCAAAGAAGCAAGAATTAGAAACGTTTCACAGCTGATAAAGAAACCGAAAGACCCACATGTTAGGCCTTTTTTAACAGCAGGCACATGAGGACCCTTCATATTTTTGGGTGATCATTTCGAAAAAGTCCACATCACCTTGGCCTTCAGTTAAATTTCTAGATCACATTTTGAAAGCTTGAAAATCTGTTCCTAATGAGGCGCTTCGCACATGTATTGAAATACCTAAGTGAGTTGTGACCGGTACCTGTGATTGCCTTTTCACTTTACATCAGGGATCTGTACATTTGCTTGCACATGCTAAGAGAATGGAAGCTGTGAGCAAAAGCCTATGATTTGTGGAAAATGCGCTTCCAGATTACTTGTGGGCAAGTGTTTGGCCATTCTAAGATGTTGCCATCATTTCTTGCTCACTGAGATGTGACGTGAGTACTGTGGACAGAACGAAGGCATCTACATCGAATTTATTTTGCACCCATCCTGAGCTACCTTCTTATCGCACGAAATGACATATAACCATGATGACATCCATGCACACAGTGTCATCCGGGTAAAAACATTGTGTCTGCTTCTTCCTAGTCCTGCGGTTTTCACATTGTTTCCTGCAATGAGAATTTTGGGCAATTAATCGTAATCGTTTGGTTCTCGGTAAATTGTTTTTGGAAGCTTTTACGAAAGCCATTTCAATAGCGGATGGCTGGAATGTATTTGGGAAAGTTATAATTAGCAATGTGTTACTACTAAATGAGGTCTTCTTTTTATGCATTTCAGATAAATCTGACAGCGGAGTGTTGAGCCAAAATATGTGCAGTTTGTCATGAATATAAAACGTATGTACCTGTACCCACCCAAACCCTCTTCTTTCATTCTGAGCTACATGGTTTGTATGTCTGCAATACAAATCATGCATAAAGCAAGTACTTGTACATAAGACTTCACTTGTTCGGCGCCTGGACTTCAATTGATTTCACTTCATTTTTATTTACACCATACAGATGTAGGCAGGCTCAGAAAAAAAGCGCACAATTTTCGCTTGAACACAACCCGAGTCCCCCAGTACATGGCATACAGCGAACGTACAACAAAATAAAATATTAACATATCAATTCCTTCTCTGATAATAGTACATGAGCGACACAGCATACAGTATACAGCATACATGGCATACAGCAGGCACACAGCAATTAAAATAGTAACACATATAAATCATACATGAGCAACAATAGCAAGAGGACAAACAAATACGCAAGCTATGTATCACCCTTCCGCCATTCATATTTGATGCGCTACGAAACCTGGCTTTGTCGGAACGGGAGCTACAGTTTCCCAACTGTACGTTCCTAGAATATAAGGCATTTAAAAGTTGCGGCATAGTATAGCACAACATCTGGCGCCCAATTTGAGCTCTGCAACTTGGAACATGCCAAAATTCTTGGTGTTGAAGTTGACATGTGGGAACGTTTGCCTTTAAATCGGCTAACTGCAAAAACACATCCTGATTATTACTGACAGACTTTTTTGTACCTAATACTTAAGCAATATTCATATAAATTACGTACAGGGACAATAACTGAAGCGTTTAAATAGTCCCTGAGTGTGGGCATAAAAATTCACGTATGCAATACAGCGAACTACCCTTTTTTGCAAAAAGTATACTTTGACAACATTCCTGCGTGTAGAATTTCCCCATACTAAAAAAAAACAGTTTTAAGACAGGGAAGGAAGAGGGCGTTATAAATCATAATGTTTACAGAAACGGGCAGCAAACAGCGAAATCTAGCGAGTATTCCGGCACTTTTTTGAAGCTGTGCTTCGACATGCTCAAAGTGGGGATCCCATGACATATTCGCGTTAAAAAAAAACACCGAGTTTTTATTGTTTCAACAAATATTATTCGCCTATTACCAAGATATGGGTGGAAAAGGGCAGCTTTTGTTTTTGCGCTATTAATAACTAGCGAGTTGAGTTCACTCCATTTGGTTATTTCCATCAGGGTGTCATTAACTGTGCGCACCATTGACTGCATGTCGCTGCCTCGAAAGAACAGGCTAGTATCACCTGCGTAGATAACGTAGTTAGGATTATTGCTTATAGAAGTAATGTCGTTAATATAAAAAAGAAAAAACAGTGGCCCCATAACGCTTCCTTGGGAAACCTGTACTCTGTATGCTTGAACACATGTCAAGAAGCATTAATCAGACACACAAATTGTGAATCTAGAAGAGTTTGACACCTTATATTCAACGTGACACTCAACGTCATCATTTTGGTCACACCGTGCATCAGCAGTGCGAGTACAGTATGACTATATTTCACTTGCCAGTATGGCCGTCTAAGACCACATACTGCTCCTGTAACATTTTGTCCAAGCCAATTGTGACAGGCCACATTACTTGAATGCACGCAGAAGGCTCCAAGAGTTTGTAAGCCAGTTTTTACATTGAGCTTCTGTACTAAACTCTACGTAAATTCCACGATTAAGGACACGTAGTCAGTCTTAAGTACTTACCGTGTTTCTGAAAGTTGGTTTGGTTTATGGGGGGGGGGGGGGGTTTAACGTCCCAAAGCGACTCTGGCTATGAGAGACGCCGTAGTGAGGGGCTCCGGGAATATCGACCACCTGGGGTTCTTTAAGGGCACAGGGTAAGGTAAAATTAGAAAAAAATCGTTTTTTTTTCTTTTGGAATTTTAGAAGTTAAATTCTTTCTACACATGTTCCATGATCGCACTTTCCTCAGAAAGCCATATTTACGGCTGAAAAACGCTTTTTCCGAAACCAAGTAGTGAGCGGCCACGCCCCCTTTCAGGATTAACGTCAATTTTTTCAACCAAAAAGTCCACCACCTGATTTCAAAATTTGTCTAAAATCAGCTACATATAAAAAATTGTCTGGCAACTATTGTACAGCTCCTCTTTTTTAGCCAAGACAATCCTGAGACGCTTTGCACGTTTTTTCCACGTTTCTGAAACCTTCATGCAGCTGCGTCCGAGTGCTATCCCTTTCGATCAGTATTGTAAATTGTGCCGGTGTTGGTTGCTGCTGATAAGTTGAGATGCCCAGGGCAAAGAAGGCCTTCGTCAGGCGTGAATTTCACGGCAACCGCTACGCTCATCGTGAAAAAGCAAAAGGATGTCCACGACCGAATGAGATCCCGAACGCCGAACGCGCCAGCTCCTCGACATCGAAGCTTTCAAGATTTTCTCTGTGCTTCCAGGAAGAGGATGTGCTACAGAGCAGCAGCCAATATGCCTTAATGGACATGGACGGCATTTGTGCCGCAATTACACAGATTTGTGTGTGCAGAGAGTGCGGTGGAAGTGTTGAGCTCATCGAAATTGTGACAAAACGGGTAGGTGTTGCAAGCGTTTACAGTTTGAACTGTGAAGTGTGTAGTGCCGCACAACGATTTGAGACGTCGAAGAAAACTACTTCTGGCCTCTATGAAGCCAACCTCAGGTTAGTGTATGCCTTGAGGTCCATTGGTAAGGGAATGGCTGCAGGAAATATACTCTGTGCTATGCTAAACCTTCCTAAGCCGCCGACAAAGTTTGCGAAATACAATCAAGAGCTTCTAGGTCACATCGAAGCTGCTGCTCAGGAGTCGATGAAAAGGGCAGCTGACGAAGCTGTGCAGCTGAATGAGGGGGATAAAGACATCGCAGTTGCTCTTGATGGAAGCTGGCAGAAGCGAGGCCATACTTCCAATAACGGCATAGTCTCTGCGACCAGTGTAGACTCTGGGAAAGTGCTGGATGTGGAGGTTTTGTCTGAACGTTGTCCAAAGTGCAGCATCAAGGGTACAAACAGTGACCCCCTTCGTAGAGAGGTGTGCCAAAGCAACTACCAAGGCACCAGCGGTGGAATGGAAGTCGCAGGAGCACTGAAAATTTTCGGCAGGAGTGAGGAGCTTCACGGCGTTCGATACGTCAAATACCTTGGGGATGGTGACAGCAAGGCTTTTATGGCTGTGAAGGCACAAATGCCATATGGTGATTCCGTTGAAATATCCAAGGTTGAGTGCATAGGGCACGTGCAAAAAAGGATGGGCACAAGGTTACGAAGGCTAAAAAAAGGAAACAAAGCAGGAAAATTCTCTGATGGAAAGAGCCTCTCGGGCCGAGGCCGACTGACTGATGCAGTAATAGACAAGCTCCAGACGTACTATGGTTTGGCCATCAGAAGAAATGTAGGAAACCTGGATGAAATGCGAAAGGCCGTTTGGGCAACCTTCTTACACTTATCGGCCACAGACGATGACCCATACCATGGACTTTGCCCAAAGGGACCTGATACGTGGTGTGCCTTCAACAGAAGTCAGTCAGAGGGCAAGCCATTTTTCCACAAGGAGAGTTTGCCTGCATCTGTCTTGGAGGCTATCAAACCCATTTATAGGGAGCTATCGAAGGCTGAGCTCCTAGAGAAGTGCCTGCATGGGCGAACTCAAAATGCAAATGAGTCGTTCAACCATGTTGTTTGGGAACGCGCGCCAAAGAATGCGTTTGTTAGGCTTCGGACCCTACGGATGGCAACACTGGATGCTGTTCTTTCATTTAATGATGGTAGCATCGCACGGGCCAACGTTTTGAAGGCGTGTGGATTGAACCCAGGAGCAACACCATAAAGTGGCTGAGGGAAGCTGACCATAAGCGCATGTACTTTGCGGACCGAGCAACACGACAGCTTACAAAAGAGGCCCGACAGTCAAAACGACAAGCCGAAAAGCGAAAAAATGACGGCGACAGTGACTACTAAGCAAGGGGCTATTAAACCAATTACTATGGAGGCGTTTCTGCGAATAAAAAATGGTTTTTCACATCTATTTACTCTTTACACTTTATTATCTCAAAACAGTGTTTTTTCATACAAAGGTACCATTATTTCCAATGCCTTTCAAGACAGACGGCTGATTTTTTTTTTGCAATCATCTACATAAGTATTGCCAACTACTGAACTAGAATTAGGCAATTTCACTGAGCAGTTATTCTGTTATGAATTTTTAAATGCGCAAAGAAAGGCCAGATTTGTGTACTACCGGAAAAATTTTTATTAGAAATCGAATTTTCAACACATTTCAAATATTCTAGTTCAGTAAAAAGAGCACAAAATGTGCCAAACAATGATATATCTATTATTAGGCTACTGTTATTAGTTAGTGAGAAACATGTACCTCAACATGGCCTAAAATGCATGGGAAGTATAGGGCTTACCCTGTGCCCTTAACGTGCACTGACATCACACAGTACACGGGCCTCCGGAATTTCGCCTCCATCGAAATTCGACCGCCGCGTACGGGATCGAACCCGCGTCTTTCGGGGAAGCAGCCGAGCGCCATAACCACTCAGCCAACGCGGCGGCTGTTTCTGAAAGTGTAATAATAATAATAATAATAATAATAATAATAATAATAATAATAATAATAATAATAATAATAATAGTTTATGGCGATTTAACGTCCCAAAGCGACTCAGGCTATGAGGGACGCCGTAGTGAAGGGCTCCGGAAATTTCGACCGCCTGGGGTTCTTTTACGTGCACTGAAATCGCACAGCACACGGGCCTCTAGAATTTCGCCTCCATCGAAATTCGACCGCCGCGGCCGGGATCGAACCCGCGTCTTTCGGGCCGGCAGCCGAGCGCCATAACCACTCAGCCACCGCGGCGGCTAATAATAATAATAATAATTGGTTTTGGGGGAAAGGAAATGGCGCAGTATCGGTCTCATATATCGGCGGACACCTGAACCGCGCCGTAAGGGAAGAGGTAAATTAGGAAGTGAAAGAAGAAAGGGAGAAATAGGTGCCGTAGTGGAGGGCTCCGGAAATTTCGACCACCTGGGGATCTTTAACGTGCACTTACATCGCACAGTACGCGGGCGCCTTAGCGTTTTGCCTCCATCGAAACGCAGTCGCCGTTAGATTTTCTAAGGTGAGCGGTTTCCCTGGCTTAGGGATGAAACTATCGAAGAGGTTTTTCCACTGTTTGGGGATCTTCGTCTTCTCCCAGCATTCTTGCAAGAAATTCATCAGCATTGTTTTAAATTTTTCATCTAGGTTACTGAGCATTGTTTCTGTCACCATTGGGTCCGGGGATGATTTGGTTTTGAGCTTGAGTATTTCAGCTCTAACCTCGTATTCATTGATAGAGGCGTCTAGTTTGCTATTGGATTTACCCTCATAACGTGGTGAGTATGTTTTGGTGGCGGAGCTTATATACCGACAACGAAGTGCATCGAGGAGTTCCTGTTCCGAACTTTAATATTATAACTTAAATTCTGTAAATTTTGTCGCTGTTTTAACTTACTGCGTTCTGGATCGAGGAGGTAGCGAAGGAGATTGCATGTTTTGATCAGGCAGATGTTGCCCTCAAGCTTGGTCACACATTCTTCCCCAGTTTTGACCGCACAGACTAAGTCCATATTCCTCAATCTCTTTGTTGTGGCGTGCTAGGCGGCTTCTGAGATTGCATTTCCACTAATGTTTATTAATTCGCTTTTCCAGACTAGATTTGGCCTCCCACATATGAAGAAGGCAGCTGTCTAGTACTTCGAGTTCCGCATTTTTGTTGAGAGTATTATTCGCATTCTTAACATCATTGCGGAGTTCCTCCGCCAGTTGTTCTATGTTTGAGATTTCTGCCTTTCTCTCGTCCCGGTTACGAGCGTGGCGAAAGCGCCCCATTCGATAATATGCGGGAGAGGGGCGTTTGGCAGGGCCAACTAGCGAGAGGGAGCCCTCACTTCAGGCCTCAAAAAATGCAACAAAACGGATTGCCCTAAATTTATTCTTTTTAAATTGGAATACTCCACGCGTATCACGCCTTTGAGCTGGCTGCACTGCCACTTACACCCAGGGTGCCCTGGACAAGGAACTTCGTCCCGCCGACTAACATGCCCATGGGCCACTCGACGGGCTCGGCGCCTGAGTAAAGGTTTCCTCCCCTAGCAGGAGCCTGAAAGGAGTACCCATGAAAATTTTAACACCCTATGACGGACATTGGGCTATCTCCTGAAAGCTCAAATAAATTGAATGCTCCTGTGTGTAGGCCAACAGAATAAAGCTGTATCCTTATTTAAGGCCACATGACAGCAGTGATTGCGTGCGTGTGTTGTTATCCTGTGTTTATTCCAGCGCAAAGTTTTCGAATGGCAAATTGACGGTCGTGTGTTCTCAACGCTTTTGTTTATTTATGCATCATTTCGTGCCGCGTGAGGGCAATGCACTTTGCCAGCGTAGTAAAGAACATTTTACAACCGTGGTTAGCTGCCTGTAATTCCTAGGTACTTCAAGTGTTCGTATCTCGAAGGAAGAGTGCTTTTGACGGATCTAGTTCCACATTTTTGGACGTATTTTTGCCCGAAGGCTCGGTGCGGCTATTTCTGACAGCAGTGCGTGTACTCACACTGCGGCTATACGGGTGGCACGACGAAATCGGCACGCCCCGGTGATTGCGCTATCAGTCGCCACGTGGACCGGTTGGCACCAATGAGCTGGCAGACGGAAATTGCATGCACCTATAAACACCGGACGGTAGGATAAATATGGGTCTCGCGTAGGCACATGCAAACCTGCTGCAGCTTTCCGCAGGAAGCCTGATTGCTCTCTACGTTGGACTGAGTCATGCTACATGTACTTGCGTGCAAATCAGTTGAGAGATTTGTACCCACTTGGAATATGGATTATACCCCTCGCCTGAGCTGCCAGTCACATATTGAAAAAAAAAACTAAAACAGATCAACAACGTCACCCAAAGTGCGGTGTCGAGGCGAGTGGAATATATGTACGCCGATGAGTTGACGCTAAAACACGCCGTTCCTTGTGCGCTGCAGAGGACAGTGATGTAAGACCAACAAAGTCATACTTCCAACAAACATCGTCTAGAGGGCTAAAAATTGCACCGCAGTTTAGCTGTGAACTTCCGAGAAAAAAAGCGCTGCGTGCTTAATTCAGCATGCTTCCTACATTTTGTTTTGAAAACAGACCCATGAGCTTCAACCTGCGGCGGTGATGTACAGTGTGGTACACATATAACTGCAACATTGAAGTGGATGGTGTGGCATCTACCGAATCTCCAGCACTCGACGCTTCCAACAGACTTTACGGCAGGACAGGGCTCATATTTCTTGTCGGTCGTCGCGTCAGGTGCAGAAATACGCGATATAGCGTGATCTACAGGCTTAAGATCGGCTTGAAGTGGGTTGCTGCGCCGGGACACAATTAACTGCCTTCCTTTTTCCATAAAATCTTCTCTAAGTAGGACGGCATAAAAGTAACCCTCCGATGGACAAAATCAGACTACTCCTCAAAGAGCTCCATTCGTTTTTAGACAAGTTTGTGGCAGTTTTTAAAGCAAGGGCAACAGCATGTCTGTAAACGCAACTAAAAGGCACCCCTCTTGTATCGTTGACTGTGACCGGCACTTACTCATTGAAAAATGAAGTGCAGACTCAGAAGAAAGATGAACATACTTTATTATGCCACAGGTGGCCAACAGAAACAACCACTCTGCATCCAGTATTCTCTCCTGCATGGTTGCCGGGAATAGAAACCTATGCGAGTAGCGCACCGAGTATAACACTTGCTTAAGCGTTCTCTGATGCGGCAAAGCAAAAGGCGCAATTAATGTAGGAAAATGCTCGGCATGTGAAGCAGAATGGCGTAACTGAACAGAAGATTAAGAAGAAACACGCTTTCATCGGAAACAGACAAACGTTCAAACGCGGCACCTGGGCGTATCAACACCGGGCGAAGTAAGGCCGGCGGCTGCGGCTTTGGTACTGATCAGTAGGCATTTTAGGTGGGGCTTCTACATCGGGCGCTCCATATTATTCCTCTTCGTCCGATGAATAGTCGACGTTCCTGAAACCATCGGGCAAAGGCAGCGAACCTTTCTTCAGAATATTGCTCAAGACAGCACGAGCCTCGTGGTCGTTTAGGATTCCCCGCAGCTTCGGTCCAGAAGCGAACTCCTCTGCAGACAGCGCGAGGAACCGAAGTTTGGGGAAGAAGGGCTTCATGAGCGTTCGGAGCTCAGGCGGTCCGTCGACGGCAGCGGCTGAGCGAAGGCGCTGCTCCTGTGCCAACCTGTGGAGGGCGCGTAAGACCAAAATCTCGGGCACGTCAACGACGCAGTCGATGACGTAATTAGCCGTGCACACCGAACAGCATGCGAACGCTTCTGAGGAAATGACGGTGAGGCTATCTTCCTGGAGGAGATGCTATGCGGGGAGGTCACTGTGACCTTCGCCCATAGTGAAAGCGTAGTCCAAGACCGGGCACACGTCCTGCGGCTTCATGTTACGCTTTATGTAAGCAGTGCACTTTTCTGCGAGTTCCGGCACCAGGAATTTGACAGCTGCGCTCCGAGTGTACAGTGCCTGATGCAATGTTTCCACTTCAAGCTGGCCGCTGTAGAAGTACCTGCATTAAACACAATGCATTTCAAATTTCTGCATCCTATAAACTTCTGAAGCCGCTTCAAACCCTTCAAACAACTGCGCTGAAGTTCAGCTTTCCATTTCATTTCCGACAATGAGGAGCATCATGCGAATGGCACAACACATAACAAAGTCAACTCCTTCTGCATAGTCAGCCGGTCAAGACAACATCATTTAAAAGGCAAAACAGCCAGTCAAAGTAGAGCGTCTTGAAAGATTTCTTGGGCTTCTTTTACAGCGTCACAGTACCACAGTGCTAGGAAAGTTTGAAAACTTTTGACAGAATGTCGCAAGCGATAACCCTGGTTGCTCTAGGCAAGAACATCAGCAATGATTTAGCTTTGTTCCCGCATTATATTTCCTTCGGGCTATCGTCATGTGGGGCGACTATTTTTTAGGCGTATACAGGCTGAGCGGTCGAATCGAAAAGGAGAGGTTACGCTAGGTATGAAAAAACGCAATCACTTGAGGATGTTAAGTTTGCTACCACAACATTCATGGTGTGGAAAATAGGAGACGGCCTCGAAGGGACGGAACGGGAAGACGCTCAACGTGGGGCAACGCGACACCCGCCCTCGCGCCGTGTCTGACCAAGGTCACAAGTGGCTCTATCTCTCTTTCTCCCGACTGCCCGAGGCCAACCGCTCGAGATGCCTTCTTTTCTCCCCTTCCCACTGTTCTCTTTTGTATTCATGTGTTTTGTGTCAAACTTCGACCCGTGTAAATAAAGTCAGTGTGAAAGTGAAAGCCACCGAGAGAGCGTCGTCTTTGTGAGGCTCCCGCGCGCGCGGCCCCGCCGCCCGAACGAGTCTTACGCGCAGTTTGGCTTTAATTAGTGCGGTTCAGTCGTTACTTGCCGGGGTGTCAACGGTCGCAGTTACTAACGTTCAGAAGAAATAACATTTTTGGTGCCGAAACCCGGGAAACTTAGTTAACAGTGATCGAGAACGCCATGGAACGACTCCAGAAGAAGCAAGCCGCACTACGACAAGCGATCGACAGGATCATCACAGCAGCCACCACACTCCTACAAGAGCCTGCAGTCCAGAGCGGTGAGCTGGAAGAACAATTTGACCTCCTTGTCAAGCAATCAGAAAAGCTTAAAGCAGTTAATGAGAGCATCGAGAAGAGGGTAGACCTGCAGGAACTCGACGCCGAATTGGCAGCCGTATCTGTATTCAGTGAGAAAATCAGCGTCACGAAAACACGAATCAAAAGAGCCCTACGTAACCAAACCTCGAGCGAAGATAGATCGACAACTCCGTCAGTAACGGGGGCTCTTCCCGAGCCTAATTCGCAGTCTTCAGTGAACACCGGCATCACCATGAGCCAGCTACCGTCAGCAACTACCAAACTTCCGAAGCTGGAAATCGCTAAGTTCAGTGGAGACGCGATCATGGCAGAGATTTTGGAATCAGTTCGAATCAACAATTCACAAGAATGAACTTCTTTCAGCAATCGCTAAATTCCAGTACTTGACGAGTTACCTCACAGGAAAGGCGGCCGCGGCTATCGAAGGGCTATCCCTAAGCAATGAAAACTACGCAGTAGCGATCAAGACCCTGACGGAAAGATTCGGGAAAGAAGACGTCATAATCGAAGAACACATGTCACGTTTGTTCGGTGTTCGCCCGGTACACAACCTCCACGACATGGAAAGGCTTAGGACCCTTTGTGATATCCAGTCGGGAGTCCGAAGCCTCGAGGCACTGGGAGTGACATCGAGTACGTACGGCGTGCTGTTGCTGACTGTCTTAAGGAAAAGCATTCCTGATCAGCTGTGCCTTGAATACTGCCGGAAGAAAGCTACCGCTAAAGCCAGTCCCCAAGACGAACTCCAAGATTTCCTAGATTTCTTAAGAATGGAAGTGGAGAGCAGAGAACGAGCACAGTACAGCAGCCGCCAGTCGCAGAGCACTGTTCTCAAACCGAGGGATTCAAGCCTAAAGGGAAAGACGCCTTCCGCAGCAGTCTTCGCTGTACAAGGCAGAGAGTCGCAGTGCTCATTTTGTGGTGCAGAAGATCACCTTCCGTAGGACTGTGTGGTCAGGAAATAATGGCCAAAGAGAGAAGGTGCTTCAAATGCGCGAAAAGGAACCATCTGGCAACCGAATGCCGATCAGCCAAGTGGCTTAAGTGCTCGAAATGCTCCGCCCGGCACGCTACAGGCGTCTGCGAGTTAAACAGGCCGACACCATCTCATGCAAGAAACGTCCCTGCACCTCTTGAGACTACCGTGCAGTCATCGTTACAGATGGCACAGACTAACTCCACTCCGAGCGTGCTCCTGCAGACAGCACAAGCCTGGGCAGAAGCGAAACAGAATCGCGCCTTGGTTAGAATACTGCTCGACGGTGGCAGCCAACGAACTTTCGTAAAAAAAGAAGTTTCCCAGCTTCTTAAGCTTCGAGTGATGGGCAAAGAACGTCTCGCCATTAACACCTTTGGGACCACGAAGCGAAGCATCAAAACGTGCAATAGAGTCGAGTTATGGCTACGAAGCCGGCATAACGACAACATAATTCGAGTCGAGGCCCTCGAGGTTCCTGAGATTTCCGGGGACTTTCTACAACCACCGGACGCCTCCGCTACCAGCCTGGCTGCAGACCAAGGGCTCCAGCTCGCTGATCTGGCTCCTGGCGACCATCGACAAAACACCGGCGTCTGTATCTTGATTGGCGCTGACCGATACTGGGACGTCACCACCGGAAAAGTCAAGCGTGTCAGGAAAAGTCAAGCGTGTCAGCGACAAGCTCGTTGCCGTGGAGACCATCTTTGGGTGGACATTACAACGTATAGTTTCTAAAACAACGGCGACGTGTTTGATTACAACCACCAGAGTGATGCGCATCTTGGTGACCACCCAACAGGACAACGACGTCCTATCCAGACAGCTGAAATCATTTTTAGGAGCTGCAACACCTTGGGATAGTCGACAGAGAAGCCACAAACAGGGAAGACGAAGTTCTTAGAGACTTCCAAGAAACCGTCACTTACAGAGATGGTCGTTATCAGGTGGCCCTGCCCTGGAAACACAATGCTTCAGATCTAGCTGACAATAAAGGGGTAGCTGCGCAGAGGCTTCGGTCATTAACGGCCAAGCTGCTGAGAAGTGACGACATCATGCAAGCTTACGACCAAGCACAGCGAGAATACCTGGTTTCCGGACACGCCGAGGAGGTCAACGGAAATGGTGAGTCCCCAAAGTGACCTATTTATTACCTCCCGCATCGAGGCGTTGTCAGACCGACAAGTGAGACAACCAGGCTGAGAGTTGTTTTCGACGCGTCCTCGAGCGCACAAGGTCAGCTCTCGTTCAATGATGTTCAGTTTACGGGACCAAATTTGAATCCAAATCTCTCAGGCATCCTAATCAGGTTCCGAACCCACAGCATCGCTATCATGGCAGACATAGAAAAGGCATTCCTCCAGGGGCAGCTCGCCGAAAGTGACCGCGACGCCCTGCGCTTTCTGTGGTATGAACGAGCGCCCAAGCAGTCGGAACCTCTGCCCCCTGTCAAAGAGTACCGTATGACGAGAGTGCCGTTCGGAGCAACATCGAGTCCCTTTTTGCTTGCGGCAACTCCCAAACACCATATAGGGTCCATGCAGGACATTTATCCGAGCACTGCGAATGTACTCAAAAATGACCTGTATGTGGACGATCTAGTGACGGGCGCTGACACCATAGAGGAGGCGGAGCGGATCTGTGAAGAATTGCAGTGCATTATGAACAAGGCCGGCATGCATCTGCCCAAGAGGCGATCCGATGCGGCCGAGCTTGCAACGATGATATTCGAAAGTGATAACGCACGAGGCAGCTTGCCGGAGCTCACGACGACAAAGATCCTTGGTGTCGAATGGAGGCCTCACGCTGACGACTTCGTGTTTGAGATGAACACCCTAATAGATTTCTTGAGAACGCGGCAGGATACGAAGAGATCTTTCCTACAAGCGTCAGCGAGTATTTTCGACCTTTTCGGTTTCCTCGCCCCGAACTCCACTACAGCGAAGATTTTGTTTCAAACCCTTTGGGAGCGCGGTACAGACTGGGATGAGAAGCTGCCAACAGACGTATTAGAGAAATGGAACAGCTGGTGCCAGCAGCTTACTGAGCTTCGCTGCATTTCAGTACCTCGCAAAATCGCCTTGAAGGGAGAACATGCCGAGCCGGAGCTACATGTTTTCTGTGATGCCAGCCCCAAAGCTTACGTGAAGACAAAAAATGAAGACGGGAGCTTCACTGTATCCCTTTTGATGGCAAAGTCAAGGGTGGCTCCGTTAAAGCGCTTGTCATTGCCACGGTTGGAGCTAATGGGGGCTCTAATTGGAGCTCGGTTGGCCAAAACGCTTATTCAGCAGATGAATGTGACAGCTCTTTCAGTCCATTGCTGGAGTGACTCGACTGTTGCTCTGAACTGGATAAAGAGCTCTGCTCTGAGGTGGAAACCTTTCATTGCCAACCGAGTCCAAGAGATTCAATCTCTGACGGATCCTTTAGTCTGGAGGCATTGCCCTGGAAAGGAAAACCCCGCGGACTTGTTGACAAGGGGCATAATGCCATCCAGCTTGATTGACAGTAAAACCTGGTGGACCGGACCTGATTGGCTGAAGATTTCAACAGTGTACCCCACTGTTCTGCCACAGATCGATAACAAGATTTGCGCAGAGGAGGAAAGAGTCATGCAAGTGCTCAATACAGTGAGCTGCAGTGCATCGGAGCCTTTGCTAGATATTGAAAACAGCAGCTCCTTGACCAGAGTCCTTCGTGTAACAGCCTGGATTCAGCGCTTTCTGCATAACTCTCGGAACCCCTCACTGAAACGAGAAGGAGAGTTAACAGCACCAGAACTGGCGGAGGCCGAGAACTACTGGCTTCGACTGTCAGAAATGACAAGCTTCTCGAAGGAAATAGGCGCACTTCAGTCGTCAACTCCACTCCACAAGAGATCGCCCATCCTAGCTCTCAACCCCTACCTCGATGCTGATGGCTTACTCAGGGTTGGCGGTAGACTCCAATATAGCGCCGAAGAGGAAGAAACAAAACATCCAGTAGTAATCTCTTGCGCACACCGGTTCGCATTATTGCTCATCGCTCGCGAGCACATGCGCTTGCTGCATGCTGGAGTGCGAGACACCCTATGCCACCTCCGTGAGCGCTACTGGGTGCTGAGAGGAAGACAAGCAATAAAGTCGGTGATTAGGCGCTGCGTTCCATGCCAGAGACAAAGTTGCCGTCCCGCAGCTGAACCCGTAGCCCCTCTTCCACCTGAACGCGTCACCAAGGCTGACCCCTTCCAGATCGCAGGTGTCTACTTTGCAGGGCCGCTATTCTGCAGTGAAAATGGAGTGACTCGCAAGGCGTACATCGCTCTCTTTACATGCGCGACAACCAGAGCAGTACATCTCGAGCTCGTGAGAGGCCTCACATCCAACTCTTTCCTGAAGGCTCTCAGAAGGTTTGTTTCTAGACGCGGGATGTGCAAATTAATCTATTCTGATAACGATCTGACCTTTAAAAGAGCGTCAAAAGACATTGCAGCGATGTTTCGGGCATCGAGGGAAACAGAGGTCCAGGCATATCTCAGCGAACACCGAATGTCCTGGAGATTCATTGTGGAAAGAGCGGCCTGGTTGGGCGGCTTCTGGGAAAGAATGGTTCGGACCGTGAAAACGTGCCTTCGCAAAACACTCGGCAGAAGCAGCCTGGATTTCGACAGCCTCCACACAGTTCTCACAGAGGTCGAGGCGGTCGTAAATTCCCGTCCCCTCACATATGTCCACTCGGATGCGGGGGAACCAGCTCCTCTAACATCCGCTCATTTCCTTGTTGGACGACGGCTAACAGCTTTGCCGTCCACGACTGCGGCCACTTCTGCGAAGTCGACATGTGGAACGCTGCAAAGACAATGGAATTACTGCGTCGCACTTGTGGATTTGTTTTGGAAACGGTGGAGGCGGGAGTATCTCTTAGAACTGAGGTCCGCTCAATTCACCAGGCCTACACAGCAGCGAAGCATACAGGAAGGCGCTATTGTGCTGCTCGGTGACGAACGGACGCCCCGCCAGATGTGGCCGATGGCGAGAGTCAAGGAGACCTTCCCAGGAAGGGACGGTAATGTGCGCGCTTGCAAGATTGTGCTCCCAAACAGAGGGGAGATGCGCAGACCAGTGCAAGCCCTTTTCCCTCTCGAACTTCAAGGTTGGGACGTGTCACACAGTGCACAATGAGCAGAAATAGCTCATTGCGGGGGAGGATGTAGAAAATAGGAGACGGCCTCGAAGGGACGGAACGGGAAGACGCTCAACGTGGGGCAACGCGACACCCGCCCTCGCGCCGGGTCTGACCAAGGTCACAAGTGGCTCTCTCTATCTCTCTTTCTCCCGACTGCCCGAGGCCAACCGCTCGAGATGCCTTCTTTTCTCCCCTTCCCACTCTTCTCTTTTGTATCCATGTGTTTTGTGTCAAACTTCGACCCGTGTAAATAAAGTCAGTGTGAAAGTGAAAGCCACCGAGAGAGCGTCGTCTTTGTGAAGCTCCCGCGCGCGCGGCCCCGCCGCCCGAACGAGTCTTACGCGCAGTTCGGTTTTAATTAGTGCGGTTCAGTCGTTACTTGCCGGGGTGTCAACGGTCACAGTTACTAACGTTCAGAAGAAATAACACATGGCATATGTCCCGTGACATGGCGGTGCATCAACTGCCAAACCACTTGATTGAACTTACCCAAGGAGGCCAAGAACGCCATCTGGGTGCAAGTCGGTGATGATTACACGTTCTTCCTTGCGGAAGCCTCCATAGAACATGGCTCTGAAGACGTCATTCTGGACAGCCAAGATCATTCGGTGCGCCTTGAATGACCTCCGCTGACCGGGAAAGTGGGCACAGTGCACGACAATCTCTACGTCGGCAATTTCCTCACTGTTGAGAAATCTTGCGAAAGAAAACTGGAAGTGAAGGAGAGAGGTCAGGATTATGTCGTAGTGTGTGAAGGACTTCGCATCATCAAATCAATGACCACACCTCTACGACCCGGTACCACAAACAGTAAAAACTAAAAGGAGCCCCACATTCTGGCCCAGTTCGTGCGTCCAACAACATATGTCAGACAGTTACTGCTTCATTTCCCTTCCTGAAAGCCAATTTTCATTTTTTTTCTCATATTGAAGTCCTTAAGAATGCTGTTGGAGCATATGACCTCTTTGGTCTGTTAAGCACAACCAGCGTTGGCTAATGCATATGCCCGCCCACTCTGCTATTTCTCGCGCGTAAGCTTCACGATGTGCAGCACCGACATGTTCCAATGGTCAGCTTGTGAATATACAGGGTGTTTCACCTAACACTTTACACAATTTTTAAAAATAGGCTTTATGAGTTAGAACAGCGCCTATGTAGGCATAACATTGTGAGCAGTGCAATACATAAGAATACACCTTTTACATGGTGACTAGAACGCTGGTTAACTAATATTGAGTATTGAACTTTCTAACGATCACTTTTGGTATCCTTAATTATTGACAGGCGTTTAGCCTACCGTAAATAATGTCCAGATTAATTTTTAGAACTTCAAAAACGCAGTTACCCTCGGCGCTGTGGCATAACAAATTTTCCCTATTTCAACGAGTTGCGGGCACTGGAGAGGGTGTTTTGACTGCAAGCTTCTCGAAAGCGCGTATGTATTTTGGCTCGGTGTTGACAAAAAATCTTGGGCTACTGCGCCGAGGGGAACCACGCTTTGCAAATTACGTAAACTAATATGAATATTAATTACGGAGGGCTACACGTCTGTCATTAAGTAAGGAAGGCTAACAGTAATAATAAAAAAGGTAACGAATCGATACCGGTTATCCAGCCTACTAGTTAGGATGTATTTTATGTATTTTGAAGTACTACACCACTCACAATGCTGTGCCGAAAAAAAAAGCGCTCATGGACCCAAAAAGCATTGTTAAGAGGGTTAGCTCTTACTCATCAAGTTTCGATATTTCATGGGGTCTGCTACCACCTTTAGATCACAGGTTCATCCCTGGCATCAACTAGAAAACAGCAATTCTCGCATTGAGACTTGTAGCGCCATCTGGAATAGCATTGTAGAAACAATCACCTGCCGCGTGTCAATGATGACGTCACGGTTCAATATGGTGGAAAGAGGTGGAACTATGTGAGTAAGACGTCAGTGGACCAAATGAGGGCAAAAAATCGGTTTCTCGATTCCAAGATAGCGGCCATTAAAAATTGATTGCGCCCTTCCATCCCCTTCCCTCCCTTCCTCCCAACAAATATCCTATAACGGGTAGGAAAATTGTCCCCTTACGGGACCGCTATGTGTGTATTCATTCGTTCCGCTATATATACTCGGACAACAAGAGGCAAACAATTTTGGTAGGCAAATAAAAACCTTACGGGCTGCGGTATAGAAAGACAATTAAATAACAGGTTTGCATTGTACACATTCAATTAATAATTGAAGCGTTACCATGTTGCACGTCAAGCCGAATTCTAGGCCTACCTTGATCCCCATACGAAGGAAATTCCCTTTGGAACGTACCTTGAGGAGGTGTAACTCGACAACGGGAAGACGTGCATCGTAATTTCTCTGATAGATGGCGCTAGGCTAGTCGGCATGCGTGCACGCGTAGCCAACCATGGTGGAAATCCACCCCGTTTCAAAAGGAACACTCTTACGTTTCATCCATCCATCCATAATGAGCCGTCTCCCTCAGGAGCTCCTCTCAGATGCGCTCGTTCCGCCGATCATAGATTCGATTCGTCGATTCGTATTTCCATTATTGTACCTCCCTTTAATCTTATTCATATCAATCCTAGCCGCCGCGGTGGCTGAGTGGTTACGGCGCTCAGCTGCTGGCCCGAAAGACGCGGGCTCGATCCCAGCCGCGGCGGTCGAATTTCGATTGAGGCGAAATTCTAGAGGCCCGTGTACTGTGCGATGTCAGTGCACGTTAAGAACCCCAGGTGGTCGAAATTTCCGGAGACCTTCCCTGCGGCGTCACTCATAGCCTGAGTCGCTTTGGAACGTTAAACCCCCATAAACCAAACCATATCAATCCTAGTAAACCAAAAAACTTACGCTCGTTACCTTAACGTCTTCGAGAGGGTGGCGGCCTTTATTTTTAATTGTGTAAAGTCTTAGGCGAAACACCGTGCATCCGTGTGCGCGGGCGTGTGTGTGCGTGCGTGCGTGTGTGTGCGTGCGTGCGTGTGTTCCAAGCAGCGACCGCGCAATGGGCAGTCCCTGCTGAGGGAATTTTATTCGTCTACCAGTATCCTAATCTCCTTAGATGGTACCTTATTAGGAGGCAAAAATTTCGTTCAACGCCACTGCTCGCCCTTATATGCACGCTAAAGAACTACGAGTATTCTAGCACTGTTCTTGATTTCGAGGATGAAAGCGGTTGGATAACAGAGACTGATTACTACGTTCTAATGACAAACGAAGAAGCCACTTTAAACTAATTAACACGGACCTTCATTCAGCTAGGGAGGACAAAAATAAAATAGAAGGTCTCGAGGCCAGACGGTCGTTTCTACAAGCCGACTGCGACGACGTCAGGCACTCCTGTTAACAGACCTCTGCTGTCAGACCACAGCGCGTTGGCTTCCCAGCAACAATCGCGAAGGTCTAAACGCTCTAGACGCCGTAATTAACGAGGCTACCTTGAAATAAATCTCGAAAAATGATTCATTTTCTAAGTGCATAATTCTCAGGAATGCATGGCCAATAAATCTGAACGAGAACATTTTTGAGAGGGAAACAGTTTATGAACGCAATTTTTTATATAATGCGAGATCTCAGTATAACATTCACTATATCCGCAGATCACCCGATGGCAGTCTTGCATTTTTTTTTCTATTTAGCTTTTTTGCTATCGTCAAAAGTCTCTCCCACCAGTTTTCTACGGCAGTGTTAACCGTTCAATGCGATGAATAGAAACACTTTAAAAGAGAGATTTTGCAACATATCAGAAGAATTGGCAGTTACCTTGAATATTTCAATAAAAGTATATCACAGTTTTCCAATTTTCAATATATTTGTCCAGGAATGTTGAACATAATTGCCAAATAAGCCAGAAAAAGCCACACAGCTCAAAACGAAATTGTAATGTGAGTTGTGTTCAGCCTTCTTTTATAACCAGCTCACATTCCTTTACCACCACACACTCGAATCAGGCGGATAAAATGAGCTTATCATGCGCCTGGCAAAGCATTAATGAAAATGCGGTTGTAACAGTAATGCTCGTAAGGCTTAATTCTCCTGGCTTCTCAGTGTGGGTAGAAGCGTGGCTCGTGGAAGCGTGCCCACAACTCGCTCCCTCTCTGCAGTACTGGCAGAAGTAGCTCAGGCAATCGCACCGGGCGCTGCACCTGAAGGCTGGAAGAAAACAACGGCGCACAGCGCGTAAAACGTGAGGTGTCCGATGCACATGCACTGACATTAAGTGCACGAATGCCATTTTTATTGGCTTCCACGACGAGGGCAGAAGCCAAAGCAACAGACAGCTGGCCTTGCAAGACGCCCTCCCGGTTATCATGTCATCCGGCACTGTACGAATGAGCTGAAAGAAAGGGTGGACAGCCGTTATTTAGCTCATTGTGGGAGGCATACGACCTGAGCGCGAAGTTGTTTCTATGATGATGACGACAGGTTTTATTGCGAAAGCAATACTGCTCGAGGTTTCCGCTCTTGGCCGTCGTCCCGGAGAATCCACCATTGACCTTTAGTGTGACCAATGGGTGATGTCATACCAGCTGTGGAGAAGCGGGGCCCCAACTCGGCTCGTCGCGATCGTCCCAGCGAATCCTCCATGCTGCAGCTGCACGCCGCTACCGCGAGGGGCGCTCGCTGTGCGTGACGTCATGCCAGCTGTGGAAAAGCGGCTCCCCAACTCGGCTCGTCGCAGTCGTCCCAGCGAATCCTCCACGGTATGTCGGATGATGTGTATAAGGTGAAGCTGCAACGATGTGCTGCAGCTAAGAAGCGGCGGCGTGCGGAAGAAACGTATGAAGAGCTGGAACAACGTTTAGCTAAACGGCGTGCATATTGTAGTCGTTATGGAGAGCGCTAAAGAGACGCAACAACGACAGAACGAAGCGAGCAAGAGACAACGCGCTCAATAGACGCCAGAAGAACGCGCCACAAGACCCGAGAAGCGTCGTAACGAAGATGCGGCTGGAAGGAGTGACACCTCCCTTAGTGACTCTTCAACTGCGGAAGAGACCGCTTTGAATTCTCGAGAGCGTCGGAATGAGACGCAGCGTAGACGACGTGCCGAGGAAACGAAGCTTTCGCAATTCGACTTGGGTAAACCAGAGCTAAACCACAGACACCTTTTTATGGCGCAAGGGCACCTGTGGCCAAAGAGCGCCATGGCGCAAGGTATTTTCTTTTTCTCGAGGTGGGGGCAAAGACTCGAAGCTGTTTCTAGCTTTTTGTTGCAGCTTTCATAAATTATCACCATTGCTTTCTCTCTGCTATGACACCATTTCTATCGCTCTTAGATCGCGACACAGTTTCAGCTCTTTGATACACAATATGCTCACCAACACATAGAGCGCATGCATAGATAGGAACGTTGCTCTGACTGCGCCCAAATTTGGAGACTAGCAGACTGTCGTCCCACCTGCGGCATTCGCGCGAACTCCTCATCCCACAAAACAGAGAACGCGTTCAAAACGTCTTGGAACAGCGAAAGCCACATAAAAAATGCCTTGCGTTGGACTGAAATGTGTCAGTGCTGTGCGCAATTAAAAGTTCGCTCATACGTTTCAGCGGCGTGCATTAGTCGGGGCGAGCTATAAGGCTGGCCCTTGTGCCCACTGACGTCATTGGGGTAGGGGACGCGCGGTGATATGTTTCGGCTAAATCTGTTGCGAGCTACGGCGAGCTGCGATTTTTAAGTTATTTCTAAATTATACGGTCCACGCAGAGCATTAAAGTTTGACTCGAATACACGCATAGACCCCATTCAGGGATCTGTTGCATTAGAATATGGCCAAATAAATCATTTTTGGGTCCCTTTAAGAGCAGTGCTGGTTTCAACTAGCCAAAGCAGATTGGCGCGAGTAATCTTTTTACAGATCTTGAGCACCCCTGCCCCGCGGCAATTCACGTGCTTTATCTGCGACGAACCTGACCGCGTTTTCTTGCTTGAGGCCGCTGAGTGTTCCGCCGGCTATTCCGTATCAGGGTATTGCGCTCTAGCCACCAGGAATGCAAGCAAGGTGACCGCACAAGAATGTAAACGCCAACTCGACGCCGCGGACTCAGCGAAGTTTTCGGGCCGCTACTTCCTTCCCTGCGAGGCTGTTCGTCGGCTTGCGGAACTTGACCATTAAGCTGTTAATGACGGAAGGACAGCAGCCCAGTATAGCGCCGTGTGCGCCCAGAACTTGTACACGTTGTGCTCATAAACTGGTATAATGCGCGCTAATTGATGCTATGTGCTTGCGCTATCGGTGCTTATTCGGATTTGTCCGTGTTTTTGTTGACCTCACTTTTCGGCAAAGCACTCGGCAGAAGCTTCTTAGAGCGGGAAATATTTCCAGGGAACTGTTGCACTATTCGTGTTCAAAACTGTTGACACGTGATGGGAGATACGACGAGCCTGTTATCTTGAATGATTGCAACCACACCCAATTACTTCTACTTTGATGTGGATTGTTCTAGTTGCTTTTAGTGCTTTATCTCGAAGGTTCCTCTTCTTTGATGAGAGCTGAGCACGTCATTTGGTATATATAGCCGCCACTGAGTTGTTGTTTTCTTATGGGCGCATGTCAGCGCAATAACAATAATAATAACAATAATAATGATAGTAATAATAAATTGGTTTTGGGGGGAAAAATGGCGCAGTATCTGTCTCCCAATTCGGCGGACACCTGAACCGCTCCGTGAGGGAAGGGATAAAAGAGGAGCTTAAAGAAGGAAAGGAAGAAAGTGGTGCCGTAGTGGAAGTCTCCGGAATAACTTCGATCACCTGGGGATCTTTAACGTGCACTGACATCGCACAGCACACGGGATCCTTTGCGTTTTCGCCTCCATCGAAACGTGGCTTTCAGTGCCTAATTAAACTGCTCGTCTGCTTTTCACGACATTGTCCCCGCTTCGGCACAATATTTAGATATATTTGCAGCAGAAATGCTTCCTTTAATATCTCCGTCACTGCTGACACCTGCACCACAGACAAATCAAAGCTGCGTGAACGGATGAGAGGTGGGTGCTTTGCAAAAGCACTGAGAGCCTCCTGTTGCTGTGCATTGTGACTTTCAGCGCAAGTTTCGCCATTGTGTAAATTAGTTGTGACTCTTTTGGAACAAAGTTGCTAATATTGTTTCGTTATGTTTGCAATTAAAAATTGCACTCCGCAGGGAACGGAAGATGGGCGCTAACCACCCCGCACACATGTCCTCTTTTTGTACATAAAAACAGGGCAGCATTCATGAAAGGAGACTCTCCAAACAACGTCTTCGACCAGTTGTCCTTACGTCATGGGTTTGCAAGCCAGAATTCGATAGCTCCTCTGGTTTCAAGGCAAGTCTAATTATGCGGCCTGCTTCGCACTGTGTTTTTTTCTACCGCTCTGTATTTATAGCGCCCCTTCCCAGCGATTTTCTGATTGAAATATGCGACTTTTGTCAGCGTGGTGCAGCACATGCGGCATATACCGGGGCTTCTATAAATTGGGAACAGAAAGGCAATGGAAGAACGCTTGACGCATGTGAAACTGGTCCGGAAGCGAAACTCGATGATTTTGTCAGCCAGCCCCTTTGCCATAGTATTGTTTCCATCACGAATTATTTCATCCTAGAGTACCAGAGCTAAAAAAACCCGCAAGCTGCTTTCTGCACAGAGGGTACAACCGCGCCTTACCCGCGTACAGTCGACAGCACCTGCACTTATTACGACGGGAAAATATCCGCAGATATCTGCCTGGTCGAGAGGAGATTTGGATGGAAAAGAATGACACTCGACCAAAGGTTTGTTAGAGAACCAAAGTTTCGATGCCGATCCGACACCTTCAGGGTTGACTAGTGCGGAGCTAGAGGCGCGCAGAGTCACGAAAGCAGTGCAGAATTCTCCAATGGGCTTCAATCGGTACTCTGGCAGGGAAAAGAAGGAGTCGTTCCTTTCTCCTGTTGCGATGGGGAGTGGGGGGGGGGGGGGGGGGGGGGGCATAGATAGCTGTCCACGAGTATAGAGAGAAATTGCAGCTATCTGCCAGGATGCTTCAAACAAATGGGATGAAAGGCCGGTTCACACTGGCGAGTCGCAAACGTCGCGCAACCGATTTCGATCAATTATTTAGTGTTTACGAAGCTCTATAAAAGCGGGCAGGGAGCGTAAACAACTCGATTTAAGCCTGTCGCACGAGCTCCGCGACTCGCCACTGTGAACGCGCCCTAACCGCGACCACATGACAGCCGGTCTACGCTAATGGCGGGAGGACCTCAACTGGTGTAATTGCCGCTGTCCTTACTTGTATCGTCATCCGAGTCCCAGCACAGCCGCGTTAAGGTGGAAACAATGCTGTTCTCACACACCGTCCTGAATGGGGCCATCCCCTGTGTGTTTTACTGAGGGGAGGCGGCGGGGGGGGGGGGGGGGGGCATCATATCCTCGCCGCCCTCTTTCCAATTCATTTTGGGCTTCGGAGACGCTTGACAACAGTATGAAATCGCATCATAAGTTGGGGAAAAAAGAACAAAAAGCATAAATACTTTATATACAGTCCAAGCAACAAAAAAAGGAAAGAAAGAAGTGAAGTCCATCCAAGTTCTCAGAAAAACCTTTGAGCACGAACACAGACAAGCAAGAGGTGGGTGGAGGAGAGTGTAGTATAGTGTAACAATTTTGACGCGAGGTAGAGCCACTTCGCACTAGTTAAATTTTGCTCGAATTTAAAATAGCCGCAGAAAATACATACTTAACTTTCTGAGCCTGTGAGATGCCAGCATTAGGTTCGATATGAATCAAAATTAAGGGTTAACAACAGAAAAAGAATGGAGATACTGTGGAGGAGATTTTGTTATTTAGCTTAGTTTCACGAGATAGCATGAAAGAGCGACATACCAAAAGCACAATTTTTCTGGATATTTACCCCTGATTTGTGAACGCGTGCAACTTTAGAAATGAAATCTGTCCGCTACGTTTTCTGTATTCTTTAGATAAGAAAACATTGTCACAAATCCCATAAATATTGAACTATATTGCGACAAGCTATAGATTCTCAAAGTTCCGATGTATTTTCTGTGGACGCTGGCATCGGTTAGGCGAACAACTGCCATCCGTGAACATTGGATACGAACATCGGAAATGAAAGCCGAAGTGCTGGAGCCCCTAATTCGCATTTGGCCTAGCTAAGGAAATGGACTAGAATTTTTTTTGTTGTAAATTGTTGCCTAAACCGCCGCGGTGGCTGCGTTTTTATGGAGTTAAAACGCTAAGGCGCCCGTGTGCTGTGCGATATCAGTGCACGTTAAAGATAATAATAACAAATGTTTTTTTGGGGGGGGAAAGGAAATGGCGCAGTATCTGTCTCATATATCGTTGGACACCTCAACCGCGCCGTAAGGGAAGGGATAACGGAGGGAGTGAAAGAGAAAAGGAAGAAAGAGGTGCCGTAGTGGAGGGCTTCGGAATAATTTCGACCAGCTGGGGATCTTTAACGTGCACTGACATCGCACAGCACACGGGCGCCTTAGCGTTTCACCAAAAAAAACAATTATTAAAGCCCGGTTCGGGTGTCCACCGAAATATGTGGGACAGGCGTCCTTTCCTTAAATTGTCCAACGGGCCACGCGTCGCTCCGAACGGGCAATTGCGTTCTGTGCACTCCTTATGAACGCTGCAACACACTGTTGCGTCTCACTCTTAACAACGAAGCTTAATCTTCCTCCAAACAGTTGTAGTCGTTATAGGCAGCATGAACGAGACGCAACAACGACAGAACGAGGCAAGGGAGAGAGAACGCGCTCAAGAGACGGCAGAAGAACGCGCCGCACAACACGAGAAGCTTCGTAACGGAGAAGTCGTGCCACGTCCCGGAGTGTCTCCAACTGCAGAAGAGACCGGTTTGCGTTCTCGAGAGCGTCGGAATGAGACGCTGCGTAGACGACGTGCCGAGGAAACGAAGCTTTCGCAATTCAACTAGGGTTAACAAGAGCTAAACCACAGCCAAATTTTGTAGTTGACATTTATTCCGATCTGGAAATCCAACTGAAAATTAACTCGTAGATTTGCGATAAAATTTTATTTTCTAAGTATTTAGTGAAAACACTAATTTTTCAAAGCTGCTGCAACATCCATAGTCACTGCAATTATTTCCAAATGACACTTGTTTGGCATGTGACAGCGCACACAGTGTCGTAAGGAAAATGTACTTCGGGAGAGTGTCACTAGAATTGCCCGTATGACAGGGGTAAGGTTTAGTTCAACAAAGGTCGCGAGAGAACAGTGATGATTGTGCTTGACGACCTAAGCCTACTCGCGGAAACAACGCATTTCTTGTCGGATCCAGACAACGTCGCGCTCATACTGGAGCTCTAAGTGCGTTTCACATGTAAGCGAAAACGTTAGGGAATCCTGCCAACGCGGCGAAAAGACCTGCTTTCGAGTCGTCGCGGCGGTGCGCGGCGAGGAACATTATCGCTGCAACGCGCCGCTCAATCGCTCATTCGCTTGCATTTGAACCACCCTTCTCATTTAGGAACACACGTGGACGCTGGCCGGTAGCGCCATGAGCTCGCGAGCAGAAACGAACATGTTCACGCAGGTAGTTCTGGAAAATCTAAAGCACTCAAGCAGAAAACGCAAGTTACAAGACATTGTTTCCTGATAACCTTCCACAGCAAAGACAATAGGCCTCACAGGGCTGGTCACTAAGCTCGGCACCTTAGCAGCAAAGCGCACGCTCGAATGACAACGTATCAACTGCGCAATGACTCACTAACTGCTAAAAGGATACGAAAAACAGGCTACAAATAGCGCCCAAAAATCCACGGCCATTTAAGCCTGCTTATACGAAGGAATTCGAGAGCATATTTTTTTAAGGAAATGAAAGGACACAGTACCTCTCAGACCTCGGCACCTCGGTGGACATCTCAACCATGCCTTAAAGCACGCTGGGGCCGAATCCACGAGAGAGTTCGCTTTGGAATGCGTTCGCTTTCTCTCTCGCCACTTCGCTCCATTGGCCGTGTGTCGTCACTGCTGGCGGTGACATCACTTCACGGAGGCGGGACCACGGATTTTGCTTACGTCATGAGACATGTCAATCAAGTGAAAGCGAACGCGTTCGGTCGCTCTTTGTGGAACTCGGAAAGTGGCGTTCGCTTCAGAACGAGAAGAAACATGCCGGTAACTCTGTCACGGATCTTCCCGGAGAACACTCGGACCGAAGAATGGACTCGGCGACAGGTGTACCCACACAGATGCACATTTAATACACCCAACGTGACACACACACCAGCACGAAAAGCTAACAAAGGTAACACAAAGCACAAAGGCTATAAATACACACAACCCGGGAACAATGCTGCCAGCTTCTACTACTAGCGTTCTACTGTTAGCGGTTGGCTTTCGTGCTCACGGTTGGTTCGGTGCCGCTGCGGCGTTGTATGGGTCCAGTAGCCGGCGTCGATGTGGCGTTCGCCATGCTTGGGCTGACGTCACTGGCGGCGTCGTTGGCTGCGTCGTACAAGCTCCCCGTCCAAGCGCCCGTGGAGGTGATGTCGGTGTTGTTGGCGTGGGGGGCACCACCAGGATGGATGGCAACAGCGCTGGAGACACCCCTGGCCGTAGCAGGTGGCAGCGTCCTCCATTGACTCCACGGAACAGCCTCAGAAACGGCAGGAAGTCCACGATACGAAGCCGTAGATCGCGAGCTCACCGGAGGAGTAGCCGGCATCGCTTTCTTCCAGCGGAAGCGTCAATGACCCGCCGGAGCCTCCGCTTCTCTGTTCCCCCCCGCCCCCGTGCCTCACTCGCCTTTGCCCTTTTATAGCCTTGGCGCTAGTCCACGTAAGCCTTGTCTTCTCCTTCTTGCCTTCTCCACCTATCATCTCTCCCCATTTCACCGAATGCTTCCCCACCAGTCATCTCTCTGCACCTCAACGAATGCTTCTCCACGCATAATCTCTCTCCACCTCACCGAATGCTTCTTCTTTAGCCTTCGGTTAATCCACGTCGTCTTCTTCACGCATCTTTCGTTCATAATTTTATTTTAGACTTCCTATTACATGTGACAACCTCCCGTCGCCCCGCTGTTGTTCGCTGTGCTCAGCGAATGCGATCTACGGCATCGGCGGTCGCGCGTGCATGAGAATCCCTTCGACATGCCTGACGATGCCTTCCGAAGGCAATTCAGGCTGTCGAAGGGACTTGTACGCCGGCTATGCGAAGAGCTAGAGCCCCACCTTGGAGCAGCCAGGAAAGCTCACAACAGAGCGAAAAGTACTGTGCGCGGTACGGTTCTTCGCTACCGCGGACTTCCAGGCGGCAGTCGGCAGCGAGGAGGCAAGTATATGGCTCCCGCACGTTTTTACCAATTTGCCCCTAAACTCTGCATCTTCTCCCTCGAACGCGTTTCGGACCATTGCCAATCTAATTCCGGACTGTGTTGGCGAGCTCGTCGGGTCCAGCAGATGCGGAGCATGCTCCGATGCTCAGTCTTCCTTGCTCTTCTAGTGAAACCTACCTCTTGCGATCAGTCGTTAATTTAAGCCTCACCTTCCACGATGGGCAGTTTGCTCACAATCACTTCGCCAGGTTGCGATGACGCCACAAGGTTACACGACTTAGACTGCCCCACCTGCCTCTTAGCTTGTTTCTCTGGGGATTTTTTGTGGATTTTTCGCTTAAGGACAACGACGCCATATTTTCTGTGACACAAGCTCCATAACACTCTAGCGTTAAAAAAAGCAATGTACGACCAAAACGACCAAGAAAGAATTCCCATCAGTGTTTCTATTGCGCAGTATACTGTTATATGTCTTGAAACGATGTAGTGCTCGTCAATTCGCAGAGTTCTACTCGTCTGATAGACGGGGTGACTGAACACAAAAGCGGCCGCAGCTGAGGGACACAGCTGAAAGGCGCAGCTGGTAGCCGTGCCTCCAAGACGTCGCTTTCTGCGGGGGTGTACCAATAGCTAAGCGATGGCCGTCCGCATCTTACGTCACGTGGAGAGTAGACACAACTGTACCAATAGCTAAGCGATGGCCGTCCGCATCTTACGTCACGTGGAGAGTAGACACCACCTGGTGTTACTGCTTGACGCTGGCGAGTATTGATGGAGATGTCGAGCTTACTAGATGGCCTAACAAAATTACACTCTACAAACCCAGTTCACCGGATGCTCCTCGTGGAAGTTGAGAACAGCCATCTGGTGCATCTGTACAGCCAAGGCCAGCTATGCCTGACAAAATGGTGAAGAACAGTAGAATGTACGGCTAAGAAACCACGAGGAATCAAACGGCACAGCTGCTGTGACAAACTTTACCACTCGCACGGATTCGCTGCAGACGAATGCAACCGGGCACACGCAGACGACGCGGTGCCCTTAGCCAACGGAACGACGAGCGAAGCAGTCGCGAACAAAACCGAGTCCGTCAACGACGCCAAGAGCGGCGAACGGTCTCCTATACACGAGCAGTACAGCCTAAGCAAGACCTACGTTAAAGGGAGCACATGGAACGGCGAGGGACCATCTTCTGATTTTCGGTGTGATAACCATGGAAGCCGGAGGTGTAAGCAGGAACCGAGACCCGAACGCCGCAAACTGACGAGCCAACACAGGCGCGGAGCATCCAGGCCGAAGAAAATATTCGGTAACGGCACAGCTTAGAACGTGGCGCATCTTCCACGATCGATCCGCAGTTTAGTCGATGACCCTTGCATTGTCTAACGAGAATGCACGGTTGGAGACTTTCATAAAGCCCGATTATAATTGATTTCCTGCCAGACGATGAACAAAAAACTGCTGAAATTGAAGAGATCCGAACAAAAAAAAAAGGCACTAGAAGAGGAAAAACAAGAGCTCACATATTATTCACTTTAACTCCGATCTGAACTTATTGAACTGCACGAATGCATAACTCTCACCACACAATCGAACTGTCAAGCGCACAATTAAAGTGCACAAATGGCGCAAGCTTCGGCTTCCTGCGTGACAATCTTGGCTACGCGGTGCTTAACGGGAAAACGAAATGCACCTGTAGTAAAAATGATGGCGACATAAAATGAGCTGAATATTTAAAGAGGTTGGCAAAAATAAAAAGGCCCCTTGGCGTGATAGCGCAAGTAAAACGAGCATAAACAGTTTCTAACAATGAAAAAATATTTAAAAGGTAAGTTATGATTTTCCAAAATTTTAACAACAAAGGAGCCGGCGGCGTACAGCGGATTTGCATCTGATTGCCTGCCTTTGTTGTGTTGCTTCGCTTGTAGCTACAACAAAGATATGTTTTAAAAAACTGTGTTATAGCAAGTCAAGTAAACTGGTGAGTAGTTTTTATGCACCATACAAAATCAGCCTTCAAAGTCGCTGCTGGCGAGGTTACGCACTCGCCCCTCAAAGTGTGTTCCGTGAACGCACTCCAACCTGAGTTCACTCTTCTAAGCAAGAGATACTCCATGCGGTACGTTTAGATTTGACGAAGTGCACTTATAGACGTCCTGCATGTTTGTAAACAAACGAGGTGGCGCTGCAGTCGCTAGCGAGCTCATGGTAGGCAAAAGGACGGGGAGTGGCGTCGCGGATAGGTGTTGAGCGCGGGTTTTCAAGGCTTGTAATTGGTTTTGGGGGAAAGGAAATGGCGCAGTATCTGTCTCATATATCGTTGGACACCTGAACCGCGCCGTAAGGGAAGGGTAAAGGAGGGAGTCAAAGAAGAAAGGAAGAGAGAGGTGCCGTAGTGGAGGGCTCCGGAATAATTTCGACCACCTGGGGATCTTTAACGTGCACTGACATCGCACAGCACACGGGCGCCTTAGCGTTTTTCCTCCATAAAAACGCAGCCGCCGCGGTCGGGTTCGAACCCGGGAACTCCGGATCAGTAGACAAGCGCCCTAACCACTGAGCCACCGCGGCGGGGCAAGGCTTGTAGGCGCGTTTCCAGTTTCTGCGAATCATAGCAATGGTCGATGCTTGCAACTTAGTAATTTGTTGAAGTACACGAGCTCGCGTTGGCCACGTGCGGCCTATAAAGAGAAATAGTTTGCCACTGTATTGTATATATGGTTAGTAGTAAACATGTAGAAAGCGTTCCTGCCGTTTATTTATGCGCTAGGCATTGAATGAAACAAGTTTTGACACTCTGCACTAGCCGAAATGATTTTACTTCGGGACAGTAGTGAGGGGAAGTGCTGGCCTTGTTTCGTCGGAGCAGTCGTGCGCTCATCGTCTGCTGACATACGTACGTGTCGCGCTGTGCGAAAAGTGGGGGCAGCGTCGTGTCCCCGATCTCCTGTCTCGCTTAGCGCTGTTTTTAGCCGCATGACCACGCACCAGCCAGGCCGACTTGTCCTCTTGTTAAGCTGGTTTATTTGGTGAAAATTTTTGATTTCTAGAATTATTTTCTTTCCTAGCCCTGAAGTCTAGCTTCGTGACGAAAAATTATAGCAAAATATTGAGTACAAATTTATAAATTACGCTCTTTAGAAGTGTGGTCGTCAAAAATTGTGAGGTAATTTCTTTGATTTCCGTGCCGCATTTCTTTGACCAAAGCGAAATCGAAGATGCCATAAACGAGGGAATAAACTTTAAGGTTCGTTTTGTGACCTCTCACATTTTCTGCGACTGGATCACTCACCTTCGTAATTCGCATGAAAATCAAATGATTCCATTTGTCGCAAACTATTCCTGAGACGTTAAGGAGCGTAATAAATCTCTCGATTTTTTTACTGTACTGTGTTAGTTACTTCTTGTAAGAAACGTTTTCATGTAACTATGCATGCATAAGTACTGATCATATAGAAAAAGAACTAATCGCGTCATCGTACAGAACAGGGCTTTATGTACATGCTGGCATAAAAAAACCGCACTATCTACTCAATTATTTGAGACCTTGGGGGGACTTGACGACGGTGTTAATTATACTTACCCAAAACTGCACCAGGTATAGCTATAAATAAAAGGAATTACTAAAACTAGCGTAGGAATTTCATATTTGCACCAAGTTTAGTTACATATCGCATGCATGAATAACGAAAACACTTTTCATTGCCGCGTCCCCTCTCAATCTCACCACGTGTCTGTTAGTAGCACGCCTGCGGCTGCTTCTTTCCAAACAAGCTTCGCGATCATGTACTACCTCATGAAACATGACACATGCATGATGCAATGAAAAAGCATATGGCGTTTAGCACACTTAAGGTACGCTATTCTAAGCACACCAACGCGACCGCGCAACATTGACACAACTTACCAGACTTCTTTCTACTCGAATGAAATAATTACGTCGTCATATCAAGAAATAGTTTCAAGTAAATATTAAATGTCATAAAACGCGCCATTAAAACATGGTGTGCTATTAACAAAAAAAAAACGCATTCCTTGGGGGCGAGTGAACCTGTCGGTGCCCCGTGCACACCGGCTCAAGGTGATAAGTACGTGTGCAGCTACATATGTCTTTTTTTTTCCTTGAGCAATTATCAGCCTACTATCGTGAAGTTCAGGTGAATGAACGCAGTAACTTGCATGCTATTAAGTGCATTGAGTGGCAGTGCCTATCGACTCCCAGACTTCGCGCTTTACTACCGTGGCACAATGCCTGTTAGCCAGTTTCCGAATGCGGCATTTATGCGCGAGAAACCTATCGAGGCTAATTTAATATTTTTTATGCTACTACGCGGATCCAGCAGTGACGCAGCTGGTCAACACATGCTGCTTCTGCAGTGCACAGGCTTGAAGCAGCCGCCGGTAGCTGCGGCAGCTGCGGTAGGCGCGGGCAAGCGGAACCTGTTTTGCCTACCATGCGAAAGTCGCTGCTAACATCAGCGCCACCGCATCTTCGTGACGTCGCGGGGTGAAGGAGGTCCATAGCCTTAACCTCTCACACGGGCGCATTTAGTGTCACTTTAAACGAGCGACATTCGCCTAAAGCGTCATTCGCGCAGTGTCGCACGATGAGCTTTAGTGGCGCTCACTACAGAACGCACTTTCCCCGTAGTGAGTTTGGCGAACTTGCTTCACTTGGCCATTAAAGGCGAGCGTGCAGTCTCAACAATAATACTAACCCCCGAATGCAGAAATGTAACTTGGCTCGCGCTTCGACTCAACTTCGGCAAGTCGAGTTGAAGCACCAAGGCGGCTTCAGAACGGCCAAGTTGGGTTTCGTGTTTCATAGATGCTCAACCTGACTTGCTTCGTCAAGTTAAGCGCGTGCTTGAAAGCGAGGGCGCATTGCTCGTCTGGGGATGAGAGTATTGAACAATCTATTATAATAATGCCCATTTTGCTCCTATAAAACAACGCATCTCGTTCAGCAGTCATAAACAGGCACTAGGTGTGAGTGACCTGCATAAAATTGCTAACAATAAAAACTACATTTCAGTGCTACCCGCTGCTTCCACTTGATTGACGTTTTTGGCTGGCAACGTGCTCCACATTGAGGCAATCCTAGTTGAACCATAGCCAGTTTTTCCCATGCTTTTCCTGCTCCCAGCGGAGACCAGCGCCTCAGTTCACGTTCGAGGAAAAGGAATTGTTATTGTGTTTTGTTAACGCACGTCGGCATATATTAGAGTGCAAAAAAAACGATGTGTCGTCGCTGGCAAAAAAAAAAAAACGCCGCTTGGAAAGAAATTGCCGGGCTGTTTAACAGCAATCACGGGTTGACCCGACGTGACCCCAATCAGCTCAAGAACTGCTGGGCCAACCTAAACAAAAGTCGAAGGAAGAGGACGCGAGGAAAAAGAGAGATCGCCACAAGACAGGTGAGCGCGGCTTGCAGGCCGTTTACAAATGTTTGTTCCTGCATGCTTTGTATGCCATGGATAAGGGCATGATTATTCTACTTCGGTCGGCGTAAGCAACGTGTACTGGAATGCATAGTTTTTTAGGAACAGTGTGATAACACGTAAATGGGCACGTAATAACGTTTCGGTGCAGTGTACTCTGCTTTATTTACAAACGCAGATGAATGCAGCCTGCGTTAATCGTGTAAATAATGCCCAAGCAGTATCGTGTACAGCCTCCGTAATTTTTAAAAACTACAGAGAATGTTTGCTACATTCAAGTCAGTACGAAGGCATATGCGATTTCTGCTGCATAGAAGACTATGATGAGCGGGCAGTGCAGTGGGACGGAGGGCTCGCGCCTGGCCAGCAGCGAACTGACAACGGACGATTTTGCTCGGAGTTGGTACCATTCGCATACTATCGCGCCGCGAAGCCAAATTGGGTGCACCGTAGACCAGACGGTGTCTACACTGGCGACCTTCATGTTCATGAGGAAACTTGCCGCGCTATTGACAGTTGCTTGGTACTATTGAATATCCGGAAGGCTGTACATACAGCTACCTACCTTTACTCGTTCCTGGCACTGCTGGGACGGGTGGCACAAAAACGTAGCGAAAACAACACACAGTTGCATGCATTGGTGTGCCTTTGGTTGCTTTTGTGTGGCACTTCATGAACAAAATATTTTAATGGCGCATTGTCTATAAATTAAGAGTAGCTTCACTGTGTGCGGTGTCTTTTTTTTTTCAGGAGGAGGGTCAGCTCAATGCACTGTGAGCGCTCAAAGTGAGCAAGTCATTGCTGTTGCCAGCCACATAATGACCAGGGTAGGCAACCAGACTGACTCTGATGGAGGCATCGACCTGCCACCAGTGGCAAGTTTGCCTGTTATAAGATTGTTGCAGCCAATGGTGGATGGAGCAGGCAATGAAAAATTCCATTATGCAGGTAAAGAAAGCACTTTGCATGTTGTAGAAAAACAGCACTCCTCTCTTTATATTCCTTTGATGACAACGGCAGCGTGTACTGTCAATTGACGCTGTTTCAATGTTTTTTATTGCCTTGAAACTGCTATGAGGACTGTGCAGTTCATCTACAACAAATTATAAAAATCTCATTTAATACAACACTGTGGAAAGCTGCTCTACATGTGGTTGGCTGAATGTTTGTGCAGATAAAGGCTGCATTGGTTGACAGTGCGAAAGGATGACCTGCTCCAAGCTGCATGTTGTTGGACAGCACTCTGAAGGCATTTTGACTTGACGGCTTATATTCATGTGAGTGGTATGCTGTGTTCCTGTAGCGGAAGGCGAGGTGTTGGTCAACCGTCGGACACCGAGGGAGCAAGCATTCAGTGCTGCAACCTGAACTGCATTCATTATGACATTCTCTCCTGATGATGTTTTTGAGTCTTGTTTGCCATTCCTGCCTCACTTTAAACGAATGCCAACTTTAATGCAGTTTCATTATGCATGCACTCCTTCACATAAATTTTCATATTTCTGTGTACTTGTACATGATGGTGCTCCAGGGATAAGGTAACAACATTCTTGTTGTGAATAATGATGCAGCTTGCTTATGTGTAATGCTCAAAGCCTTTTCGAATTTGGCTGCTAGTTTCAAGGAAATTGTTAGTTTTGCAATGCAGAGGTTTCACTCGAAGCGCATGTTTTCTGTAGCCCTCAGGCTCAGGCTGCAGTATTTGTCACCTTTCTTGTATGCCTCACCTTGGCATTTGTGTCGCATATATGCGGCGAAGCAAGCAGGCAGGCATTACAAGGAAACCTTTGCAAAAAAAATGAAAGTGGATTAGCTCAACTACTCCAGGATATACAAAGTGAAAGCTGTCGGCGTTCATTGGCATTGACAAAGTTCTAGACGCTGATGATTTTGAAGAAAGGAAGGGCGTATAACTGGCTCCCTGGGCCAGAGGACACGCATGAGTACAAACTAGCAAATATACTAAAATTGAAAAGAAACCCATTGAATGAGCAAAAAAGCTGCAGGTGCAGAGTTAGAGGATAACCACATGTGTAAAACTCGGGGCCTGCGTGACTATCACTACTGTATCAGCAGAAAAAAATAAAGTAAGGTCATCAGGCATAATTCAGAGTGAAAGGTGAGGAATATGGCAGAACAAAACAATGACCAAACTGGGGCCCCCAGAAACAACGGCAGCTATTTGGCGCCGAGAAGGGCAAGTGGTGCCTTATATAAGAACATTATAAAGCTTTCGTTATAATGTCTCTTCACCAATTGACCCAACAATCTGTGCTGTTGAGGCAGACAGCTAATGTGTTGTAAGCTTAGGTTTGTCCAACTAATTTTTACCTTTTCTTTATTACAGAAGACTGGGAACCTCCGCTCGTGGATGAGCCGCAGTCACCAGCGGCTGCTGTTGGTAAGAGTGGGGCAACTCCAGAAGCAATTGAGCAGGAGAGCAATCTCTTTTTTCCTGCTGTGCAACCTGCTGATGCTTCCAGCACAGCTGCAGCAGGCTGCAGCAGTGCTACAGTTGCTTCTGGAGCTGCCGCTGGTCCCACTACTGCTGAAGCAGTGGCCACCGGTGACGCTGGCAGGGCTCCAAGAGGGCGGATGGCCCTTTTAGAAAGGTCTCTGGCAGATGAGAACGACTATAGAGCGGCCTTACTGCGCGAAGAGCATGGACTGCGTCTGCAGCTGATGCGAGAGGACCACAACAGTATTCTGCAAGAGCGGCAGGAGAAAAAACTCCTTGACATCCAGAAAAAAAAATTGGAATTGGAAATCTTAGAAATTGAAAAACAAATCAAACTTGAACAGCTTCGTAGGCTGCGAGAGGCACCAGAATAAACGGTGCCTATGACTGAATGAAACTGGAATGCTGTGTGAATGCTTGCACAAATATTATGTGTCAAATCCACATAACTACACTTCATTTGCACATGTACCGTATTAAGCACATGACTCGGTGGGAACAGACATACAGCCCCGTCACCACATCGCATGCAAGTCTGACAAGCTATCGCATAGCAGGAGGCAGGTAGGATGGTTGCGTGGTACTTATGCTGCTATGGCTATATGGATCTTTGGATGCAAACAGCAATTTATTCATAGAAATACGAATTGCTGTATGCTACAAATATGGCTGCTCTAGGAAGGAAAAACCTCCCCTGGCATTGCTTGCAAAACCAACCAGTAGAGAAAATTGCAGGCCACATTGTTAAAGTTTCCATGTATAAAAAGTCAACAATATTGGCTCACGCAAGTCAACACCACATAAATGCTCAAAGGCCAACACCACTCTCTACTCCTTCCATTATCTTTACTGTCTCATCTAACCTAAACCCTCGCAGCTAGTGCCTCCTACTCAAGAACCGAAACCCTTAAAGAATGCGATTCCTCCTATGCTGTCTACAAGGTGGGCCCATAGCTTGAGTCAATACAATGCCACAGCCTCCCGCTTTGCTGAAGTAATCTATTGCTTCAAAAATATGGCCACCACATTCCTGTGACAAGCCGCACTAGGCATGACAAAAAACGACTATAAAGAAGCATGCATCAAAAAAACACTTGCTGATGGCCCCCACGTTCTGCTATTTCGAACCCCGCCAAACCATGTAACAATTTCAAAACATGCCAGTTCTCGATGAGTGGAATCAGCACAGTTCCAAGAAGGCCGGCTCAAATGCAAAGCCAGATTTAAGCTGTGACAGCCAACCAGTAACTGCATGTACAAATCAAAAGAACCGCTAGTCCAAGTGTTTGCATGTAAAAGATTTCACTACAACACTTGCGAGCTAGAAGTAGCTACCTAGTCATATCACAAACCATTCATTGAACCCACAAAACAAAAAGTTGCAAACACTACTGGGGTCATAAATTATCTTTCAGTGGTCCACCATGACTGCGGCAGCAAGGCGTTCCCAAACATCAGTAGTGCCCGCACACAATGATCTCGACTAACTGTTGGTGTTGGCTCATGACGACTCACTTTATGATCTAGGGTTTGTATTCAGCCATGCAAAGCAAGGCACCTAACAAACACCAGGTGCATTTGGCTCGAGGACAATGAATATTGAGTGCAACTGCTCGCAGACAGATTGTGTAGCCTTAGCAACAGTTACAGGAGTTCTATGTACGACCTGTGGGGTTTGACATGGGGAGATAAGTACTTTCTCCCCACTCAATCGCGGCTGACACGGTTCAAAGCCGCCCGGACCCCACCCCGTGATCGCGTACGCTACCGAGCGCTCGCCGACCACGGCGGGCCTTGCTCTGGGGGAACAAAGGAACGACACATTGGCTGACACAAACAGGCATTTATTGCTACAGAAACAATAACGCCAGCTAGCAACAAGGTACGCTAATGAATCAAGGACGTCCGACTCACCAGCAAGGTTCCGAGCGAATGTTCGCCCGCGCTAGGGCAAGGGATATAAACTCCGCAGGCCGGACGGGACGAGTACGGGAGCCTGTCTCCCCGTCGCTTCTTCGCCCCGTCGGCGAAGAGCGGAGCCCCCGAGCGACGCGTCCGCCCAGGGTGATTATCCCGGCCCAAGAGACCCCATCTCCCGCGGGCAGGCTTCAGCAGTCTCCCGCGCAGCGACGCTGGCGCTCTCTCTTGCCAGTTAATGTAACTGACAAGGGAATCCGCCGCCGCTGCACGGTGCCTCGCGGGAAAGCAAACTCAGGGGGCTGCAGGGCAGGTCCCCACATCCCCCCAACCTTAAATAGACCCACGCGCCTGAAAGTACATGCTATGGAGGAGTCTCCTGGTCTTCATGTCTTTGAGGCACGTCTTGCAGCGGAGGTCACGCCGACAGCGTCCACGCAGACTTCCGCGGTATTCCGAAGGCGGCGTGAAGGTCTCCGCTGGGACGACTCGTATGGCCCGCGGACTACCGTGTCCGCAGGCCCGCGAATCGAAGGCCGGTGGGAAAACTGCAGGCCAGGATCCTGCAGTAGTCGCCAGGGCAGCAGCAGCCGGAGGTGACTGCTGACTGGTCTCGCCACAGCTGCCCCGGATGGATGCGGCGAACAGGATACAGGCCGCTCCGTCGCAGCAGGTGGCAGCGAGACGATGTGCACCGGTCAGCAAGCCTGGGTGGCTCCACCGGATCTGCAAAATTGTCGAAACGCTCTCGGCGTGCCTTTAACGTAGGTCACGGGAGGGGAAACGGCATCCGCAAGGGCCTCGTGGCACAATGCCTAACTTGCTAGCAAAACGTGTCGGCGGCTGTGCAAACGCAAAGTTCGAGTGAACAAAGCCCTTTCTTGAGTTGAACGAGACTGCTCAGTTCGTGCGAGGTTACAAAAAAAACGGACGGGCAGCAAAGTGCGCCCCCTCTCAACGTCACGGTCCGGTGGTCATGTCTCTTTTAATGTGGTGCAGGCAGCTCCGAAAAGCCTCAGGCCCAACGACCACTCCGACAACGGCCGTGACCACAACAAAGACCCGAAACGGGTTTTGTGCGCGCAGCCGCGAGGAGACATCAGCTTTGTGGGGTGGTCCTACCCCGCTCACTGCACAAAGCAGCTTCTGAGCGGTCGGCGCCCACCGTATCGGACGGTGTCGGAGCGCCCGGTGCCGAGCTGCAATACCAGCGAGCTCGTAGCGGCACCCGTGGCCCCAGGCCACCCGGCTCCCGGAGCCGCGACTCCCAGAGTCGAAAAAGAGATAGTAGAGAAAATATATACAGAAACTCGGACCACCCACGCGGCTTCCGTACTCACTCGCTTCGGGCTCGGCGACTCCGCGGGCGCTAGGCCTCGAACTCCCTCGATGCGGACCAAGTCATTCTCACGAAGAAACTCCAGGGAAAAAAAAAATGTGCTGAGCATGTCGAGAAGTTCAAACATGCTGCAGCGCAATACACCTCGCACTCAAGAAAGCATGCCGCAGGTCCTAGCGATCAAAATTCACTCTAGGCCTAGCACTTGTCAAGTCCGGACAAAGAGCGTTCCTCGAACCGAACCGACAGTCGTCCAATGTTCCAAGAGCAGGCCCCACGTTGGGCGCCAGATGTGGGGTTTGACATGGGGAGATAAGTACTTTCTCCCCACTCAATCGCGGCTGACACGGTTCAAAGCCGCCCGGACCCCACCCCGTGATCGCGTACGCTACCGAGCGCTCGCCGACCACGGCGGGCCTTGCTCTGGGGGAACAAAGGAACGACACATTGGCTGACACAAACAGGCATTTATTGCTACAGAAACAATAACGCCAGCTAGCAACAAGGTACGCTAATGAATCAAGGACGTCCGACTCACCAGCAAGGTTCCGAGCGAATGTTCGCCCGCGCTAGGGCAAGGGATATAAACTCCGCAGGCCGGACGGGACGAGTACGGGAGCCTGTCTCCCCGTCGCTTCTTCGCCCCGTCGGCGAAGAGCGGAGCCCCCGAGCGACGCGTCCGCCCAGGGTGATTATCCCGGCCCAAGAGACCCCATCTCCCGCGGGCAGGCTTCAGCAGTCTCCCGCGCAGCGACGCTGGCGCCCTCTCTTGCCAGTTAATGTAACTGACAAGGGAATCCGCCGCCGCTGCACGGTGCCTCGCGGGAAAGCAAACTCAGGGGGCTGCAGGGCAGGTCCCCACAGACCATGACCTTTACACTTGGAAATTAAAAATGCTCACAGGTCACACACTGTAGGTTGGTATGTTTCACCATGACACAACAATGCCTGGAATCCTCTCCGCACATATGCTGCTTCTTTCGCTTCTTTCTCTGTGCCAGTTACTGCCCGTTATGCAACTTTGTTGTAAGAGATTGAGCTGGACGAGGCATGTGGATCATGTCAGGAAGCCCATTTCAGACCTAAAGAATCGACCTTTTGCACCATACTATGACAACAACCAACTCCTACTTTGAACAGAGACGGGAGAGAGCGACAATGCACAACAAACCACTCGAGCATCGTTCCTTGAAAAGAAGGCTCCAGTGTGACAGCTGAAGGTTCGACCGTTATACACCATCTTGAAAGCAAACCAAATGAAAAGAATACACTCATGTTTTTTTTTATTTCAATATAGCCAAAAAAAGTGAGAAATTTAATAACTGATTCATAACACACCTCTGTTGGCAAGCCAGAAAACAAAACTTCGCAGTGATCTGGAATTTCATCATTGTAGGCAATTGGGAACGTCTCGTTTCGTTGTAAAAGGGATATTTGAAATTAATGATTGTGCAATGGGTTTTCCGGGCAGAAAGTACAAAGCGCAGAACAGCGTTCACAGACAGTCAACGGTTCCAGCAGCACCAACCCGAAGCACGCGCTTGCCGAGAGCGGTCCCGCTGCCACATGGGCACTTCTTTGTCATTACAATTGTGACATAAAAACAAATTTATACTCAACATATGGAAGACATGCAAGAGCCCAAGCTTGAAGTGCAAGCCGGGTGAAAGTAGGAAAGACGAAGTAGCAGAACTACTTGCTGTGAGGAACCTGAATTCCATGCCGCTACCAAAGCAGCCACACAAATGTTTGCTCTGTGGAAAGGTGCACAAGCCCTGCGACTGCTCCACCTAAGGCCTAACTGTTGTACTTTACCAAATCTGGTAATTTTTCACATGCTTGTAAGCAAAGCCGCCAAGGCAGCTGCTCTTAAACAAATGAACTGAGCGCCATTAAGACCCTCAGCAGCAGGGTCAACAAGAGCTTTTCTGGTATTCGCCTCCTGCAAGATCAATACAGCGTTCTTGAAAAATAGCATTTGAAATAGAACACTATAGCAAGAAATGCAGAACCTAGAAGTGGAAGAGTAGCAGTTTGTTAATGCAACAAGCTCGCAACTTAAAAGCTTCCGAAGCTGAGAAAATATCTAGTGTAAAGGGGTGTATTCGCAGTGAAGGTCTGCGGTCGTAGATCAGAGAGCGTCATGATGAGCACACTCTCAGGAGTCACTCAGGATCCCCAGCTGCACTTCGTCGACCTCTTCGTCCCGCCGCTTGAACTGCTGCTAGTCGTTCCCATTGCTCTAACATTTCTTTAGTTCCTGCACAAAAGTTGGGATACGGGTAGCATGAGCAAGTGCGCATTATAAACATGCTTTATTCAAAATGCATGGGACAGTGTTGAGGACTGTGCATTTCTTACCTATGTGAAGCTCTTCTGGATGAGCACCCGTCGTGCCTGCATTCCCGACAAGCTGTCGCTGACAGCATCAACAGGTGGCAGGTGCTCTGGCCGCCTCGCTGCTGTCGTGCTGGTGCGAGCCGGTGGAGCGTCCTGGATGGGAGCGCTTTCAATAGGAGGCTGTGGCTCCTTCATCAAACATGCAAAGTTCTGCAGGGCTGCACACGCTGTGATGATCACTGCAGCTTGTTTCGGCTTGTGCTGGAGCCCCATATCCAGACAAGGGAAGAGGCGCTTCCAGACACCGAATGTCCTTTCGACCACATTCCGTGTCTTTATGTGTGCTTTTTGGTACCTGCACGTATAAAGGAATACTGCGTTGATTTAATGCCACAGCTCGAAAGTGTGGTCAAGCTTTGTCAACTTTGTCATGCACTGTCATTGGAAACATTAACTAACCTTCCTTGCGGTGAATTTGCACAGTGATTGCGTGGTAATATAGCGCCTAGAATGTAGTGCTACTCTTCAAGGAGCATGGAGAACGAAGCTACACTCTTCATGGAGTACAAAGCTACATTATAAAGCAGTACTAAAACAAAATGCTGGGCCTCGATCGCATATTCCGAAGAGACACATTTCGTTATGTGGGACGCCGTAGTGAAAGGCTCCGGAAATTTCTACCACCTGGCGTTCCTCAGCGTGCAACGACGTCGCACAGTACACAGGCCTCCAGCATTTCGCCTCCATCGAAATGTGAACGCCGCGGCCGGGATCGAACCCGCGTCTTTCGGGCAAGTAATCTTGTGATTGTACGTTCGTAGCACCGCGGGGAAATAAATAAAATGACAACACGTACACGACGCGAACGAATACGAATGAGCTGAACAGTGGTAAATGTTCAGAGAATTTCAATTTTCATTGCTCACCTGCACATTGATGGCGAAATAGCCTTTGCGGTTTCGGTAGACTTCCGCATCTGCGCCACTCGGGCAGTTGATGCGGTCATGCGTGCAATCTATGCAGCCGGTCACAGCAGGGAATTCACCGATCTCATAAAAGTCCCACATCAGCTTTTCAAACTGCGAGACGGCTGGAAACTGCACCAGCATCGGGCGCAGGTGCTTGGCAATCAGCAAGGTGACCTTGCCAACTGCGCGGCACACCGTGGGCTGCGAAATCCGCACCAGATCCCCGGTGACGGTTTGGAAAGTACCGGCCCCATAAAACCTCAAAGCCAGGAGTAGCTCCAGCATCGGAGGAACAGGCTGTCCCCTGTTGTCGGGACTTTCACGCAGGGACAACACGGTGAGCAGCTCCCGCACGGCGTTCTTGGAGAACCGATAGCGGGCGAGGAACTGCTCGTCGTCGTAGGGCTCCATGGGGTTCCCCCGATCTCGTAACGCTGGCCGTGGAATCTTCGGCAACGAATGGGCCTCAGAAAATACTACGTCCATGGCGTGGCAAGCGAACTCGAACGCAGCTACCCTCCGCGCGAAGTCCGATCGGTAGGTGGCCATGTTGGAAAATACAACAAAGTCAGCTTCAAGCAAGCTCCTCAGCCGACTTGAAGTTGGACCGAACTAGGATCGAGCCAAGCCGGTTGCAAGTCGCACTTCAAGCCGAGTTTGGTTTATGAAACACGATGGAGCTCACTTGAGACCGATGGAAGTTAAGTTCGAGCCAAGTTACATTTCTGCATTCGGGAGTAATTGGTTTCGGGGGAAAGGAAATAGCGCATTATCTGTCTCATATATCGTAGGACACCTGAACCGCGCCGTAAGAGAAGGGATAAAGGAGGGAGTGAAAGAAGAAAGGAAGAGGTGCCGTAGTGGAGGGCTCCGGAATAATTTCGACCACCTGGGGATATTTAACCTGCACTGACATCGCACAGCACAGGTGCGCCTTAGCGTTTTTCCCCCATAAGAACGCAGCCGCCGCGGTCGGGTTCGAACCCGGGAACTCCGTATCCGTAGCTGAGCGCCCTAAGCACTGAGCGACCGCGGCGGGTGACATTAAAATATTTATGAGATTTAAAGGCATTTAAAATTTCCATCTTATATTCTTGAATGTGACTTTTAATGAGAACTTGTTTTAAGTCATCAGCAACTAAAAAAATTCAGGGGGACACACTGTTGACCTGAAGTGCAGTGAGGCGAAAGCCTTTAGCGCGGTTTTGCTGCTTGTGTCGCTGATGTGTGATGAAGATGTTGATTAATAACTACACAATTGCTCGCTTCACGACTCTTTCGCTGTAGTTCATTAGCGTCCGCACGCTAGGTTGCTGGAGAGCGTTTAGGCGGCATCCTTCCGGATAGGCGTTCACGAGGCGCCTGGCAACACTGCATGGTGAGCGCTCCTCTCGAAAGATGGTAGCGCCACTCAATGACGTCACACGCATGCGCAGTACGTTGAAGCGCATGTGCATGGCATGGTGGTGCCCTGCGCATGCGCAGTTCTTTATCGTATACGGAGTTCCCAGTTACGGCATACTACAACAACCACTACCCTACTAATTAAATAATTACCACTAAATTTCTAATCACTTAACTAATTACTAAATACCTGATTGCTATTTAACGTGGGGGAATGCGAAAGCATGTTTTTTGAGGAAAGGACGCAGTAGCTCTCAAATCTCGATATCTGGGTGGACACCTCAAGCACGTTTGATTGACAGCTATAGTATGAAACTTTTCTGCGAACATCCCCAATGCCGAGTCATGAGCCTATAAAGGCTTTCGCATTAATAATGCGCACACCGGAACAGCTACTCTTGCTCTGCAATTGACGACGATCCCCTTTCGCGATAGGCCTAATGGGTCCGCATGGTTTGTGCGTGCAATGTCGGCAATTGTGGAGAGCAGACTCAAGTTTTAGCGATCGCAAATGAATAAACAGTGTAGTTTTGACAAAAACGACCTGATATTGACTGTTGCTTGCATTGCAGGACACGCCCGCACTGTACGATAAGCGCCGTGCGGATCTGCAGACTGCCGCTCAGTGTTTTAGGCAGCCGTCAGCAGTCGTCGTCGCTTGTTGAGTACAAACAAGGCAGTTTTAATGAAGGCAAACGGTCACCGAACATGGTCCTCAGTAAACTGATTCAAAATGAAGTAGTCATCTCATAGCAGAAGGCACGGACGATTAGCAAGAAGTGCCGGTCAGCCAAGCTGCTACCAATAGTTTGCTAGGTGCGTGGTCGCATCGGCGTTTCCTACAGAGTTGTTGCTCTGTGTAAACAAGAAAAGGGATATAACATTTACAAAAATGAGATGATTTAAGATAACTAATGGGCAGCTTCCGTTTTATGTCAAGCAAACGAGCACTAGCAGATTTGTTCACGGCGATGTAAACAAGAGCACTGATCTGCAGTGGTGCTCATCGGTGCATTCCTGGAGAAATTTCACGCTTATGCTGTAAGTGTTCAGTGGTGTACCATGATCGTCAAGCACTCGTTTAGCGTGTATACAAAATATTTCCTAAAATAAAGAAGCAGAAAAAAGCGAGCAATGCGTAGGAAAATCAACACCCACAGAACCGAAACAGACCGGCGTCTATGTGGGCGGGCCGAAGCGATTGCGACGGCTGTGTTCGAGATTCGGAGGCAACCCGAAATCTCGAATGTGTTCGTGGTGCGGCTATGTTCGATTGCGAAGGCTGTGTTCGAGGTTCGAAGGCATCTCAAAATCTCGAATGTCGTCGTGGAGCCCCGGGTTCAAACCCGACCGCGGCAGCTGCGTTTCGATGGAGGCAAAACGCTAAGGCGCCCGTGTGCTGTGCGATGTCAGTGCACGTTAAAGATCCCAGGCGGCCGAAATTATTCAGGAACCCTCCACTAAGGCCCTTCTTTCTTCCTTTCTTCTATCACTCCATCCTTTATCCCTTCCCTTTCGGCGCGGTTCAGGTGTCCGCCGATACGTGATACAGTTTCTGCGCCCTTTCCTTTCCCCAAAAAACCAACTAACCATCTTCGTGGAGATCCATTGACTGAAATGTTTCTCAGCCGAATTCCGGTAACATTTCATCTGGCAGGACAAGGCGGCAGTCGTGTCAAATGACATTTGGTTGGAAGGCGCTCGAATGCCCGCGTAGCAGAGGTACATATTACCTCGGATGGTGATGGTTTTTAAAGCGAGAACTTTACTGTGCCTGCCAGCGAGCCATTTCGGCTCGTCGCGCCGTATGTCGCATAGATGGGGCCACCGACGCCGCTCGCTCCACTAGACGGGCTCCGCTAGGGTAGAGCGAAAAGAAGTGTCGCCTTCGCTTCGCTTCAGAGTATTAACGCTATAGCGTTAAGGAGCTCGTTTCGCAAAAAAGGTGGTGTCGGCGGCGTTGGCCGTCAAGGAAAATCCTCCTCCTCGCACTCCTCTGCCTGTTAATTTTAACTCGACAGCGTTAAGGAGCTCGTGTCCCAGAAAAGCCGGTGTCAGCGTCGGCGGCGTTCGCCGTCCACGAAAAATCCTCCTCCTCGCACGTGTGCTTTGGCACTCATCATCGTCATTTTGGTCACAACGTGCATCACCAGTGTCAATACAGTATGACTAAATTGGACTTGCCAGTATGGCCATCTAATACCACGTACTGCTCCTTTAACATTTTGTCCAAGCAAATTGTGACAGGCCACATTACTTGAACGCACGCAGAATGCTTCAAGAGGTTGTAAGCCAGTTTTTACATTGAGCTTCTGTACTAAACTCTACGTAATTTCCACGATTAAGGACACGCAGTCAGTCATAAGTACTTGATATGTTTCTGAAAGTGTAATAACAACAATAGTAATAATAATAATAACTGGTTTTTGGGGAAAGAAAATGGCGTAGTATCTGTCTCTTATAGCGGCGTACACCTGAACCGCACCATAAGGGAAGGGATAAAGGAGGGAAGTGAAAGAAGAGAGAAATAGGTGCCATAGTGGAGGGCTCCGGAATGATTTCGACCACCTGGGGATCTATAACGTGCACTGACATCGCACAGCACACGGGCGTCTTAGCGTTTTGCCTCCGTAAAAACGCAGCCGCCGCGGTCGGGTTCAAACCCGGGAACTCCGGATCAGTAGCCGAGCGCCCTAACCACTGAGCCACCGCGGCGGGTAAAATCAACGATACGCGTTGCAGACCACATTCGGTAATTCATAAGAAGTGTCCATTTTATGAATTACCGAAAGTGGCCTGCAACGCGTTGCCTCTAGGTTTCTACGTAAACTTTAGCGAATGTTTTTACAGTGTATCCCACCATGCGACCCCTGCAAGACTCCAAAACGGCTCTGTCCAACTTTGCCAGGGGCAGGATTCACGCCCCTGCCTGGCAATTGTTGAAACCCCTACCCAAATTTAACGCGCAGGGTAGAGCTTCAGTGGGTGCCGGCTCACTCTGGGAACCCTGGAAACGAGGCTGCCGATAAATTGGCCCGAGGTCTGATTTGCCGGGCCCAGGACAGTCTCGATCCAGGATTCTCGAGGGAGCGGGCGCACACCTTTGCGGAGCTCACGCAAATACCTCGTTTGGACCGTCGGACTTACCCTCCTCCAGCCCCGCCGCGGTGGCTCAGTGGTTAGGGCGCTCGACTACTGATCCGGAGTTCCCGGGTTCGAACCCGACCGCGGCGGCTGCGTTTTTATGGAGGAAAAACGCTAAGGCGCCCGTGTGCTGTGCGATGTCAGTGCACGTTAAAGATCCCCAGGTGGTCGAAATTATTCCGGAGCCCTCCACTACGGACCTATTTGTTCCTCTCTTCTTTCACTCCCTCCTTTATCCCTTCCCTTAAGGCGCGGTTCAGGTGTCCAACGATATATGAGACAGATACTGCGCCATTTCCTTTCCACCAAAAACCAATTATAATTATTATTATTACCCTCCTCCCCACCCCTCTCTTACGCACTCCCAACAGATCCTCTTCAGACGCCTCCAGACCCGCACTCTGTCATCCCCTCAGCTTTTATCCCACTATTGCGGCACATCCCCTGCATGCTCCCTATGTGGTGACCCCCACGCCAAACTCTCCCATATCCTTTTTGGCTGCCCTGCTAACCCTCCCCCGCGGGGACAGCACGCCATCTCGAGCTGGGAGGACTGGGAGGTCCTGCTTATGTCTGCAGACCCGACGTCGCAGCTTGCTGCGCTGACTCGGGCTGCCGACGTCATGTCCCGGCATGACCTACTTGATGCAGTGCGGGACCGCGCAGTGGCCCAGGGACCCAGCTGGGTCTAAAACTCACTTGATGAATAAAGTTTTTCTGTCTGTCTGTCTGCAAGTTAAGACCACTTCGCTCGGGTCCGCCCGAAAGGAACAGCCTCGGCGCACTCGTGGGCCGTCTCATTACAAGGCAGGGATGCATGTACTTGTGTGCAGAATGGCGTAATTTTTCGATCTATTACAAGATGACTGATTTATATTCGTCAGAGGCGACGCCCGACCCGTGCTGAAGTTTGATGATGATGATGAATTTTTATGGTGCAAGGGCAGCTTTGGCCAAAGAGCGCCATGGCACAACGTGTTGTCGTCTACTCAAGGTGGGGTCAAAGATCCATTTCGCAAGCATTCCACCTTAAACAAGCCGAGCACCGGGCAGGAGAAAGCTTGTACCGATTATATCACCAGTGCGTACCCGGCGGTACTAGGGATGGAACCTCGTACCACCCGTATGCGAGGCGGATGCTAAAACCACTAGGCCACCGCTGCGCTATGGCAACTTTGGAGTCACTGATGATATACCTCGCTTTGTGCCGACACAAGCCATTGCTATGGCTGCTTCCTCTGCAGTCTCGGGGTGGCCCGAGAGTATAGATGCAGTTATTTTTAGGCGTTGTTCATTATTGACGACCGGAGTGGTCATCGTGTTCTTACCATGCTCAGCGATGTCCATGTATCCCACATCCTCCTATTTGTAGGAGCGGAAGCGTTTCTCGATGATGATGAATCCGCATTAACTAAGTGTGAATAAATCGGTGGTCCACGCAGGCACCAGACGGGGTGGATCCGTAGTTATGGGGCCCATATGTTTCGAGAAGCCCCTGGCCCCTGTCCGTCAGTGCGAGCTGAATCGGTAGGACGGGGCTGGATAACAAGGCCTCCCATCGCTCAAGGCGTAGGGGATTGGGGGTGTTGGCGGGAAGGGGAGGAGGGGGGTCTTGAGTTTTGTGCACTCTGTCAAGACGTGCGGCAGGGTGCCGTTTTCTCGTTTGCAAAAAGTACAGAGCATATCGTGTTCCGCAGGGTACATGCGGTTCATCAGTACGGGATGCGCAAGCGATCCCACCTGCGCTCGACGCAGGATCGTCTGTTGTTGTCTGGTGAGTATGGGGTGCGGTTCTCGCAGTCTGCACCTTTCCTCGCAGTACATCGGGCTAATGCCCTGAAAGCTGTTAACTGGGTGCGGCAGATCTTCCGGCTCATTCTCTGGCCCGGATTGACATTTCTCGGGGATGGTGGTCGGCGATGATGTCCCCTGCTACCTGCGAGTGAGCCGGGACCACACCAGCTCTATGGCTCTTCCCGGAGGCTTGAACTTGGATAGAATGGCTCGGGCCGCGGAGGAGATTAACCCCCAGCGGAAGCTTCCGTAGGCTGACTTTGAGTTGGTGACCACAGTGTCCATGCTCGCCTGTGCGAGTGCGAGGGCCACGGCCGCTTCTTCGGCAACTGCGGAGTCTGTTGTCTTCAGGGACGCGCTGACGAACGGCCTGTCTTTTGACGTTACCACCACTGCACCGTCGCTGTGTTTTCGGAGCGAGGCGTCCGCTTAGAGGACCTTGGGGTTCTCTTCGAGCTTCCAGGCTATGGCTTTGGCCCGCGCGGTGCGCCTCTCGTCGTCCTTGCCCGGCGTCATGTTCCGGGGAAGGGGCTTGGTCTGCATGGTCGTCTCCCAGTCCTCCGGAAGGGCCGCCTTGGCGGGTACTGGCTCGATCTGCCATCTTATCTTGCATAGGACGGTTCGTCCGTGTTCCGTGTGACTGAGCCGGATTCTCTGATTAGAGAGGTGGGCTTCGATGAGCTCCTCCAACGTGTTGTGGGCGCCCATGTCTAGCATTCTTTGTGTGGACGAGTATATGGGCATGCCCAGTGCTTGCTCCGTTGCCATACGAAGCATCGTGTTTAGAGTGTCCCTATTCGCTTTCTTCAGCAGGAGATACGGGGCGGAGTAGGTTACCCGCGACACGACGAACGCGCGTACCAGGCGCATGGCATCGTCCTGTTTAAGGCCTCGGTTTCAGTTAGATACCCTCCGAAGCATACTAAGTATCTGTTCGGTTGTAGTCTTGATCTTTGTGACGGCGGCGTGTGCCTTCCCGTCGCTCTGAAGTAGTAGGCCGAGAATCCTAATCTGCTGTGTTGGCTTGATGACCGTTCCGTTGATGGTGATCCCGTTCGGCGGCAGCTCCTTCTTGGAGTTTACCTGCTGGATCATGAGCAGCTCTGATTTCTGGGGAGCGCAGCTCAGTCCTCACGATTTTGCGTACTCTTGTACGGTCGTTGCCGCCCGCTGCAAGCCTTCCTCCGTCCAGGCATCACACCCGGCTCGGGTCGTCCACACCGTAATATCGCCGGCGTAGAACGCTTGGTCCACGCCTTCGATTTGCTTGAGTAGATCGGGCAGGGGCAGGAGGGCCAGATTTATGAACAGGGGCAACAAGACCGATCGCTAAGGGGTGCCCCAGGCCTATAGCCGAGCTCGACAGGATCCGACTTCTCATCCCCTCTCCTGATGGTCGCCGTTCGGTTTGACAGAAAATCTTTTATGTAGCGGAATGTCTTTCGGCCGCACCTGGTCTTGTTCAGACTCCGCAACACGCTCGCGTGGGACACGTTGTCAAACGCTCCCTTCGGGTCGAAGGTGAGAATCCCGCGCGGCGCATGTCTCGTTGCGGGCTTGACGACCAGTTCGTGGAGATGGATTAAGACGTCTTGGGTGCTGAGATCTTGCATGAAGCCGTACATCGTCTCCGGCATCTGATCCATTTCTTCGAGGTGCTTCTGCAGCCGGCGAAGGACCATGCGCTCCATCACCTTTCCCACGCAGGACGTGAGGGAGATGGGCCACATGTTGTCTATCGTGAGGACCTTGCCGGGCTTTGGAATGAAGCGGACCTCGGCGTCCTTCCATTCCGTAGGCAACCGTGAGCTCTCCCAGGCTTCGTTGATGTGCTCTAGGAGGCCGCAGGCCGCTGTACCGCTCATGTTACCGAATAGTTTGTAAGTTATGGCGTCCCTGCCGGGTGCACTTCTCCTGTCACTGTGATCTATCGCTGTTCACAGTTCCGTCATGGTAAACGGCCGGTCCAGCTCTTCGTTGTCGGGCAGTTCGTACCTCTCGGGCACCAGGTACTGGCCTTTCTCTGTCTTTAGGTACTTCACCTTCAGGTCTTCCAGGAGCCTGCGACCGTCTCCCCTTGCACGTGTTCAATACTTTGGTGAGGTCGCGATTGGTCGCAGTTTTGCTACTCAGTGGATCGATCAGATGCCTCAAGAGACACCACGTATTCCCCGTCGAGAGCTTGCCCTGCAGGCCGTCGCAGGTATTCAGCCAATTTTCCCTTCATAGTTTAGCCGCATATTCTGCGATCTGTTTGTTCAAGACTACTATACGCTTTGCCAGCTTTTGGTTGTGTCTGACGTTTTTACCGCCGCGTTAACGAGTGCCGGGCTGCACAAGTGGGTCAGTCTGGCGTCTACGTATGGTCTCTGCGACGTCGTTGCGATTTCTGGGTAAATTTTTGGAGAGCCTTCTTTTGGTCTCTCGCCCATTCGGTGTAGGTCTGTTGTGTTCGGCTCACAATGCGGTCAAATTCGTACTGCCGTTGGGACGGCCGGCAGTACGCGTTCACTACAAATAAATTGCCCGAGCTCCCAATTTTTCTCGCATGAATTTCGACCAGCGTGTGCTCGCATCCGCCCTGCGCCGTGACATGTTGAGTTGCCGCCACGTTGCTGCAGACGGACGAGCACCGCCGTTCCATTCTCCATGGGGTCCATGTAAATGACGTGCCCCTGGGAGTCTTGGTTTCCCGTTTTTTTTCCTGTAGAGCAATTATATCGGGCTTGTTTTCTTTCCCGCCAATGTGTAGCATTAGTTCCGTTTCTTTGTTGCGAATCCCGTGGCAGTTCCATTGGTAAATCATCGTGGCGTCCCCTCCGGTCTTCTTGTGCTTCTTACTTGGCTTCCGCATCATCCTTTCCGAACGTCTTGAGCCGACTGCGCCTTTTCGCGATCGCGTCTTTGATTTTTTTCAGCCCGCTCCTTTTTCAGGGACGCGAGGCGCTTCCTCATTGATGTTGAGGGTACGTTTGACGCTAGGCGCTTGTGCCTCACCGATGGCGTGGGAGCCTGACTCCGACAGCTTCGAAGGGGGCGTCCATTTTGTCTAGTCTTTCGTTAATTTGGGAAATTGCGGCCAAAATGGCCGTAAGCTCTCCTTCTCGCGGTATCTGTGCCGTTACCGTGGTCGCGGTCTGTGCGGTCGCCGCTGCTTCTCCGCTCGCGGGGCTGTCTTCGGCGTCCATCGCCTCTTGATTACCTGATGCACGCTGCGTGGCCCCAGCCTCTCGCTCCGCCCGCCCTAGGAGGGGCGAGGGGAAATCCTTCCGCGGCACCCTGCGCAAGGCTGTGGCGTTGTTTGCCGCCGTGCTGTTGTTTTGGGGTGTTTCATTTGCCGAGCTGCCGTTACTCTCCAGCGTTTCGATCTTATTCATAAGCGCCCGTATTTGGACGGTCTGCTTCTGGATATGAGCGCTTCGGCGCACTATCATCCTCTTAAACTCTATCACTTCGCTACTGTCCTTTTGCGGATTCGCTAGTGAGTTAAGTGGTTGGGAGGGGGTGAAGCTGGGAATTCATTTTCGCTGGTTGGGGAGACGGGAGCCCTGTTGATCCAGCCCACCTTTTTCTCGGCGATCCCTCGGCGTCCGGTTGACTCGCTCCGGTACCTCGAACTGTTCCCAAGTCCCGAACTGGCACGGAAGCGCGAGCCGCGGTTGCCGCCACCGTTGCCGCCCTCGGATGGTGTCTTCGATCGGGAGCGACTCTGGCGGTCGTTTCCGCCACCTCTGTTGTTGCTGCTGCGGCCTGGAATGTGTGACCGGCCCCGTTGTTTGGAGACGCTACGGCGGGGTCCGCCTGCAGGACCTCTCTTGTCTCGGTTCCTTCTCCCGGAGTCTTCTTCCTCCGCTCGGTACCGTTCCCAGCGCCGCCGGCGGACGGCGTCTTGAAGCGGGCTTTGCAGGCTTTGTCCGTGGTGAGGTGTTTGCTTACGCACAGGCCGCACTTCGGGACGCATCCGCGCTCTTCGGCGGGTTTGGAGATTCCACACTCTCCATTCTCTAGCCCGCTCTTCCGCACGCATAGCATACGTCGATTTGTTTTCTGTGCAAAGTGCACTCCGTGAGCAGGTTACCGTATCGCACGTAATTGGGTGCTTTGTGCCCTTCAAAGGCAATGACGACTGATCGGGTCTTACCGATTCGGTTTGCCTGTAGGGCCGTTGGGTTATGTTTGTGCACAACGTTGTCACAAATCTCCTGGGCCGTATCGTCTAGCGGGATGCCCCTTATGACTCCTTTCACCGTGCCGTGGGGGGACGCTTCGTAGGTACTTAATTCGTACGCCGTGCCTCGTATGTCGATCCTTCCTACTGCAGCGTATCGGTCGGCGTGCTTTCTCTTGGAGGTTCTCAATACGACGACATTCTGCTGGAGGTTGGGGCACACGACGACCTCACTTGCTTCATTGGCGGGGATCTGTGCCGCCGCCGCAATTGTACGACTTAGTTCAACGCGGGTCACGTCGCTCAGGTGAAGCACGCCTCGCGGTCGTAACACGATCTTTATGTCGCCGCGTGGCAAGTCTGGCACGCGCGCCCTTCAACAATTTGCCCTTGTTTACACGTTTACCGCTTGAGTGACGTGTATCGCTGCCAGTGGCTCCACCGCCGATGTTGTAGCTCCGGCTGTTGACATCAGCCATGGCCTTGGCACCATCTAGGCTCGTTTGAAGCCCGGGATTTAGGCCTAGCTTGTCCATGCCTTTGTGCCTGACTCTCTCACCGGCAGTTTTCCAGCCTTACGATCATCTGCACTGGTCCGGCGAAATTTCGATGCCGTCCACCTCTACACGCAGAGCGGTAGTCATCTTAGGCCAATGCTGACTTGCGTAATCACCGATGGCTCGATGTTCCGCTGGCGGCTTCACCGCGGCTATGTCTAGACCTAACGCATCCCCGGCCAAGGCCGGGTCGACGTTAGGCCCAGCGGTGGACGCTCCTCTCGGCACACAAAAGTCCTCTAAATTCGGAAAAGGCGGTCCCCTACCTCGTCATTTGAGATCCCGGTGGTCCACATACCTTCATGCAACCGGTCGATGCACTTTCGTTAAGGAGCGAGTAAAAAAAAAACGGCAGTTCAGAGAAATAACACGGATCCCATGTGAGATGCGACCGTTCACTCCGCCGGACGCTGGCGTTTCGTGTTTCTCGAGCGTTCCAACCCGTTTGGTCCGGCGCACTGAGTGGTGAATAGGATGCATATTCCTTGGTAGTGGGGCACAATTATATTTTTCTAAATTTCCCCAAGCATGTCGACTTTGGCGGTTGTTCTGTTGTCTCGACTCAGATGAAGTTTGTCTAGAATGGCCCTGCAAGTTGTGGTCCGGCTAAGCGTTCAATTTGGGGCGTTCTTGCTGCTTCCCTAATTTAATCCAGGGTATTGTGCATGCCTAGCTCTAGGAGGCAGTGAGTGGCTGTGTGGATGGGCAACGCTAGAACCTCCTTCATGCACCGCCTGATAATTCCATCTGTCTTCTCACTTTGACATCGAGGAAGGGGGCAGCATACGAGATTCGGCTAAGTACGAAGGCCTGTACCAGCCGCAGGAGATTATGGTGTTTCATGCCGTGTGTCCTCTTGGAAAACTTCTGCATGAGGGGCATCCTTTGTAATAATAATGATAATAATCATGTAATAATAATGATAATTATGTAATAATAATGATAATAGGTTTTTGGGGAAAGGAAATGGCACAGTATCTGTCTCATATATTGTTGGACAACGGAACCGCACCGTAATGGGATAAAAGAGGGAGTGAAAGAAGAAAGGAAGAAAGAGGTGCCGTAGTGTAGGGCTCCAGAATAATTTCGACTACACTGCGATCTTTAACGTGCACTGACATCGCACAGCACACGGCCGCCAAAGCGTTTTGCCTCCATAAAAACGCAGCCGCCGCTGTCGGGTTCGAACCCGGGAGCTCCGGATTAGTAGCCGCGCGCCCTATAATCATGTCTAGAATTCAGATTTTGAGCCTCAGGGATCTCCGCCCTTGTGCTTGTAATTTGATGTGAGGTATGAATCTAGTTTGTCTCTGATGTAGAGCTCGATAAAATGAATTTTGGACTTATGCGGCGAGCACTGCAAGCCGCTGTGGTGGAAACAGTTTTCGACCTCATTTTTGGCCCCCTGCAGCGTACGTTCGATGTGCGAGTCGCTTCCACGGGTCATCCGCATGGTGTTGTCGACCGCATACATGCAGAAGTTCAAGCCATGTATCCCCTCCAGCCTCACAAGTAGCCGTGTCATAGCCACGTTTAATATAAGGGGAAAAGTGAAGAGCACTGCGGGGTGCCTTCGCTGCCTAAGTGTATGTCTTGAGAGTGACTTTCACCAAACTGGATGCGTGCCCGCTGCGGTGGCTCATTGGTTACGCCGCTCGGCTACTGATCCGGAGTTATCGGGTGGAAAGCCGACCGCGGCGGCTGCGTTTTTATGGAGGCAAAACGCTAAGGCGGCAGTGTGCTGAGCTATGTCAGTGCACGTTAAAGATCCCCAGGTGGTCGAAATTTTTCCGGAGCCCTCCACTACGGCACCTATTTCTCCCTTTCTTCTTTCACTTCCTCCTTTATTCCTTCCCTTACGGCGCGGTTCAGGTGTCCGCCGGTATATGAGACAGATACTGCGCCATTGCACTTCCCAAAATCCAATTATTATTATTATTATTATTATTACAACTAGATGCACGCTATCTTGCCCGGGAGAAAATTGCCAATGTAGTCATACGTGCGTTCCCCGACATTTAAGAGAGCCACGTTTCCTAGTATCGTCTCGTGTTTGACATTATCTAAAGCTTCTGTGAGGTCAAGTTCCAAAGGTACTTTCGCATCCAGCGACTCAGTGTCTAATCTAAAAAATAGAAAATTGTTTTTTGGGGAAAAGAAATGGCGCAGTATCTGTCTCACGTATCGGCGGACACCTGAACCACGCCGTAAGGAAAGGGATAAAGGAGGGAGTGAAAGAAGAAAGGAAGAAAAACGTGCCGTAGTTAAGCGCTCCGGAATAATTTCGACCACCTGGGGATCTTTAAATGGGCTCTGAAAGGGGCTCTAATAAAGATCCAGTATGGCTGGGATGTTAAAGCACGCCTCTTCCCGAATACTGGTCAGCAAGTTCTTCTATTGCGCGTTGTAGAAGCTAAGTTATCTGTAGTCAAAATTCGAATTTCCGCATCTTCGCTCTTTTACCTCTCCTCTCGTGACTTTTTGCACGCTGGAAGGTCGGCGCTCCTCCGCCGGCCCCTCCTCCGCGGGAGAGCTTCCTGACCCGCCGGAGCTTCGCGGCTTATTGGCCGCGGCCTTGGTAGCTGCATGACGTCTGAAGGAATCTAACGAGTAGCCAACTCTCAACATGTATACGTAGATGCGAACGACAGAGGATGGTGCGAGCATGAAAAAGTCGCCGGGAAGGGCTGGCCAACTTTCGCGCGAGATAGTGGGTTCTGTGCTGCGTGTAGAAGTGTATTATTTGGCTCAGGTTTTTGTGACAACACAATGCAGTGATTGAGCGCATTGATTTACTTTCGTCGCAAGGTGTTCCAGAGCCCTTATAACGAGCACTGACATCGCATAGCACACGGGCGCCTCAGCGTTTCGCCTTCATCGAAACGCAGCCGCCACGGTCGCGTTCGAACTCAGGAACTGCGGATCAGTAGCCGAGCGCCCCAAGCACTGAGCCACCGTGAAAGATGTGTCTAATATGCCATTTTGTAGTGATAGCTACATTACGGTATCATTTCGAGCCTTCAGCGTGGCTGAGCCACCACCCCGTCACGTGGTTGTTCACGTGACGAAGTTCCACTCGGCCAGCTGTAGCTATCGCTCCACTCAAGGTTTAACCAAAGCTAAACCACCGCCAATTTTTTTCAGTTGTGTCATGTTATCTTGGGCCGACATATGCGATCTAAAACCTATTATCGAATGATAGTATAAGTCGTCTTGTTTAGTCGCGTTTGTATCACACGTTCCATCAGTTTTCCGACGCAAGATGTGAGAGATATAAGCGTTAGATTTTCTAGGGTGAGCGGTCTGCCTGGCTCAGGTATGAAACTACCAAAGAGGTTTTCCACTGTTTCGGGATCTCCCCCTTCTCCCAGCATTCTTGCAACAAATTCATCAGCATTGGTATAAATTTTTCGTCTAGGTTACTAAGCATTCTTTCGGTTACGCCATTGGGTCCGAGGGCTAATTTGATTTTGAGCTCGAGTATTTCAGCTCGAACCTCGAATCCCTTGGTAGAGGCGTCTTGTTTTCTATTGGATTTATCCTCACAACGCGCTGAGAGTGTTTTGGTGGCGGAGCCTATATTTCGGCAACGAATTGCATCGAGGCGTTCCTGTTCCGAACTTTAAACTGATAACCTAATTTCTGTAAATTTTGTCGCTGTGCTAGCTTACTGCCTTCTGGATTGAGGAGGTGCCGAAAGAGATTCAATGTTAAGGTGAGGCCGATGTTGCCCTCAAGCTGGTCGCACATTGCTTCCCAGTTCTGATGACAGAGTCCAAGTGCATATTCCTCAATCTCTTTGTTGTGGTGCGCTAGGCGTCTTCAGAGATTACGACCCCACTTTTGTCTCTTAAATCGCTTTTCCATGCTACCTTTGGCATCCCACATATGAAGAAGGCAGCTGTCTAGTACTTCGAGTACGGCATTGTCGTCGAGCGTATTATTCGCATTCTTAGCATCATTGCCGAGTTCCTCCGCCAGTTGCTCTATGTTCGTGATTTCTGCCTTTCACTCTTCATGGTTACGAGCGTGGCGGAAAGCGCCGTATTCGATAATATGCGGGAGAGGGGCGTTTGGCAGGGCCAACTAGCGAGAGGAGCCCTCACTTCAGGCCTCGAAAAATGCAACAAAACGGATTGCCCTAAACTCTTTATTTTCAAATTGGAACACTCCAGGCGTATCGCGCCTGAGAGTTGGCTGTACTGCCACCTGCGTCCAGGGTGTCTTGGACTAGGCCATTCGTCCCGCCGACTAACATGCCCATGGGCCACTCGACCGGCTCGGCGCCTGAATAAAGGCTTCCTGCCCTAGCAGGAGCCTGAAAGGAGTGCCCATAAGAATTTGAACCCCCCATGACGGACATTGGGCTACCTCCTGACAGCTCAAACTGTTGAATGCGCCTTTGTGTAGGCCAACAGAATAAACCTGTATCTTTAGTTAAGGCCACATGACACCACTGATTGCATGCATGTGCTGTTATCCTGTGTTTATTCCAGCGCAAAGTTTTCCAATGGGAAATTCAAGGTTGTGTGTTCTCAACGCTTTTGTTTACTTATGCACCATTTCGTGCCGCGTGAGGGCAATGCACTTTGCCAGCGCGGTAACGAACCTTCTACAACCGTGGTTAGCTGCCTGGAATTCCCAGGTACTTGAAGTGTTCGCATCTCGAAAGAAGTGTGCTTTTGACGGATCTATTTCATCAATTTTGGACTTATTGTTGCCCGAAAGCTCGGTGCGGCTATTTCTGACAGCAGCCCGTGTACTCACGCTGCGGCTATACGGGTGGCACGACGAAATCGGCACGCCCCGGTGATTGCGCTATCAGTCGCCACGTGGACCGGTTGGCACCAATGAGCTGGCAGACGGAAATTGCATGCACCTATAAACACCGGACGGTAGGATGGATATGGGCCTCGCGTGGGCGCATGCAAACCTGCAGCAGCTCTCCGCAGGAAGACTGATTGCTCTCTACGTTGGACTGACCCATGTTATATGTACTTGCGTGCAAATCAGTTGAGAGATTTGCACCCACTTGGAATATGGATTATGCCCCACACCTGACCTGCCAGTCACATTTTGCAACAAAAAAGAAAACAGATCAACAACGTCGCCAAAATGCGGTGTCGAGGCGAGTGGTATATATGTATGCCCATGAGTTGACGCTAAAACACGCCGTTTCTTGTGAGCTACAGACAGTGATGTAAGACCAACAACGTCATACTCCAACAAACATCGTCCATGCATAGGACTAAACAAAACACCGCAGTTTACCTGCAAATTTCCGAGAGAAAAAAAGCGCTGTGTGCTTAATTCGGCATGCTTCCTACATCTTGCTTTGAAGTCAGATCCATGAGCTTCAACCTGCGGTGATGATGTACAGTGTGGTACGCATATAACTGCAACATTGAAGTGCATGGCATGGCATGTACCGAATGTCCAGCACTCGACACTTCCAACAGACTTTACGGCAGGACAGGGCTCAGATTTCTTGACGCCACGTCAGGTGCAGAAATACGCGCTCAAGTGTGATCCACCATGGTATTTTCTCTACAGGCTTAAGATCGGCTTGAAGTGGGTTGCTGCGCCAGAACACAATTATCTTATTTTTTCCATAAACTCTTCTCTAAGTAAGATGGTATAAAGGTATTTAACCCTCCGATGGACAAAATCAGACTACTCCTCGAAGAGCTCTATTCGTTTCTGGACAAATTTGTGGCAGTTTTTAAAGCAAGGGCAACAGCATGCCTGTAAACGCAGCTAAAACGCACCCCTCTTGTATCGTTGACTGTGACCGGCACTTATCTCGTTGAAAAGTGAAGTGCAGACTCAGAAGAAAGATGAACACACTTTATTATGCCGCAGGTGGCCAACAGAAGCAACCACTCTGCATCCAATATTCTCTCCTGGTTGCCGGCAATATAAACTTATGCGAGTAGCGCACCGAGTATAACACTTGCTCAAGCGTACTCTGATGCAGCAAACCAAAAGGAGCAATTAATGTAGGAAAATTCTCGGCATGTGCAACAGGAATGGCTTAACTGAACCGAATATTAAGAACCAACACGCTTTCTTCGGAAACAGACAAACGCTCAAACGGGGCACCGGGGCACGCGGCACGGCGGCGGTTGCGGCTTTGGCACTGAGCAGTAGGCGTTTTAGGTGGGGCTTCTACATCAGACGCATCACCTTATTCCTCTTCATCCGATGAATAGTCGAGTTGCTGAAACCATCGGGCAAAGGCAGCGAACCTTTAATTCCAATGTTGCTCAAGACAGCACGAGCCTCGTGGTCGTCTAGGATCCCCACAGCTTCGGTCCAGAAGCGAACTCCTCTGCACTCAGCGCGAGGAACCGAAGTTTGGGGAAGGGCTTCATGAACGTTCAGAGCTCAGGCTGTCCGTCGACGGCAGCGGCTGAGCGAAGACGCTGCTCCTGTGCCCACCTGTGGAAGGCGCGAAAGACCAAAATCTCGGGCACGTCAACGACGCAGTCGATGACGTAATTGGCCGTGCACACCGAACAGCATGCGAACGCTTCTGAGGAATGGACGGTGAGGCTATCTTCCTGGAGGAGATGCAATGCGGGGAGGTCACTCTGATCTTCGCCCATAGTGAAAGCGTAGTCCAAGACAGGGCACACGTCCTCCGGCTTCATGTTACGCTTTATGTAAGCAGTGCACTTTTCTGCGAGTTCCGGCACCAGGAAATTGACAGCGCTCCGAGTGTACAGTGCCTGATGCAATGTTTCCACTTCAAGCTGGCCGCTGTAGAAGTGCCTGCATTAAACACAATGCATTTCAAATTTCTGCATCCTATAAAGAACTGAAGCCGCTTCAAACATTTAAAATAATTGCGCCGAAGTTCAGCTTTCCATTTCATTTCCGACAATGAGGAGTATCAGGCGAATGACACAACACGTAGCAAAGTCAACTCCTTCTGCACAGTCAGCCGGTCAAGACAACGCCATTTAAAAGGCAAAACAGCCAGTTAAAGTAGAGCGACATAAAGGATTTCGTGGACTTCTTTATCAGCGTGACAGTTCCACAGTGCTGGGCAAGTTTGAAAACTTTAGACAGGATGTCGCAAGCGATAACCCTGGTTGCTCTAAGCAAGAACATCAGCAATGATTTAGCTTCGTTCCCGCATTATATTTCCTTCGGGCTATCGTCATGTGGGGCGACTATTTTTTCAGCGTATACAGGCTGTGCGGTCGCATCGAAAAGGAGAGGTTGCGCTAGGTATGAAAAAACGCAATCGCTTGAGGATGTTAAGTTTGCTACCACAACATTCACGGAATATGTCACGTGACATGGCGATGCATCAACTTCCAAATCACTTGATTGAACTTACCGAAGAAGGGCATGAACGCCCTCCGGGTGCAAGTCGGTGATGATTACACGCTCTTCCTTGGGGAAGCCTCCATAGAACATGGCTCTGAAGACGTCGCTCTGGAGAGTCAAGATCATTCGGTGCGCCTTGAATGACCTCCGCTGGCCGGGAAAGTGGGCGCAATGCACGACGATTTCTACGTCGGCAATTTCCTCACTGTTCAGAAATCTTGGAAAAGAAAACTGGAGGTGAAGGAGAGAGGTCACGATTATGTCGCAGTGTGTGAACGACTTCGCATCATCAAATCAATGACCACAGTCTACGACCTGGTATCACAAACAAGAAAAACTAAAAGGAGCCCCACATTCTGGCCCAGTTCGGGCGTCCAACAAGATATGTCAGACAGTTACTGCTTCATTTCCCTTCCTGAAAGCCAATTTTCATTTTTTTTCTCATATTCAAGTCCTTAAGACCGCTGGTGAAGCAAATGACCTATTTGGTCAGTTAAGAACAACCAGCGTTGGCTAATGCATATGACCGCCCACTCTGCTATTTCTCGCCCTGAAGCTTCACGATGTGCAGCACCGACATGTTCCAATGGTCAGCTTGTGAATATACAGGGTGTTTCACCTAAGACTTTACACAATTTTAAACCATAGGCTTTTTGAGTTAGAAGCGCGCCTATGTAGGCATAACACTGTGAGCAGTGCAATACATAAGAATACACCTTTGACATGGTGACTAGAACGCTGGTTAACTAATATTGAATATTGAACTTTCTAACGATTACTTTTGGGATCCTTAATTATTGACGGGCGTTTAGCTTACCGTAAATAATATCCAGATTAATTTTGAGAACTTCAAAAACGCAGTTACCCTCGGCGCTTTGGCATAACAAATTTTCCCTATTCCAACGAGTTGCGGGCACTGGAGAGGGAGCTTTGACTGCAAGCTTCTCGAAAGCGCGTGTGTATTTTGGCTCGGTGTAGACAAAAAAACTTGGTCTACTGCGCCAAGGGGAACCACGTACACTTTGCAAATTATGTAAACTAATATGAATATTATTTACAGGGGCTACACGTCTCTCATTAAGAAAGCCTAACAAAAATATTAAAAAAGGTAACGATTCGATACCAGTTAACCAGCCTACTAGTTAGGGTGCATTAGATGTATTTTGAAGTACTACACCACTGACAATGCTGTGCCGAAAAAAAAGCGCTCATGGACCCAAAAAGCATTGTTAAGAGCGTTAGCTCTTACTCATCAAGTTTCGATATTTCGTGGGGTCTGCTACCACCTTTAGATCACAGCGTCATCCCTGGCATCAACTAGAAAACAGCAATTCTCGCATTGAGACTTGTAGCGCCATTTGGAATATCATTGTAGAAACAACCACCTGCCGCGTGTCAATGATGACGTCACGGTCCAATATGGTGGAAAGAGGTGGAACTATGTGAGTAAGACGCGTCAGTGGACCAAATGTGGGCAAAAAATTGGTTTCTCGATTCCAAGATAGCGGCCATCAAAAATTAATTGCGCCCTTCCTTCTCCTTCCCTCCTCTCCTCCCAACAAATATCCTATAACGGGTAGGAAAATTGTCCCCTTACGGGACCGCTATGTGTGTATTCATTCGTTCCGCTATATATACTCGGACAACAAGCGGCACCCATCCTGGGACAGTTGTGTAGTGATTTTGGTAGGCAAGTAAAACCTTACGGGTTGCGGTATAGAAAGACACAATTAAATAATAGGTTTACATTGTACACATGCAATTACTAATTGAAGCGTTACCATGTCGTACCTCAAGCCGAATTCTAGGCCTACCTTGATCCCCACACGAAGCAAATTCCCTTTGGAACGTATCTTGAGGGGGTGTAACTCGACAACGGGTAGACGTGCATCGTAATCTCTCTGATAGATGGCGCTCCGCTAGTCGGCGTGCGTGCACGCGTAGCCGACCATGGTGGCAATCCACCTCGTTTCAAAGGGAACGCTCTTACGTTCCATTCTACCATCCGTAATGAGCCGTCTCCCTCAGGAGCTCCTCTCAGATGCGCTCGTTCCGCCGATCATAGATTCGATTCGTCGATTCGTATTCCCATTATTGTACCTCCCTTTAATCTCATTCATATCAATCCTAGTCGCCGCGGTGGCTGAGTGGTTACGGCGCTCGGCTGCTGGCCCGAAAGACGCGGGCTCGATCCCAGCCGCGGCGGTCGAATTTCGATGGAGGCAAAATTCTAGAGGCCCGTGTACTGTGCGATGTCAGTGCACGTTAAAGAACCTCAGGTGGTCGAAATTTCCGGAGACCTTCCCTACGGCGTCCTTCATAGCCTGAGTCGCTTTGGAACGTTAAACCCCCATATAACAAACCACATCAATCCTAGTAAACCAAAAAACTTACGCTCGTTACATTAACGTCTTCCAGAGGGTGGCGGCCTTCATTTTTAATTGTGTTAAGTCTTAGGCGAAACACCGTGCATCCGTGTGCGCGGCCGTGTGTGTGCGTGTATGCGTGTGTTCCAAGCAGCGACCGCGCAATGGGCAGTCCCTGCTGAGGGAATTTTATTCATCTACCAGTATCCTAAACTCCTTAGATGATACCTTATTATTGGGCAAACATCTCGTTCAACGCCACTGCTCGCCCTTATATACACGCTAAAGAACTAGAAGTATTCTAGCACTGTTCTTGATTTCAAGGATGAAAGCGGTTGGATAACAGAGACTGATTACTGCGTTCTAATGACAAACCAAGAAGCCACTTTAAACTAATTAACACGGACCTTCATTCAGCTAGGGAGGACAAAAAATAAAATAGAAGGTCTCGAGGCCAGACGGTCGCTTCTACAAGCCGACTGCGACGACGTGAGGCACTCCTGTTAACAGACCTCTGCTGTCAGACCACAGCGCGTTGGCTTCCCAGCAACAATCGCGAAGGTCTAAACGCTCTAGACGCCGTAATTAACGAGGTTACCTTCATATAAATCTCGAAAAATTATGCATTTTCTAACTGCACAATTCTCAGGAATGCATGCCCAATAATTCTGAACAAAACTATTTTTGAGCGGGAAGCCGCTTATGAACGCAATTTTTTATAAAATGCGAGGTCTCAGTGTAACATTCACTATCTCCGCAGATCACCCGATGGCAGTCTTGCATTTTTTTTCTATTTAGATTTTTGCTATCGTCAAATGTCTCTCCCACCAGTATTCTATGGCAGTGTTAACCGTTCAATGCGATGGATAGAAGCACTTTAAAAGAAAGATTTTGCAACATATCAGAAGAATTGGCAGTCACCTTGAATATTTCAATAAAAGTATTTTACAGTTTTCTAATTTTCAATATATTTGTCCAAGAATGTTGAACATGATTGCCAAATAAGCCAGAAAAAGCCATACAGCTCAAAACGAAATTGTAATGTGAGATGTCTTCAGCCTTCTTTTAAAACCAGCTCACATTTCTTTACCACCACACACTCGAATCAGGCGGATAAAATGAGCTTATCATGCGCCTGGCAAAGCATTAATAAAAATGCGGTTATGACAGTATGCTCGTAAGGCTTGCTTCTCCTGGCTTCTCAGTGTGGGTAGAAGCGTGGCTCGTGGAAGCGTGGCCACAATTGGCTCCCTCTCTGCAGTACTGGCAGAAGTAGCTCAGGCAATCGCACCGGGCGCTGCACCTGAAGGCTGGAAGAAAACAACGGCGCACAGCGCGTAAAACGTCAGGTATCCGATACACATGCACTGACATTAAGTGCACGAATGCCATTTTTATTGGCTTCCACGACGAGGGCAGAAGCCAAAGCAACAGACAGCTGGCCTTGGAAGACGCCCTCCCGGTTATCATGTCATCCGGCACTGTACGAATGAGCTGAAAGAAAGGGTGGACAGCCGTTATTTAGCTCATTGTGGGGGGCATACGACCTGAGCGCGAAGCTGTTTCTATGATGATGATGATAGGTTTTTTTATGGCAAAAGGGCACCTGTGGCCAAAGAGCGCCATGGCACAAGGTATTTTCTTTTTCTCGAGGTGGGGGCAAAGACTCGAAGCTGTTTCTAGCTTTTTGTTGCAGCTTTCATAAATTTTCCCCATTTCTTTCTCTCTGCTATGACACCATTTCTATCGCTCTTAGATCGCGACACAGTTTCAGCTCTTTGATACACCATATGCTCACCAACACATAGAGCGCATGCATAGATAGGAACGTTGCTCTGACTGCGCCCAAATTTGGAGGCTAGCAGACTGTCGTGCCACCTGCGGCATTCGCGCGAACTCCTCATCCCACAAAACAGAGAACGCGTTCAAAACGTCTTGGAACAGCGAAAGCCACATAAAAAATGCCTTGCGTTGGATTGAAATGTGTCAGTGCTGTGCGCAATTAAAAGTTCGCTCATACGTTTCAGCGGCGTGCATTAGTCGGGGCGAGCTATAAGGCTGGCCCTTGTGCCCACTGACGTCATTGGGGTAGGGGACGCGCGGTTATATGTTTCGGCTAAATCTGTTGCGAGCTACGGCGAGCTGCGATTTTTAAGTTATTTCTAAATTATACGGTCCACGCAGAGCATTAAATTTTGACTCGAATACACGCATAGACCCCATTCAGGGATCTGTTGCATTAGAATATGGCCAAATAAATCATTTTTGGGTCCCTTTAAGAGCAGTGCTGGTTTCAACTAGACAAAGCAGATTCGCGAGAGTAATCTTTAGACAGATCTTGAGCACCCCTGCCCGGCGGCAATTCATGTGCTTAATCTGCGACGAACCTGACCGCCTTTTCTTGCTTGAGGCCGCTGAGTGTTCCGCCGGCTATTCCGTATCAGGGTATTGCGCCGTCGCCACGAGGAATTCAAGCAAGGTGACCGCACAAGAATGCAAACGCCAATTCGACGCCGCGGGCTCCGCGAAGTTTTCGGGCCGCTACTTCCCTCCCTACAAGGCTGTTCGTCGGCTTGCGGAACTTGACCATGAAGCTGTTAATGACGGAAGGACAAAAGCCCGGTATAGCGCCGTGTGCGCCCAGAACTTGTAGACGTTGTGCTCATAAACCGCTATCACGCGCTAATCGATGTAATGTGCTTGCGCTATGGGTGCATATTTGGATTTGTTCGTGTTTTTGTTGACCTTACTTTTCGGCAAAGCACTCGGCCGAAGCTTTTTTGAGCGGGAAATATTTTCAGGGAACTGCTGCACTATTCGTGTTCTAGACTGTTGGCACGTGATGGGAGATGCGACGAGCCTGTTATCTTGAATGATTGCAGCCACTCCCAATTACTTCGGCATTGATGTGGATTGTTATAGTTGCTTTTAACGTCTTATCTCGAAGGTTCCTCTTCTTTGATGAGAGCTGAGCACGTCTGTTGGTATATATAGCCGCCACTGAGTTGTTCAGTTTTCTTATGGGCCCATGTCAGCGCAATAATAATAAATAATAATAACAATAATAATGATAGTAATAATAAATTGGTTGTTGGGGAAAAATGGCGCAATATCTGTCTCCAATTCGGCGGACACCTGAACCGCGCCGTGAGGGAAGGGATAAAAGATGAGCTTAAAGAAGGAAAGGAAGAAAGTGGTGCCGTAGTGGAAGTCTCCGGAATAACTTCGATCACTTGGGGATCTTTAACTTGTACTTACATCGCACAGAACACGGGCGCCTTAGCGTTTCACCAAAATAAAAAAAAAAACAATTATTACGGCCCAGTTCGGGTGCCCACAGAGATATGTGAGACAGGCCTCCTTTCCTTAAATTGTTCAACGGGCCACGCGTCGCTCCGAACGAGCAATTGTGTTCCGTGCACTCCTTATGAACGCTGCAACACACTGTTGCGTCTCACTCTTAACAACGAAGCTTAATCTTCCTCCAAACAGTTGTAGTCGTTATGGACAGCGTGAAAGAGACGCAACAACGACAGAACGAGGCAAGGGAGAGAGAACGCGCTCAAGAGACGGCAGAAGAACGCGCCGCACGACACGAGAAGCGTCGTAACGGAGAAGTCGTGCCACGTCCCGGAGTGTCTCCAACTGCAGAAGAGACCGGTTTGAGTTCTCGAGACCGCCCGAATGAGACGCTGCGTAGACGACATGCCGAGGAAACGAAGCTTTCGCAATTCAACTAGGGTTAACAAAAGCTAAACCACAGCCAAATTTTGTAGTTGACATTTATTCCGATCTGGAAATCTAGCTGAAAATTAACTCGTAGATTTGATAAAATTTTATTTTCTAAGTATTTAGTGAAAACAGTAATTTTTCAAAGCTGCTGCAACATCCATAGTCACTGCCATTATTTCCAAATGACACTTTTTTGGCATGTGACAGCGCACACAGTGTCGTAAGGAAAATGTACTTCGGGAACGTGTCACTAGAATTGCCCGTATGACAGGGGTAAGGTTTAGTTCAACAAAGGTCGCGAGAGAACAGTGACGAATGTGCTCGACGACCTGTCTACTCGCGGAAGCAACGAGTTTCTTGTCGGATGCAGACAACGTCGCGCTCATACTGGAGCTCTAAGTGCGTTTCACATGTAAGCGAAAACGTTAGGGAATCCTGCCAACGCGGCGAAAAGACCTACTTTCGAGTCGTCGCGGCGGTGCCCGGCGAGGAACATTATCGCTGCAACGCGCCGCTCAATCGCTCATTCGCATGTGAACCACCCTTCTCATTTAGGACCACACGTGGACGATGGCCGGCAGCGCCATGAGCTCGCGAGCAGAAACGAACATGTTCACGCAGGTAGTTCTGGAAAATCTAAAGCACTCAAGCAGAATACGCAAGTTACTCACAGGACATTGTTTCCTGATAACCTTCCACAGCAAAGACGATAGGCCTCACAGGGCTGGTCAGGAAGCTCGGAACAGCAAAGCGCGCGCTCGAATGACAACGCATCAACTGCGCAATGACTCACTAACTGCTAAAGGGATACGAAAAACAGGCTAAAAATAGCCCCCAAAAATCCACGGCTATTTAAGCCTGCTTATACGAAGAATTCGAAAGCATATTTTTTTAAGGAAAGGAAAGGACACAGTACCTCTCAGACCTCGGCCCCTCGGAGGACATCTCAACCATGCCTTAAAGCACGCTGGGGCCGAATCCACGAGAGAGTTCGCTTTGGAATGCGTTCGCTTTCTCTCTCGCCACCTCGCTCCATTGGCCGTGTGTCGTCACTGCTGGCGGTGACATCACTTCACGGAGGCGGGACCACGGATTTTGCTTACGTCATGAGACATGTCAATCAAGTGAAAGCGAACGCGTTCGGTCGCTCTTTGTGGAACTCGGAAAGTGGCGTTCGCTAAAGCGCGAGAAGAAACATCCCGGTAACTCTGTCACGGATCTCCCCGGAGAACACTCGGACCGAAAGAATGGACTAGACGACAGGTGTACCCACACAGACGCACATATAATACACCCAACGTGATACGCACACCAGCACGCAAAGCTAAAAAACTAACACAAAGCAACTAACACAAAGCACAAAGGCTATAAATACACACAACCTGGGAACAATGCTACCAGCGTCTACTACTAGCGTTCTACTGTTAGCGGTCGGCGTTCGTGCTCACGGTTAGTTCGGTGCGGCTGCGGCGTTGTATGGGTCCAGTAGCCGGCGTCGATGTGGCGTTCGACATGCTTGCGCTGGCGTCGCTGGCGGCGTCGTTGGCTGCGTCGTACAAGTTCCCGGTCCAAGCGCCCGTGGAGGTGATGCCGGTGTTGTTGGCGTGGGGGCACCACCAGGATGGGTGGCAACAGCGCTGGAGACACCCCTGGCCGTAGCAGGTGGTAGCGTCCTCCATCGACTCTCCGGAACGGCCTCAGAAACGGCAGGAAGTCCACGATACGTAGCCGTAGATCGCGAGCTCAGCGGAGGAGTAGCCGGCACCGCTTTCTTCCATGCAGCTGAAGCGTCAATGACCCGCCGGAGCCTCCGCTTCTCAGTCCCCCACCCCCGTGCCTCACTCGTCGTCGCCCTTTTATAGCCTTGGCGTTAGTCCACCTAAGCCTTGTCTTCGCCTTCTTGTCTTCTCCACCTATCATCTCTCTCCACTTCACCGAATGCTTCCCCACCAGGCATCTCTCTCCACCTCAATAATAATAATAATAATAATTGGTTTTGGAGGAAAGGAGATGGCGCAGTATCTGTCTCATATATCATTGGACACCTGAACCACGCCGTAAGGGAAGGAATAAGGAGGGAGTGAAAGAAGAAAGGGGTGCCGTAGTGGAGGGCTCCGGAATAATTTCGACCACCTGGGGATCTTTAACGTGCACTGACATCGCACAGCACACAGGCGCCTTAGCGATTTTCCTCCATAAAAACGCAGCCGCCGCGTCAACGAATGCTTCTCCACCAATAATCTCTCTCCACCTCACCGAATGCTTCTTCATCTTCTTTAGTCTTCGGTTAATCCACGTCGTCTTCTTCACGCATCTTTCGTTCATAATTTTATTTAAGACTCCCTATTACATGTGACAACCTCCCGTCGCCCCGCTGTTGTTCGCGGTGCTCAGCGAATGCGATCTACGGCATCGGCGGTCGCGCGTGCATGAGAATCCCTTCGACATGCCTGACGATGCCTTCCGAAGGCAATTCATGCTGTCGAAGGGACTTGTACGCCGGCTATGCGAAGAGCTAGAGCCCCACCTTGGAGCAGCCAGGAAAAGTGCGCTCACAACAGAGCGACCGCGGGCTTCCACGCGGCAGTCGGCAGCGAGGCAACTATATGGCTCCAGCACGTTTTTGCCAATTTGCCCCTAAACTCAGCATCTTCTCCCTCGAACGCGTTTCGGACCTTTGCTAATCTAATTCCGGACTGTGTTGCCGAGCACGTCGGCTCCAGCAGATGCGGAGCATGCTCCGACGCGCGGTCTTCCTTGCTCTTCTAGTGAAACCTACCTCTTGCCATGAGTCGTTAATTTAAGTCTCACCTTCCATGATGGGCAGTTTGCTCACAATCAATTCGCCAGGTTGCAATGACGCCTCAAGGTTACACGACTTAGACTGCCCCACCTGCCTCTTAGCTTGTTCCTCTGGGGATTTTTTGTGGATTTTTCGCGTAAGGACAACGACGCCATATTTTCTGTGACACGAGCTCCATAACACTCTAGCGTTAAAAACAGCAATGTACGACCAAAACGACCAAGAAAGAATTCTCATCACTGTTTCTATTGCGCAGTATGCTGTTATATGTCTTGAAACGATGTACTGCTCGTCAATTCGCAGAGTTCTACTCGTCTGATAGGCGGGGTGACTGAACACTGAAGCGGCCGCTGCTGAGGGACACAGCTGAAAGGCGCAGCTGGTAGCCGTGCCTCCAAGACTTGTCGCTTTCAGCGGGGTTTTTCAAATAGCTAGGCGATGGCCGTCCGCATCTTACGTCACGTGGAGAGTAGATACCACCTGACGTTACTGTTTGATGCTGGCGAGTATTGATAGCGGTGACGAGCTTACTAGATGTCCTAACAAAATTACACTTTACAAACACAGTTCTCCGGATGCTCCTTGTGGAAGTTTAGAACAGCCATCTGGTGCATCTGTACAGCCACGGCCAGCTATGCCTGACAAAATGGTGAAGAACAGTAGAATGTACGGCTAAGAAACCATAAGGAATCAAACGGCACAGCTGTTGGGACAAACTTTACTACTCGCACGGATTCGCTGCAGACGAACGTAACCGGGCACACGCAGACGACGCGGCGCCCTTAGCCAACGGAACGACGAGCGAAGCAGTCGCGAACAAAACTGAGTCCGTCAACGACGCCAAGCGCGGCGAACGGTCTCCTATACACGAGCAGTACAGCCTAAGCAAGACCTACGTTAAAGGGAGCACGGGGAACGGTGAGGGACCATCTTCATGGGTTCGGTGTGATAACCATGGAAGCCGGAGATGTAAGCAGCACCCGGGACCCGAACGCCGCGAACTGACGAGCGAACACAGGCGCGGAGCATTCAGGCCGAAGAAAATATCCGGTAACGGCACAGCTTAGAACGTGGCGCATCTTCCATCTCGCCAATACTCTTTAATGTGGTGACGATCGGCCTAGCGAGAAGACTCAGAAGAATCCAGGGCATCCAACACGCGATGTACGCAGACGACATCACGGTCTGGGTGAACCATGGATCCCTGGGGGAAAAGCAAGATCTGCTACAACGAGCAGCAACATGAGTTGAAATATACGTGAAGAAAAGAGGACTAGCCTGCTCTACAGAAAAGTCCTTTCTATTGAGAGTAGGAAGACATCCCACCGACGCGCCGCTCGAAGTGAAACTATAGGGGCAAAACATCCCGGAGAAAAACATTAGAGTCCTAGGGATGTGGCTGCAAGCAAGCATAAAATGCAGCGACACACTCTGCCTGCTCGGCAAGTCAGCCGAAGAGGTAGGTAGAATGATAACCAGAGTTTCCAACCGAAGACATGGAATGAAAGAAGACTCGCTAAAACTAGTACGAAGCCTCATAGTCAGTAGGGTCATCTACTCGCTGCCATACCACCCCATGACCAAAAGCGAAACGGAACAGGCAGAGACAATCCTAAGGAAGGCAAGGCATACAAGACGGCACTCCGCCTACCTAGAAACACATCGAATGAGAAGCTGCTACAGCTAGGAATCAGCAACACCTTTGTGGAGCTGGCCGAAGCACAGCACGAAGCACAGCTGCAACGACTCAGAAACACGGCTACAGGAAGAGCGCTCCTGACAAGGTTGGGTCGCGAACCAAAGGGGCATCTCGATCGATCCACCGATATACCCGACGAGATCCGTAAAACCCTGCAGGTCAATCCCATTCCGAAAAACATGGACCCAAATCTCCACGCGGCCAGGAGACAGGCGCGGGCAGATTATGCGGAGAGGTACTTAGCCAAATTAGAAAACACCGTCTTCACAGATACAACCATGTATCCATGTAATAGACACGAAAGCTACTACAAGACAGCTTCGGTGGTAGTTGATAACGCAGGCAATCTAATCACCTGCGCAACAACACGTAGCATCAGGATAGCGGAAGCGGAGGAGGTCGCTGTTGCACTGGCAGCGGCTGAGGGCTATCGAAAAGAAATCATTGGTCATCCTAACGGACTCAAAAGAGACATGCAGAAACTATACGAAAGGTAGAATCTGCAAGGCTGCCTTAGCTATCCTCCGCAAAGCAGTACACCTCAGAAAAACAGCAACCCACAAATTAATCCGGATTTCGGCACACACGGGGATATAAGGAAACGAAAGGGCAGACAGCTTGGCTCGAGAGATCACGTACCGAGCCAAGCGGCCATACGCCCTGGGACAGCACTTCACCGTGGAGATTAGATTTTCAGAATACCTAAACTATCAAAGAGGCAGGATACTTAGATACTCCCCGCCACATAAGGACCTAACACAACAAGAAGCAGCTAGTTGCCGGAGGCAGCAAACGGGAACATTCTTTAACCTACATATACTTAGCAAGATGTATCCTACACAGTTTAGAAACACATGACCGTGGTGCGGGGCAACACCCACGCTTTACCATATAACCTGGGAGTGTAAGCGAAACTATACGTTCCACCAACACAAAACCCCGAGTGCGGAGCAGTGAGAGAGCCGGCTCACCAGCTGCGAGCTCGCCGCCCAAAGGGCAATGGTGCAACACGCAAGCGAAGCAGCGAGACTCAGTGGAGCCCTGGACTAGGGGTATTAATTGGTTTTTTGGGGGGAAAGGAAATGGCGCAGTATGTCTCATATATCGTTGGACACCTGAACCGCGCCGTAAGGAAAGGGTAAAGGAGGGAGTTAAAGAAGAAAGGAAGAGAGGCGTGCCGTAGTGGAGGGCTCCGGAATAATTTCGACCACCTGGGGATCTTTAACGTGCACTGACATCGCACAGCACACGGGCGCCTTAGCGTTTTTCCTCCATAAAAACGCAGCCGCCGCGGTCGGGTTCGAACCCGGGAACTCCAGATCAGTAGTCGAGTGCCCTAACCACTGAGCCACCGCGGCGGGGCTGGACTAGGGGCCCAACCCTGCTTTGAAGGTCAAGAGTCTGCAGCGATGCAGACGAAGACCGAATGGTAAACCCTTTATGGAACAAATAAAGTTTTTCTCTCTCTCTCCACGATCGGTCCGCAGTTTAGTCGATGATCCTAGGATTGTCTAACGACAATGCACGGTTGGAGACTTTCATAAAGCCCGATTATAATTCATGTCCTGCTAGACGATGAACAAAAAACACCTGGAATTGCAGAGATTCGTACAAAAAAGGCACTAGAAGAGGCAAAACAAGAGCTCTAATATTATTCAGTTTATCTCGGATCTGAACTTATTGAACTGCGCGAATGTACAACTCTCACCAGATAACTGAAATGTCAAGCGAACAATTAAAGTGCACAAATGGCGCAAGCTTCGGCTTCCTGCGTGACAATCTTGGCTACGCGGTGCTTAACGGGAAAGCGAAGTGCACTTGTAGTAAAAATAAAGGCGACATGAAATGAGCTGAATTTTGGAAGAGGTCGGCAAAATAAAAAGGCTCTTTGGCGTGATAGCGCAAATAAAACGAGCATGAACAGTTTCTAACAATGAAAAAAATATATATTAAAAAGAAAAGCCAGGATTGTCCAGAATTTTGACAACAAAGGAGCCGGCGGCACCTGCCGCGGTGGCTCAGTGGTTAGGGCGCTCGGCTACTGATCCGGATTTCCCGGGTTCGAACCCGACCGCGGCGGCTGCGTTTTTATGGAGGAAAAACGCTAAGGCGTCCGTGTGCTGTGCGATGTCAGTGCACGTTAAAGACCCCCAGGTGGTCGAAATTATTCCGGAGCCCTCCACTACGGCACCTCTTTCTTCCTTTCTTCTTTCACTCCCCCCTTTATCCCTTCTCTTACGGTGCGGTTCAGGTGTCCAACGATATATGAGACAGATACTACGCCATTTTCTTTCTCCAAAAACCAATTATTATTAGTATTATTAAAGGAGCCGGCGGCGTAAATGGGAGTTGCATCTGATTGTTTTCCTTTGTTGTGTTGATTCGCTTGTAGCTACAACAAAGATATTCTTAAAAACTGTGTTATAGCAAAACAAGTAAACTGGTGAGTAGTTTTTATGCACCATACATACTCTGCCTTCAAAGTCACTGCTGGTGAGGTTACACACTCGCCCCTCAAAGTGCGTTCCGTGAACGCACTCCAACCTCAGTTCACTCTTCTAAGCCAGAGATACTCCATGCGCTACGTTTAGATTTGGTGCACTTGTAGCCGTCCTCTTTTCAACTGGCGTATTTAGTGTGACTTTAAACGAGTGGCATTCGCCTAAAGCGTCATTCGCGCAGTGTCACACGATGAGCTTTAGTGGCGCTCACTATAGGATGCATTTTCCCCGTAGTGAGTTTCGCGAACTTGCTTGACTTGGTCCGGAAAGGCGAGCGTGTAGTCACAACAGCAGTCTCCAACTATAAAGTAAAAATAATAATAATAATAGGTTTTTGGGGAAAGGAAATGGCGCAGTTTGTCTCATATATCGTTGGACACCTGAACCGCGCCGTAAGGGAAGGGATAAAGGAGGGATTGAAATAAGAAAGGAAGAGGTGCCGTAGTGGAGGTCTCCGCAATAATTTCGACCACCTGGGGATCTTTAACGTGCACTGACATCGCAGCAGCACACGAGTGCTTTGGCGTTTTGCCTCCATAAAAACGCAGCCGCCGCGGAAGGGTTCGTGCCCGGGAACTCCAGATCAGTAGCCGAGCGCGCTAACCACTGAGCCACCGCGGCGGGTTAATAACCGGGCCGTAAGAGAAGGAAAATGAAATGAAAATAGGCTTTCATCGCTGCCGTCGCGTGCCATCTCGGGGCAGTGGGGTACATTGCGAGGAGGATTTTTCGCGGACGGCCATTGCCGCCGACACCGGATTTTCTGGGACACGAGCTCCTTAATGCTGTCCCGTTAAAGGGAGGAGGGCGAGGAGGGTTACTATTAAAGCCAAAGCTTTATTTTTTAATTTGTTTTTGGGGAAGGAAATGGAGCAGTATCTGTCTCATATATCGTTGGATACCTGAACCGCGCCGTAAGGGAAGGGATAAAGGAGGGAGTGAAAGAAGAAAGGCAGAAAAAGGTGCCGTAGTGGATTGCTCCGGAATAATTTCGACCGCCTGGGGATCTTTAACGCGCACTGGCCGCAACCTCGCGATTTCGCCGTGGCGGTACTCCATCGAGGCACGTGACGTCACAACGAGCGCTTCGCCGTGGAAGGTTACTGTGCTTCGCGTGCACGACGCGCCATCTGGCATGACGTCATACCGTGCCGCTCGCCGCCGTTTGGTAGGACATGACACCGCGTTTCTCGTCGTTGCGCTCGCCTCCGCTCGCTTCGACAGCTGCGTCGCATGCGTGATGTCACAGGATTGAAAAGGAGAGCTGGCGTCCGCCGCAACCACACTTGAGGGGACGGTATGGACGGCGACACTTCTGATAACCTGGAGGAGACCTGGAATCGACAGCGGAACGAGATGAGGAGGAAACGAATCGCCCAGGAAAGAGACGAACAGCGCGCCGAACGACTGGCTAAACGCCGCCGGGAATATGCCGCCGCGAGACAGGCACGTTTAACGTCCGGTGTCTCGACCGCTAGCAGCAGCGACAGCAGCCGGAGTAGGGACCTGAGTTCTGCTTCACTGAAGACGGCCCGTGATGAACGATGGAATGCGACCAAGAGACTTTTGCGGCGGGCTCAAAAAAAAAGAACAACGTATCGTTAGCTTAGAAAATAGGCGTAAGAGTGACGCGACCGCTTCAATCCTGGATAGCCTCGGTGCTGAAATCAAACAAGAACCTACAGGTAATACTGGACGTTAATGCCTGTGCTTCATACGTTGTGGAATATGTGAACAAGGCCAACCGGGCAGTTTCACACTTGCTTTCGCTGCATATATCCTGGCATAGCCGAGCTAGGCCACTGCCAGGTGTCGCCTCGCGGGGGTGTATATACATATACCCGCGAGGCGACACCTCCTCTCGCTCTACCCCAGCGGAGCACATCTGGTGGAGTGAGCGGCGACGGCAGCGGCGCCATCTATATGACACACGTCATACGGCGCGACGAGCCCAAATGGCTCGCTGGCTGGCATAGTAAAGCTATCGCTTTAAAAACCATCACCATCCGAGATAATATGTACCTCTGCTACACGGGCATATCGAGTGCCTTCCAACCAAACGTCATTTGATTCGACTTCCGCCTTGTGCTGACAGACAAATTTTAACCTGGATTCGGGTGAGAAACATATCAGTCAACGGATCTCCACGAAGATGGTTGGTTCGTTTTTTGGAGAAAGGAAATGGCGCAGAAACGCTCTCACGTATCGGCGGACACCAGAACCGTGCCGTAAGGGAAGGGATAAAGGAGGGAGTGATAGATGAAAGCTAGAAAGAAGTGCCTTAGTGGAGGGCTCCGGAATAATTTCTACCGCCTGGGGATCTTTAACGTGCACTGACATCGCAGAGCACACGGGCGCCTTAGCGTTTTGCCTCCATCGAAACGCAGCTGCCGCGGTCGGCTTCTCACCCGGGGCTCCACGAAGACATTCGAGATTTCGGGTTGCCTCCGAATCTTGAACAAAGCCATCGCAATCGCTTTGGCCCGCCCACACAGAGGCTGGTCTGTTTCGGTTCTGTGGGTGTTGATTTTCCTACGCATTGCTCGCTCTTTTCTGCTTCCTTTTTTGGGAAATGTTCTGTATACGCGCTAAACGCGTGCTTGACAATCATGGTACACCACTGAACACTTACATCATCAGCGCCAAATTTCCCCAGGAATGCACCGATGAGCACCACTGCAGTTCAGTACTCTTGCTTACATCGCTGTGCACAAATCTGCTAGTGGTCGTTCGCATGAGATAAAACGGAAGCTGTGCATTAATTATCTCAAATAATCTCATTTTTGTAAATGTTGTATCCTTTTTCGTGTTTACACACAGCAACAACTCTGTAGGAAACGCCGTTCCGACCACGGTGGAAGAACAAGCTAGGCGGCCGGACGAAGGATGCACAGGCGGAAAAACGTTGTGCATACATCGCGCTGTCCTCGACAGATGGCGCTACACGCAAAGGGCCTCAGTTTTCAAACGTAGGCGCTAAATGAAAGCAGACAGGGACGCGAAAAAAATTGATAATTACGCGCTTATTCAGTACCCAATTTGCAATAGACAAGAATGTTGTGTAAAGCTGAGCCTGAAAGTGGTTTGCAATGAATAATGCTTATGCTCCGCGAGTTTCGCCATGCCCTGCACCTTGCAGCGTTCGCGCTCGCACGACGCGAGTCGAGCGCAATGTCTCGACATTATTTACCGCAGCCTATGCCGTCGCAGCAATACGCGCAAATAACAGCGGACGCGGTACTACAGCGCAACCGGCCTTAGTCAGACGGGAAGGCGAAACCGTGCACAACGCAACAAGCACTGCGTCTACAGGTAAACCGCAGAGGCTTGCAGGTCATAATTACGGATTCAAAATCTGCCCTTCCAAGGTTAGAGTACGGGTTCCCCACTGATGCCTTGAGTCTTAGATCCCTACGTTTGGTGCAGAATCTCCCTAGCAAAGGCTTCTCTATACGTTTTCAATGGGTGCCCTCGCACATAGGTGTCTTAGGCAACGAGATAGCAGACAACCTCGCCCATACAGCTCTCTCCGGGATTCCAGTACATAGAGTCCCTCATGAAGTCAAGCAAATGTTCAGAGATGTGGTGTTGCGCCACTTCAGTTCTTTGTGGAGCTCTCCTGATCAGCCATGTGTGACCAAGGGTCTCAATAGGTACCAAGCCACTTTGCTGCACCGCGTTCGCACGGATTCTGCTCGTATGCCGGCGTGGATGTATAAGACTGGCCTAGCGTTGTCACCATTGTGTTCAACGTGTGGTGTGTGTGGAGATATAGAACATTACATCTTGTGCTGTACATTGTACAACGCGGAACGGGCTGTGTTATTCGGATCCCTCAAGAAGGCAGGAGTTCCTCACAGTTCTCTTCAGGACATTGTTTTCCCGCGCGGGAGCCAGTCGAGTAGAAGGGATGCTTCTCGCCTTCTTCTACTTTACCTGCAGGACACGGATTTGGCCTCCACATGGTGACCTCAGGAGTGTCTATTTGGGTTTTTGCGGACAGTGTTTCTGTGATTTCTATTTAAGTGTCGCTACGGTGGAGCAATTGCCGGCAGCAACTGCAAGGCTAATCCCACCGGTAGCTTACAACCACTCAACTCAAGCTTGCAGGTGCACGATAAGGAGAAGGAAAATAATTTCATTCGCCTGGTTTTTTAAAAGGTCATGCATTTAGTCACATAAATTGAGGTCACCTAAAGAAACATAAGCAGTGAAACCACGAAGGTGCTGTGCGGCTTGCTTTTTTTTTACATTACACAGAACAGGCGGTGAATACAATTTTAGAACAAAAATTTTTACTGCGTAAACAAAAAGGGACACCACCGCACATTCCACGCACACTTAGGTATTCATGAGTCCCGCAATTTAAACAGCGAAACAGGAGCAAATTTTCACCTACTGAAGCTTGGACAGCTTATGCAGCTCCTGTGTCTTATTTTTCGCATCAGCTTTCTGGCGTTTGCAAAATTGCCTAATTCTCATGGCTACATAATTGTGTAGCACGGCTGCCATAACTTCCTCTTTATGGTCGGAACAGGGGAACTGAAACTCGTAGTTGTCAAGCATGTTGTCCAGCGTCAATTCATAGGCTTTTCTTAGAGCCACATGCTTCTGAAATTCCATCTCAATGGCATGGAGCAAGTGAAAGAGACTTCGCTTTGGGTGCATGAGGCCTCCTCTAGTTTTAGACAGAACAAGGCTGCTTTCCGGCTGTTGACGAAGGGCACTTTCTTCCAATAATGCTTCACGGCACTTCGTGCACGTTGTACTCTTCAGGTACTTGCGGCATATAAAGCCAACTAAATAATAAATTATACGGTCGGCAGCTTCCGGTACTTCATGCAACTTGTCGAACACATGGCCAACCTCCGCTTCAACAGCAACCAGGCCATCTAGCTTCTTTTTCAGCAGCTGAACGTGTCCTTTAGACTTGGCATTATCATCAAAAGCAAGTTTCAAGTCATTCAGCGTTAGCACAGGTACACCGTGCTCAGATTCCACATTGTTGACTTGACAATTCCCTAATTTAGAGGGCTTATTGAGACTATAGAATGATAGCATATTGTATAGTTGAAGAAACGTGGGCATAGACGGGTGGTAATTTTGGCATCCAGCTTGCCGGATAACACCGAAGGAGCGTTCGATCACGTCTTGGTTAAATTTTCCGGTTGACTTATTTGAAACCGCACTCTTTCAACAGGTACCTTGATAGTTCCAATGCGGACAAAATAGTCACGCGAAGAACTTCAGCGGTTTGATTGGTGAGGAAACTTGCCTGAGATATCTTTCCTGATACCACTTCTTTTTCCCAGTTATTTATCCAATAGAGCGACGAAGCGAGGACTCTTAAATCTTTGCTTCCAACGGTGACGCCCTCCTTTGTATGAGTTCGATTCAGGGCGTCAAAAAGATTGTTAAGCCTCAGCGTGAATTCCACCGTTGTCTTCACATTTTCGAGTCCTTTTGTGCCTCTCTGTGAATAGAATTCTAATCCTTTGGCTACACTCATGCTGAACAGTTGAGTGGCCAGCTTCACCCGCATTTTTTCGGTCGTTGAAGGATTGATGTGGGAAAAAGTTAATTTAGGGCACACACGCAAGTTCCCTGGCTGCTTAGAAACTTCTACAAGGAGCCTATCAAAATGTGCCCATTGAACGCGATCCCCGTTCACCAACAGCGCTTTTTGTGCGTGTAAACGATTCCGAACGCATTTCATGAGATGGGGCGCGTCCGAAAACACATACACATTACGGTTTTCATCAGCAGGATGCGTGAAGTAGTTCCTAGTACTCTTCAGCGCTCCACTCACACCGAACTCTTTCCACATTGAACGATTTGTACTAGCGCCATCGCAGACGACTGCATCGACTATGGCCCCCACTTCTTCAAGCAAAAATATCGCTTTTAAGGCGAGCTGTGCAAGTATGGCTCCTTTTGTTGGGCCCTTGCTTGCAAACACTGCGACTGGCTGAGAATACTTGTCACCAAATGAGCGAAACGTAAATACATGTCCATGGTCTGCAAGGTCGTCGTGAGCCTCTGATGAATCGCCATAATCGACGAAGCCACTATATGTCATTGACTTTGAATGTACTCGTATTTCTTTTCTAATGCGCATTTCGCCAAAAACAAGAATCCCATGGCGCTGGAAGTTATCCTTAGCGGCCATCTTTTTCTTCAGTGCCGTGAAAAACTGCGTGTCAAAACCGCACTTGAATCTTACCATGCTTAAGTACCTGCGCACTGTCGTTACGCATGGAACAGGGAGCACATCATTGTGTCGGAGAAAGCAATACGCAGATGGGCTGCGTAGATGTAGAAGCAAACACATTAGAAGTTACTCCTTCGTGTAGCGGCGGCTTTTCTTGTTAGCTAGCTTAGCTGCTGCTACGCACTCTTTCACGACCGTCAGCCGAGCACTAGGAATGTTAGTTTTGAAGAGCTTGTCCTCCAGTTCTTCTGACATTTTTTGCATGTTGAGGCGAGCTTCCGCAAGTTCCGCTGACAGTTTCTTCACTCTGTTGATGGCACGATTCTTCGCTCTTTTCAGAGCATAATTTGCTCGACGCAAGACCGCAACTTTGTCCTTGCTTTGGTATGAAGGCAAGAGACGCACAGCAGCAGGCTGAAGCCTGCGCTTTCTTCTGTTCTTTTCTGGTGCATCCGCAGGACGTTTGAAAGACCTGCACATTTGTGACATGCTGAAGAGTTTGAGTGAACAACTATAGAGCATCCTCTATGGCGCCACTTCTGATTAATATCAAGGTATGCACACTTTGTTTCAGCATGCGGGTACTCCAAAACATTAGGACCACCAGCGCAGTTTTGTGTTGTCCACATGCTCTAAGAGAGCTTTTACATCATCTACAGTTGATAAAGTTCCTTCATATTCAAGATTTGCCATATAAACTGGCATGCCCATCATGGCAATTTTCGCCAGCATATCTTCCTGAATTTCAACAGTTTTAGTGGTTACCAAAGAAGGTGCAGCGCTTTGTGTCGGCGGGACTGCATCTGATAGCAAAACCCCGACAGGTGTTTGGGTGCGCGCCAGCTGGGAGAAAACGACGCTTCGTACTTCTCCCACGTCAAGCAGATGATACCCCCAAGAACTCGATGGAAGAAATGACCGTGACAGGTCGGCGAATAAGCTTGCGAAAGTGGCGCATGTAGTTTCCAGTGATGAGTACGGACCAACAGGCTGAGGCATTACTTCAGAAGTTTTGCCTTCCATCACATTCATGTCGTTGTCGAATGCATTCGCGGATGTTTGGCACGGGCTTCCTTTAACGCCATCACTATCTTTACTGCATGAGGCCCCTTCCTGGTTACAGTCAGCTGACGATGCGACTCATTTTTTCGACGAAGGCAAAGCTTGTCTTTCCGCGGGCCGCTTTCTTGTTTTCAGTGATTTCGATAGATACAGCGGGCAACCGGAAAATATTGTTGGCACAGCATTACTCGCCAATGAAGACTTTCGTGGAACACTCACCAGGACATGTCCTTTGTACTGCGCTGTCCATGCCTTAGTCACGAGGTGGGGCTCGAAGTTCTTTTCACACACGTGGTCGTTCGCTTGAAGGCAGCGATCCTTCCTTGGGATAGCTCGACGCCAAAGATTTAAGCGTTCATCTTTCGGCGCGGAAAAGAGGGACAGTTTTTCGGTACAGCCTTTGTATCCCGTTGTGCAATGGTGAAGGAAACACTTCTTGCCCATTGTGCTCACAATTGCATGATTGTCGAGAAAGCCACGTCCACAAAACTGAAGCAAGATACGTGCCCACACGTGCTTTGACCGGCGCAGGCGGCGCTAAAGGCCCCCTGCATCGCCACGCCATCTGTCGGCGAACTGTCAAAGCATGCACGCGCGGCGGGACACGGCCGCTCCAGCGGCGCTGGCATCGAGGCACCCTAAAGGCCCCCTGCATCGCCACGCCATCTGTCGGCTAACTGTCAAAGCATGCATGCGCGGCGGGACACGGCCGCTCCGCTCCAAGCGCCGCCGTTCCGACACCTATAATATTCTTCCACCGTGGTTGCGACCAAGCACCTGGCAAACATTTGGTAGCCGCTTGGCTGACCGGCACTTCTTGCTAATCGTCCGTGCCTTCTGCTATGAGATGACTACTTCATTTTGAATCAGTTTACTGAGGACCATGTTCGGTGACCGTTTGTCTTCATTAAAACGGCCTTGTTTGTACTCAACAAGCGATGGCGACGACTGCTGACGGCTGCCTAAAACACTGAGCGGCAGTCTGCAGATCCGCGCGGCGCTTATCGTAAAGCGCGGGCGTGTCCTGCAATGTAAGCAACAGTCGATATCAGGTCGTTTTTGTCAAAACTGCACTGTTTGTTCATTTGCGTTTGCTAAAACTTGAGTTCGCTCTCTGCAATTGCCGATACTGCACGCACAAACCCTGCGGACCCATTAGGCTTATCGCGAAAGGGGATCGTCGTCACTTGCAGAGCGAGAGCAGCTGTTCCGGTGTCCGCATTATTAACGCGAAAGCCTTTATTGGCTCACGACTCACCAGCGGGGATGTTCGCAGAAGTTTCATACTATAGCTATCAATCAAACGTGCTTGAGGTGTCCACCGAGATATCGAGATTTGAGAGCTACTGCGTCCTTTCCTCAAAAAACATGCTTTCGCATTCCCCCACGTTAAATAGCAATCAGTTATTTAGTAATTAGTTAAGTTACTAGAAATTTATTGGTAATTTTTTAATAAGTAGGGTAGTTGTTGTTGTAGTATGCCGTAACTGGGAACTCCGTATACGATAAAGAACTGCGCATGCGCAAGGCACCACCATGCCATGCACATGCGCTTCAACGTACTGCGCATGCGTGTGACGTCATTGAGTGGCGCTACCATCTTTCGAGAGGAGCGCTCCCTATGGAGTGTTGCCAGGCGCCTCGTGAACGCAGGAGCGCTCCCTATGGAGTGTTGCCAGGCGCCTCGTGAACGCCGATCCGGAAGGTTGCCGCCTAAACGCTCTCCTGTCTCTCCAGCAAACAAGCGTGCGCACGCTAATGAACTACAGCGGAAGAGTCGTGAAGCGAACAATTGTGTGCGATATCAGTGCACGTTAAAGATCCCCAGGTGGTCGAAATTATTCCGGAGCTCTCCACTACAGCACTTTTCTCCCTCTCTTCTCACTTTATCCTTCCCTTATGGCGCGGTTCAGGCGTCCGCCGATATACGAGACAGATACTGCGCCATTTCCATTCCCCAAAAACCAATTAACTATTGTGTAGTAATAATCAACATCTTCATCACACATCAGCGACACAAGCAGCAAAACCGCGCTAAAGGATTTCGCCTCACTGCACTTTCGGTCAACAAAGTGTCCCCCTCAATTTTTTTTAGTTGCCGATGATTTAAAACAAGCTCTCATTAAAAGTCACATTCAAGAAGATGGAAATTTTAATGCCTTTTAATTCTCAAAACAAATATTTTAATGTCACCCGCCGCGGTGGCTCATTGGTTAGGGCGCTCAGCTACTGATACTGCGCCATTTCCTTCCCCCAAAAAACCAATTACGGCCCGGTTCGGGTGTCCACCGAGATATATGAGACAGGCGTCCTTTGCTTTAAGGGAAACTGAAACGCTTTAAAAAAAAAGGAGTTTTGGACGCACTTTTTCTGCTCCCTGAACACAAATATCACACTAAAAATAAAAGTAGAGGACGATAAATAGCTTTGTTTTGCAAAAATAAGCGCCCACCGCCGCAGGCAAGCGCGGCGAGCCCCGTCGCCACCTGTGGTTGGCTGAAACATTCGTGACGTCAACTTCGGGTGCTCTCCCTGCTACCGCGGCCAGACTAGGACACAGGTGGCTAGGAATGCGCTTGTGTTTATTGTGAATCTGCAGGCAAATATTTATCCTTATGGAAGGCTTTCATTCCACAGCTCAGCTCGCTACTTACCCATACCTTTTTGAACCTGACGCATCCCTACAAGGGTGTTCTACTATGCCATCGTCGAGCGACAGTTCGTCGTTGGCTGAAAGCGAAAGCGACGAGGCATTTTCACGCGTGGGAAATGTGAACTGTTAAGTATCTCGATTCCTAATCGGTTCCTACGCATATAGGTGCTGCTTTGTTGATGCGGCGTTACTTCTGACGAGGCCCTACAGCGCAAGTGGCTCACTGCGGCATTTCTTTATTGCATTTGGTCGCGATGAGTACGCAGGTGTAGTGCAGGCATAGAACGCGGTCAGTGTTAGAGCGCGCTGGCACGACACATTATCCCGGTTTTAAACGTAGTTTATCGAGAAACAGATTCGAGGAACAGGCTGTCACCGCAGTATTTGCGCGCGCCGTACGATAGCGTCATTGGCGTGCGACAGTCGGTTTTGAACTTTGGTTCTTCCAGTAAGCATAAATTATTCAGCATGCGCACATTCGTTTTTCATGTTTTCGGAGTACTTCATAACACCATTTTAGACTTTTTGCCTACAGGCTTGAAGCATTACCGGAGCGCTTAACCTTCTACCTCAACTGTTCCTGCATGCACTGCACAGTAATGACTGAAGAACAAGAATGCTGTCAGGAGATCCCTGAAATTGCTCAAAAGCAGAAGTGGGTGCGGTGCATCACAACGACGAAAAAATTCAAAGATGTATGTCTCAATAAAGCAGTCCTTCAAGTTGCACTGGCACGGCAGGAAACCAGTGCATCATCGAAAAACGACTGGGGCTCTGTGAACAGGTGAGGAGCACATGTGGTAGCTTAGGCAGTTTCGTTAACCTGCATTCTTTATTTTAGGAGAATGAGGTATGCTGCATATGGACAGTTTGTGTACCTTGTGTGGAAGAGAACGGGCAGGCACAACAGACAAATCCTGCCGAGCTGTGTGCTCAGTGCTGTACGAAAAAAATATCCATCGGCAGATGGCAGTTATACAGGATTCAAGCATCCTTACACTTCCTGAGGTAAGTACACATTATGACGCCTATATAGCTATGTGCACAAGTCCTTCCTCTAATGTGCAATTATTTGTGCCTCCTTTCACATTTCGTGCAATTACCAAGCACATTCATGAAATAAACTTTCATTCATGGTTGGCAAGACCAGAGTTCCATGTAGAGTGCTTAATAAAAAGCGATCATAAAAACACGCAGATTTCAAAAAATTTCTTTGCAAAGCTTCTGCAAGTCACCGTACATCTCAGCAGTAAGAATGTGAATCAAGCGGTCTGTAGAAACCATGCTACAGAATGAGCAGCATGGGAATGAGATTACAATATCATTCCATTTAAAATAGTAATAAATCCAGCTGTTTAATTTTCATTTCTCCATATCCAATTCATGAAACTACACTGATTTTCAGTGCTTGAATTTTCTGAATTGGTGCATTATCTCACCAACTAATCACACCGTGCTCCGTAACAGTGCCCATGCACTGACAAGAAGCAGTCATACATTGCTTCAAAGGCAAAGAAAAATGTTTAGAATTCATGGCTATATTCATCTGGTGTTAGGAGCTTAAAACTGCGGTTCACAATTAATTAGTGATGACATACTGGTTTCGTTCGTGGAGACGTACAATAACAGCAAAAACATGCCATGCACAGTGCATTTCTCGCAATTTCCTAGAGTTCAACTTAAAATATGAGAGCGGTCTCATTGAAACAAGGACGAATGGAAGCTATTTTATGTGAGGTCTTATCTTAGTTTGCAATCTAACAATATCAACAACGCAACAGCAGTGATAAGCAGGGACAACTCGGGCAACAGATTATTACCATACTTCAACCCACTCGGTTTACGCAAGAGCAGTCTTTTCTCAATAACCTGTAAATAATTAACTTTGTACTACACCAGCTGTGACCACTGTATACCCAAAAACTTCATAATCTCACCTGTCGCCTCCTGTTACATTTACTTTCCCTTGGAATTCACTCGCTTCCCGACCACAAATAGAATCACTATAGCGAACTTTCTTGCAGGTTACAGTAATAAATTTCAGCCTGCATTAAATACTACAATAGGCTTAATAATTAAAATTACACCCATAAAAACAGTCCCATGGAAGCATTGCAACAGCAAAATATTCTTGCATGAGGCACGTAGAATTACCAGACAGGCTTCTAGAAGTGTAGCATCACAAAATACTTTTGAAGAATTCAGGTAATGGCAGCTTGTCAAGTGGAACAAACCTGCTTCAGTTGCAAAAAATGTATGCGTCTAAATGTTTACTGCACAATAAGTCATGGAGCTATGCGAATTTAAGAAAAGCAAACAAGTGGCATGATCAGCAGGTTTTGCACCTAAGGAAAAGCCTGAAACAAAAACCACAGCCAAAAGCAAGCAACACAAACTAAAAGGGAAATATTGCAGCAGAGAAAGCTGGAAACCGTACAATCAGGGGCATTACTTGGCGCGTTTCATATTACTGACTGACCTGGGTGAGGAGGAAAGACGTATGATAAAGGGCGAGACTGGCACTAACACCAGTAACTTGATCTCCATGTGACCCCTATTATTATGCCATGACATATAATGCATACCAGGCATATCAACTCAAGAAGGGATAATTTGTGTTGTAATGCAGTTGATCGCTGGTTGAAACACAAAGAATCGCCGTTTAGAAAACTTTAGTAACATCACTGCCCTCCGAGTCTGAACCAAAAAAGGGAAAGCTGCAACTGAAAAGTTCCCATAGTGCAATGGCTAAAACAGTGTTTATTTAACCCTTTGGCCTGCTTCAGATGATGCCTTCACTGTTAAAGGAATCTACTCCACGTTTCACGTTTGTAGATGTCAAACAGGCATTGATGAATGAAGTCAGCTAAGACAAGCACCTTGTAGAGCAATGTAGACCAGCAGTTCATTGCAAAGAAAGCTTCAAAAACCAATTGGTACTGTCAATACTGCCACTGTATGAACTGCTCATTAATACAAAAGACTGGAATAAAAAAATGTTTTTCTCAATTGCTACAAGAGGCAGTGAATTTTGATGCCCTCACATTTCTTGGACACAGTACATGTACAATGAATTTTTACCTGCCAAACCTGGGCAAGCGCCTAAAAGCCCCCTTTCATGCAGGGCTCTGCATTTTAAGCATGTGGGCATTTTAACATGGACTTTAGTATTCATATATGGGTACTCTGCCTTTTCAACTAAACATCACCGCAGTGGCAGAATGCCATAGTCGCAACAAGGATGCGCAAAGTGTGTGTGCTACACATACTACCTATTGAGAGACTGCAAGAAAGCATGTGAAAGTTCTGGCCCTTCACACTGGTGGAGCTCCCAAGACTTTTTAAGAATTGAAACTAGTTTGATCACTTTTGCCAAAATCGCTGTGATAGCCAAGGCAGAAAAAAATTGGGAACAAATTATCATGGGAGAATGCAACAATAACTTCAATTGCACCAGGTGTATAACATGGTTCAAAAACGACAAAAGAGTAGTAAGTCAAATACTCAGAATCATCATCAGCCTGACTATGCCCACTGCAGGGCAAAGGCCTGTTCTGTCTTTCCAATAAGCTCTGTCCTTTGCCAGCTGTGGCCACCGTATGCCCGCTAACTTCTTAATCTCATCCATTCACCTAACTTTCTGCCACCCCCTGGTACGCTTGCCTTCTCTTGGAATCCAGAATATGCATCTATTTGTTCTTATACACAAGGGACTTGGCAGTCAGGATCTCCGATTGCAGGACACTACCATAACATCAGTAACCACAACCAGAGTAAATCATGAAAAAATATAGTACACGGCTGCACAACATGCTTAAGCAATTCATATAAGTTGAAAACTCCAGCTGTTGTTTTAGCTTTAAAATGGCAAGTGTTTCTTCCTGACAGGTGCGATGGACCCTTGTGGCTAATTACTGTGTTGTCATGTCATTACAAGGTGGATGAATTAGCATGCTAGGCTAACAACCAAGAAGGCCTCTGCTGTATTCATGTGAGCCTCTCTCTCCTGTCCTACTCCTCACATGGTGAAAGAAATGTAAGATCATGACTGCAAGGTATTCTGAGAAACTGCAGCTTGCACTTTCAGCATAAAGAATATATGAACAAGACTGAATGGTACACTGCGGCATGATATGAGGTAAAGCACCTGAAAGCTGCAAGTGGACTATTGGGGATGGAACAGTGGAAGGCAGTGTATTAATAAGGCCTCCTTCGGACCTTCAATGTCTACTCATATTGCATAGCGCACGAATATTTTTGCATTTTGCCAGCATTAACATGCAGCCGCTGCAGCGGTGATACAAATGAATAGGGTGTGCAGAGCAGATATAAATAACACCAGAAAGCCCCCTCATGCAAGAATACAGCAAAATTACCAGCTTCAAACCATATGAGAATGCCGAGCAGGGCTAGTTCATGGTGGTTCATTCTGGTAGGGGAACAGTGCACAATACGACCGACAGAAAAATAAGTACACAGCACAGCGTAGCAACAATCCTAGACACGCATTATATACACATTCCATGCATTTTGTGCATTCATCTACAGGCGTTCAGCAGGAGACTGACATTGCAGATGCTACCAGTCTGTCTCCTGCAGAATGCATGGCAACATATGCACACAATACATCTCCGACTGCATGGATGTTATAGATAGAACAGCTGGTAAAGCACTGTATCATATACTTGGTTTTTTGTCCTTGTTTGTGCAGTGTTTTATCTGCCAGAATAAGCTTCCGACCAGCAAAAGGCAGGTTTTACACGTTTTCATGTCTGCACATTAAACCTTGACTGCTTGTCCTGTACAACATCTTCCTTTGCCATGCGAGGATAGCAGCTGCTGAGGGGTGGTGAAATTTGTGAGGGCACCTTCTGCTTCTTGACTTTTGCTTGCCTGCTTCCGACTCAACGTAGTCCATCAGCTTTTGCACATAACATATGAAAGGAAATTAAATAACGGTAACCTGGGTGGAAATGAATTGGTTTTATGAGCTTACCAAATGTGGGCTTTTCCTTCACAGGACAAGCAGTAGGTGCACCACCTCTTGCTTTCGGGTACTTCACATTCCACTGAGTCAGACTGTCTCTTGCGCATGCTTGTCTTCTTTTGCAGTTCTCATTATAATGAAGTGCTGCAAGTCGGGTCCTGAGAAGGCGCACGTCACCAAACCATGCATTAGGAAATTAAACAACGCACTTCTCCTGCCACCTGGGTCGACGTAACATGCATGTGCTTGCTGCCAGGCACATTCAGCACACAAATAACTTCAAACTGCATTCAGAACATTGATTACTTTTTTTAGGGATCTTGTGATGAGTGCGACACCAGAAACCTTAACACAGGCTCAAATGTCAGGTAAAAGCTAAAAATGCTTTCGAATGATGCTGCGTTTACTTGCTTTGTCTTCTTTACGTCCCGGTCTCTCACGCTGGTAGATTCACCATGGCATCATACCAAGCTGCCCAAATTTCTATCATTCTGCATTTACGAGTTCTGAATTGTCGGAAATTTTGGGCTAGCGCAATCTACAGCATCTGCGTCCTGAGACTGATCTGTTTACACAAGCTTACCTAGCACAACGGGCCACTTCTAGCGGTTTGAAAGCAGCAGATAAACCCCGAAAAGCAAGGATGTTGGTAAGTGTACCCTTTGTATTAATAATTCTACCCGATATTGGCTCAGAAGCAGGAGTGCCCATGTGTGCGTCTCTGGTTGCTGTTGCCAGCACTAGGACAATCCCAACACTAACGCTTTATACAGTAACCCTACGGTTGTCTTCCATCAGGCTAAGAACATAAGCTCGAGGAATTTACCTGGCTTTCATCCCGGGATTAGAATACTGGCAGGGCTTTGGAGCGAAATGCAGCAGCAGGGCAAGAAATGCTTCCAACCCGTAGGTTTGAAACCTTGTTGAGAGTTGTGGCATGTCAGCTAGAAGAACCTTAGCTGTTGCAATCTCTTCCAGCTTCTTGTATGCTTGGGAGTCTGGAAAAAGTCTAGTATAAACATTCTTTTTTGCTTAGAAACAAGACCAGGAGCACAAAATGCTACGAACTTGTCATGAGACAGGTTTTGTGGAATATGCTAATGCAATTACAAGTTGCCATGGAAGACACTGGCCAAAGCTACGCAATAGCATGTCAGTATTATACCATTTCAGTGATAAATAAAATTGCAATGTACGTTGAAAAAAAAAACAGCATCTAGTTTCTCCTACAGGCAAAAAGGTTTGTTTTGATGCATCCATGTTTTCAAGTTAATGATGTTTAAGATCACGTGTTTACATCTGGAATGACAAACTGCAATTCATAGCGTTACAGCTTACTTGTCACTAGTGAATCAAAATTTCGGAAGGAGTTCTGTACAATCCTGCTTGCCTTGCTTCTCGTAATTACATGTGCTTACAATCTAGACACCTTAGTAATATTTCTTCAGTTAAATTGCAATGTCTCAGATTCAAGTTTGACAAGGCACTTCACATAAAAGCATTGTCATGAAGGGTCAAAATGTATTCCAAAAACAAAGCTGCTCCAATAACAAGCAGAAAAAATACCTGACTGAAGCCACTGTATGGGGTGAGCGTCTCCATGAAGGCACACTGGAAAAAGCTGTTCTTCATGCGTGTGAACATTTCTGATGTGATAAGCAGTGAAGTCCACTTCGGAACGATCAGTTCTTTATGGCCATCGCTTGATATTGCCGACCAATAAAGATGATTGTTGATGGATTGAATCCACGGCTCCAGTTCCTACTGGCCAGCCTTTTTTGCAGCTGTCTGCAGTTTTCTGCAAACACCTGAAAGATGACGAGTAGAATTAAACCACGATAGGCCGTCTAAAACATCTTGCTACAATCAGTGCAATGAAGGCTGCTCATGGTACCTTTTGCTACGTGCCACACGTCGAACTCAGGTTTGATATCGCTACTTTCCTTTTTGAAGCAGGATTTTATTTGTGAATGTCTATCCGTCACCATTCCTTGGACTTTGATGCCATGACTTTCAAGATACGTTAAAGCCAGTTCAAGGCCCCTTCCACATCCAGTAGAGTGTATGTGCCGAACTTGGCACAAAACCCTGGCGAGTCTGCATGCCCATCACCAGCAAGTGACACAGCCTTTTGTTGGGCTTCCGCCAGTAACATGGCTTGCTCTCCTTCCGAAACCTAGCAAAAAATACCAAATATAAACAGACTTCATAGATGAATAACTTCAAAATCCTTCTGGAACGCCTACTTACTTTCTTGACTGCTGGCCACAAATAGAAGCTGAATATTAAAAAAACGTCCGGTTAGGGACCACTTCTACACCAAATGAAGCCAGCATCCTTAAAGTGGTCGTTATTCCCTGAAAAAAGAATGGCTGCACACAGCTCCAGGTTCAGGACAGGTTGCTCACGCACTAGTTCTTGGTTCGTCCATGAAAAACAGTGACCAGCTCTGCAGTGACTCTGCACTTGTAGCTGAGTCCCCTCAGAATTTATAACTACCTCACAAGGTGCAAGGCAGACATGGCAAGTTGTGAAAAGCTGGTGCAGAAATTCTTCTTTTACAAAAAAAAATGCAGCTCTTCATCTGTTGTTTGGGACATGGCTCCTAAGACACACGCTCAGCTTCGAGTCTGCAAAAAAGCACATTAAAAAGTTGAGAGGTGACAGCGAACGTCAATGCAACATGAATGCAAATTTTGAATCTTGACTGGCAGTCAGCTCTTACAGAGGCTGGCACTTTATGCATTTCTACACATCTAAGTTGTTTTACCTCTCGAGAAACAATTTAGCAGGAATTAATGATGTGAAATCTACGCACTCAGATTCCAGCTCATCCAAAGGGCTGTAATCGTCGGAGCTGTCCTCATCAAGAATGGGCTTATCAATCAGATCCTTAGCTTCAGTGTCAACATGGGGTGCCACGTTGACTTGTGTTCCCACATTATCAGTGCAGCTGCCAACCTGGATACCTGAAAAAAAGTGTACAAGAGATATAAGTGGAATAGTGTGCATAAACACATTTTGCACAATAATTGGCTGTTTGTAATAAGCACAAAAGTACATGCTTTGCAGCACACTGTATTTAAATATTTCGTCGGTATCCTTTCTGAAGAATTGTGGAAAGAGTATGCAGCATTCACAACTTACCAACAGTAACTCCACGAGATCTTGCCTGGATTTTCTTTGAGTACATATTTTTTTTTTCAAATCAGTCTGTGAAGACTGTCTGCATGTTTTTGGCAGTAACGTGGTTTGTGTGGCTGTTTCAGTAGCCTTGCTGTTTGCAGCTTCTGCAACAACCATCTCGGCGTCCGGTGTGTCTATTTGTAATTCATTTGCTAGAGAAGTGTCTTCAGATGGTGCTGATGGTGCTGAGTTGTCGAAGACGAAAGGCCCAGGGCTAGGGCCAAAGCTGTCCTCGTCTACTGCTGCTTCAGCTGGCATTTCAGGACTATCATTTAGCAGCTCGGCCAATGTCTGCAAGGACCTGACAGAGAATTTCATTAATTACAGCACTTTGATTATAGCACTACAGATAAAACAGGTCAAGAATTCATTCGCTGTCCTTTTACACCACTCCATAGAACCCATCCTACTCATGCTGCCAAAGCAATTGGCACAGACATAAGTTGTGAATATCAGAGTTTTCTCTCTGAAGATCAAATGTGGCAGTGAGCCGGGAGCAAAGGTACTCATAACAAGAAACTTTGTTTTTAAGGACGAGCTAACACTGCAGAGTGAAAATGATAAATGAGCTAGGCTAGGCCAGCCATGATTTCACGCAAGCAGCTTTCATGTTCCAGTTAAGTTTTCGGCTAACAGCACAATTCAATAGAGGCTGTGCCCTACACCGCGTATGGGCACTAGTATGCAGGAGCGATGGCGGCCGCCGAAGTTGAAGCCTGTCGAGCCGGGGCAGTATCAGTCAGCGCTACGACGAAAATGTAACACCAGCATCCCCCACCATATTCCGGCCGTTTGAGCAAAGTGCCACGTGCGCGATTAATTTGTGACAGAGCACTACTTGCACACAGCATTTTTATTCTGTGTATATATGCGCAGTGATCGCATGCGCGCAGTCATATTTCTGACAGTGCCTATTCACTCGCGCGCGAAAAGCGCGCATACCTATTTACTTTTTCGACTCTCTAAATTGCGCGCATAGCTCTCTCATTTCTTTTCTCGCTATCGCTCCCCTCTGCACTTCTCCCTGTCCCTTTGACTTCCGCCCAGAGCCACTCGTGTGCTTACGATATCTCATAGCAACTGCCCAGCGCATAGCGTCGCCACTCGCCGACAGAACCCCCCTCGCACGTTTACGTGAAATTGTGCACCTACCTCCAGTCTTCTTCTTTTGGCGAAAGCTTGTCGTGGTGGTGATGACGCTTTGGAGTTGTGCGCGAAGACAGGAGGGACTGCGCCGGGCTTGAGCCGCGCGGAGTTCACTGACATGCCCATGTCGCGCATGAGCGAGAAACTCTGGAAATAGACCGTGTCGCGAAAGTAGTCCGAACAGACCATGCTGCTGCTCGACGGCTTGAAGTCTTTTCGCTTGACAGCAGCCACCCACTGAGCTGCAGGCTTCTTCTCTTTGGGGAACCGATGGAAAACAACGTCATCGCGTCCGCTCGTGTTTGAGCAGCCGTACGCCGAACAGAAGGACGGCATGGTACTCAAAGCGTTCGGGAGAAACTACTGTGCTGCTTCTGTGCAGTGACAGCTGAAAACCTGCACAAAAAGGCGCGGAAACGAACACCGAGATGATCACGACGGCTGCAAAACCAGGCAGAACTACTGAGCGGAAGTGAAAAGCGGGCCCCGCATACAGAAGATGACGTATTTCCGCTTCGCTCCTTTCTTTTTTTTTCTTTTTTCTGTGCGCGCTCCCGCCGGTGTGGCGCGCAGGGGCGGGGCAACGGCCAATATTTGAGTATTGCGAGCCTGCTAGAGCATAAATCGCGGAAAAAACTTCAGAATTACATACTGTACAGAAGATGATTTCAATGCGCGAGCGTCTGAGTTCGGTAACCATTTCAGCTTCCCTTTAAATTGCCCAACGGGGCACGCGTCGCGCCGAACGGGCGATGGCGTTCCGTGCACACCTTGGGAACGCTGCAACACAATGTCGCGTCTCACACTTGAAGACGAAGCTTAATTAAGCGTCCTCCAAACTTTTCTAGTCGTTATGGGCAGCGCGCAAGAGACGCAACAACGACAGAACGAAGCAAGGAAGATAGAACGCGCTCAAGAAACGGCAGAAGAACGCGCCGCACGACTCGAGAAGCGTTGTAACCAACGAAGAAGTCGTGCCACGTCGTGGAGTTACTCTTCAACTGCAGAAGAGACCGGTTTGAGTTATCGAGATTGTCGGAATGAGACGCTGCGTAGACGACGTGCCGAGGAAACGATTTCGCAATTGAACTAGGGTTAATCAGAGCTAAACCACAGAGAATTTTTGTAGTTGACATTTATTCCGATCTGGAAATCGAACAGAAAATTAACCCGGAGATTTGCGATAAAATTGTATTTCTAAGTATTTAATGAAAACAGTAATTTTTCAAAGGTGCTGCAACATCCATATAGTCGCTCCCATCATTTCCATATGACACTTTTTTGGCGTGTGACAGCGCACACCGAAAGTGTCATAAGGAAAATGTACTTCGGGAAAGTGTCACTAAAATTGCCCGTATGACAGGGGTTAATTTTAGTTCCCCCGTGTAACTCAGCAAGTGACACCATATGAATCAGGTTTTATAAAGGATTGCACTTATGAACACACCTTTCTCGCAAAAAACGCATCTTAACTCACAGAAAACGCCTTGAGGAACGTCTTGAACGGTTTTGAGTAAATTATGAATTTAACAAACCTCGCGAGAGAAGAGTGACGAATGTGCTCGATGACCTAAGCCTACTCGCGGAGACGCGTTCCATGTCGGTTCCACACAACGTCGCGCTCATACAGGAGCTCTTAAGCGTGTTTCACATGCAAGCGAAAACGTTACCGAATCGTGCCGACGCGGCGAAAAGACCTGCTTTTGAGTCGTCGCGGTGGTACGCGGCGAGGAAATTATCGCTGCAGCACGCCTATCAATCGCTCATTCGCTTGCATGTGAACCACCCTTCACATATAGGAACACACGTGGACGCTGCCGGGCGGCGCCATAAGCTCGCGAGCAGAAACGAACATGTTCACGGCAAGTAGTTCTGGAAAATTCTAAAGCACTCAAGCAGAAAATGCAAGTCACTCACAGGACATTGTTTCCTGATAACCTTCCACAGCAAAGACGATAGGCCTCACAGGGCTGGTCAGGAAGCTCGGCACCTTAGCAGCAAAGCACGCGCACGAATGACAACGCATCAACTACGCAATGACTCGCTAACTGCCACAGAGAAGGTGAAACTCCCGTCAGCCAGCGCGAGCGAGCGCAAGCGACCAGATTCTAGTACACTATAACCAGATACGACGGGGTCGCATGCAGTGGCGGCGCCATGCGGCGCGTCGTAGAAGCAGCAGCGAAAAAAAAAATGCAGCGACCGGGCAGGCGGCTCCGGCGGCGCGCGCTCAAAGCAGACGACAAGCAGACGACGCGGGTGCTTGCTTCAGCGGGCACGCCGTGACGTTGTATTTCTGCGCCCTTAAGTCAAATAGCAACATTTTTTGTCGGTGTCTCTGGTCAGATGGTTGAATCGTAGCACCAGTTGCTCTTCGGGCTACCAGCGGTAAAGAAGCGCGCGAGAGTGCCCTCAATAGAAATCAGGCGCGCGCGGCCGAACGGGAGCAACACGCTTTGGTCTAAATGTTGGTTATGGCCCGTATTGTGGGGCCTATTGCTGCTTTGCAATACCTGTCACATCCTTCGAGTTAAATACAGAGGTGAGTTACCCTCGAATGTATTTGGACGCCATTCTGTGGTTATTCTGAGTTAATTAATTATTTTTACAAAACCACGCTATTTCTTCCAGAGCAGAAGAATCAGCGCTGTAACCTTCTAGCATTGCATCAATGCATGATCCGCATTTTGAGAAGTGGTTATGGCAAACATTCCATAAACTATCGCGTCATGCCCTTAAGTCGGAGATTAATTTTTCCCTCCAATTTTTAATCCTCATTGACCAGTGAAGTAACGTCGTCGTTCACCCCTGGGACCGAGTTGGGACTCTGTCGCTCGATGCTGAGAGCATACTAGACCTAAAGATTGGCCTTCGCACCGTATCTTTGGCATGATCGCACTCTAGTCGCGCTTCATTTTCATTGGCAGAACGCGTACTTGTTACCCGTCAGTGACTTCAACTTGCGAAAACTGGCGGCCTAATTCATATGCGTCTGTGTTTTTCAAACGACACGGCTTTAAAGCCCGCAGCGTGGCATTGAGAATGCAAACGCTTTCGCGATGGGCTCGATTCACTCAGTTGCTCGAGAAGAAGGTTTTGGCCCCACCACCCCTGGCCGAAGCCCGCAAGCAAGCGTTCTTGTCGACGCGCCGGGTTTCTGACGGCAGAGTAAGCAGCGGGAACAGAGGCCGTATTTTCTATCTCTCGCATCTGTCGCAGCTCCAGATTACATAGGTCGCGTGGGATGACGCCACGCTAGTTGTGGCACAAACACGTCCACGATGCCACTTTCATGGACTGGCAAGCAAGCAGTCTCCAACGAGGGCTGCCTTACGAAGCGCGGTAGCGCATAGAGGAGGAGTAACGAGCCAACTACGCCCGCAACATGCATGAAAATGATCATTCCCATCGCCGACAGCAGTCCTCCGCCAGAGCCAGTACCGAACCATTAAGCGAGTGTCCTCCGGCGTCAACGCCTGGCCAGGCCCAGACTTCGCTCCGCAGACGACTCACGCGAGAAAAGGCTGCCGTCTGGCCACAGCTACAAGCCCATGCATGTGCTAATTAGAGCTTCATACATAAACAACTATCAATCAGGTGATCAGGACACTATCAATCAGGTGATAGAGAAATGCGCAGAATATAACCAACCTCTATATATAGCTTTCATTGATTACGAGAAAGCATTCGACTCAGTGGAAACCTCAGCAGTCATACAGGCATTGCGTAATCAGGGGGCAGAAGAGCCTTATGTCAAAATAATGGAAGATATATATAGCAACTGCACAGCTACTATAGTCCTCCATAAAGTCAGCAATAAAATTCTAATAAGGAAGGGCGTCAGGCAAGGAGACACGATATCGCCAATGCTGTTCACCGCATGTTTGCAGGAGGTATTTCGAGGCCTAAATTGGGAACAGTTGGGAATAAGAATAAATGGAGAATACCTAAATAATCTGCGATTTGCTGATAACATTGCCTTGCTGAGTCACTCAGGAGGTGAACTGCAAATCATGATCAATGAGCTAGACAGGCAGAGCAGATCGATGGGTCTAAAAATTAACATGCAGAAAACCAAGGTAATGTTCAACAGCTTAGCAAGGGAACAACAGTTCACAATTGGCAGCGAGAGCCTAGAAGTTGGGACGGAATACGTCTACTTAGGGCAGGTAGTGACAGCTGATCCGGATCATGAGAGGGAGATAACTAGAAGGATAAGAATGGGGTGGAGCGCATATGGCAAATTCTCGCAGATCATGAGTGGCAGTTTACCAATTTCCCTCAAGAGGAAAGTGTACAACAGCATAATCTTACCGGTACTCACCTACGGGGCAGAAACGTGGAGGCTAACGAAAAGAGTTCAGCTTAAGTTAAGGTCAACGCAGCGAGCCATGGAAAGAAAAATGATAGGTGTAACGTTAAGAGATCGGAAGCGGGCAGAGTGGGTGAGGGAACAAACACGGGTTAATGACATCCTAATCGAAATCAAGAGAAAGAAATGGGCTTGGGCAGGGCATGTAATGCGAAGGCAAGATAACCGCTGGTCCTTAAGGGTAAAGGAGTGGATTCCAAGAGAAAGTAAGCGTAGCAGGGGGCGGCAGAAAGTTAGGTGGGCGGATGAGATTAAGAAGTTTGCAGGCAAAGGGTGGATGCAGCTGGCAAAGGATAGGGTTAATTGGAGAGACATGGGAGAGGCCTTTGCCCTGCAGTGGGTGTAGTAGGGCTGATGATGACATAAACAACACCCCCAATCTACTCCAACATATTCCCTCATTGTAATTATTACGGCTCCCTATACCACACCACCTGGGCGTGCAAACTCAACCAGGCTTTCCCCCTATCCCCAACCACACCCATGACCAATGGAAAGCCGTTCTGACCACCTGGTAGCTGGATGACCAGCGCAAGCTGGTAGACCGGGCCAGGCTGACAGAAGTGCTTTGGTTTGGGCTAGTTGGTGCATAGCTTTTTGATGATGTCAGGACGGCGCGAAAACCACAAGGACATAAGAGGCACACGAACACAACAGGACAGGCGCCAACTTGCAACTGAGGTTTATTCGCCCAAGTTTGTTGTTGGTCATTCATTCATTGTCACGCGATGTATTAAAGCAAGAATTTTGATATTGCGATACTGCGCCATTTCCTTTCTCCCCCAAAACCAATTATAAAACCAATTATATCTGTTTGCCTTGCCCAAGCGTGGGTCTTTGTTGTGAGGATGAATTGCTTTCCTGTTGGTATTGCGCTCGGATAATCTTGTGACCTAGTTTGTTTTTATCAGGAGTGTAGTGCTGAATGCATGAATGTATCTTACGGTCTGTAAAAAGTAGCACCTACTTCCTGAATTCTGATTATTGTATACAATCTCTTATTCCTGTGTGATAGGCTTCTGCGATACGGCTCGGGTGCTTCATAAAATGTAAGGGTTTGGGCGAATAAACCTCAGTTGCAAGTTGGCGCCTGTCCTGTTGTGTTCGTGTGCCTCTTTTGTACTTGTGGTTTTCGCGCCGTCCTGACATCATCAAAAACACAGGCTGACAGAAACCGCTGCAGGAGCCCCGGACTCGGCTAACTTTATGTACGAAGTAAATGTTTTACTTCATGCTGGAATTGGCGCTGTTTCTCCCGGCAGCCAATAAGGCGAACGTCAAAAGTATGGACGCCACACAGCTGCGATGTGGCGCTTACACCCGCCTGCAGTGCGGGGACCGAATTGTGGCCTCTCAGCGCTACTTCTACGTCACTGGCATGCTCCGTTGAATTTCTAGGCCGGCTGTACAAGTGGAAGGGAATGCTGTTACAGTCAAGCCAAGGGCTGCTGACTGTCTATGAGTGAGAACCACGCTTTGGTTCGTCGACAGATGGTTTTACCTATCATGAGGGGTTATTTTTAGATTTTGAGGAGCGAATGAGAGTCGGTAACACCCTCATTACTCCTGGCACCCGACTCTGCCGTTTTCTACTGCGTTGTTATTATTCGGTTATAACAAATTTACTCAACCTTAGGCGATTCCCCTAAAACATTTGACCAACACTGTTCCCACTTCGCGTTATTCACCAATTGGCTCTCGCCCTACCATAAGTTTGCTGTCCCGGTTAGCTCAGTTGGTTAGAGCGACTGCTACGGTGAAGCGGTGGACCCGGGCTCGAACCTCGGTCCTGGAAGAATTTTCCTTTAACTGCGAAGTTTATGAGAAAGCTGTACAGCTTTCCTGAGTATAGCCGTATGGCTGCGTCGATGCCCCCCCCCCCCAAATGAGTAATTTACTGCACTATTAATACAGATAAAAAAAAATGGGCGACGTGGGATGCTTGAACATTTGCCATGGCGGCGTAGGTAACAGCGCTAACATCCTGGTTGCTTGCATCCGCCAGACTGACCTTACCTGCTGGAAACGAGGATATGACAAGAAGATTGCCCTAAATAATGAGCTAAGCCGGTAACCTTAAGTGTTGAATTTTTTAATCCAATTTTTAAGCCGAATAATGCGCTTTTTCTTGCCCGACAAGACGTAAACGCAGCCAGAATGAGTAAAGGGTGAATTTTTACACAGGCCAAATAGAAGCTGGAGTTCTCTTCATTAGCCCTCTGTTTGAATGTGGGAGTAGAAATAAATTTGGTTCTGGAGCGAGACTAAGCGTGTCCCCTTTCCCGACACGCGAAAAGTCGCCTCTTCGCGCACGCACCGACCACTGTCGAGGGCAGTGGAGCAGCGCCAAGAAAGACTGCCTCGAGTTGTGCAACGTCTCAAGTTTGTTTATTCGGGGGTCGACGTCAGGCATGCCGGCCCAGCAAGCAAGCAGCAGGATGCCAGTGGCGGCCGGTTACCTCTCGACGGCCGAGCTTTCGGAAGGCGGCGTGCTCTCCGAAAGGTCGTCGCCCCGTTCAGTCGTCGTGGCGCGTCGAGCGCGGCCCTTCTTACGGCTCTTCTTGGCTCCGGCTTTCTTTCGGCGGCCTGCTGCCACGCCATGCCGCTCACGTTCTGCCGAGTCATCCGGGTCGTCTAGGCCGCCCGAAGGGGGGGCTCCAGGGTTGGCAGGCGGAACAGCTTCAGGGTCGGCAGGCGGATTGCCCGGAGGAGCCGGAGGTTTGGTTTCAGCGTCGCCAGGTGGGCCAGTCGGGTTTGCGCCCGTAGCAGGGTCCACGGGGCCAGGTGGGCCAGTCGGATTTACGCCCGTAGCAGGGTCCACGGGGACTGCTGTCACATCCCCGGGCAACGCTGGCCCTTGGCTATTGTTCGCGGCACCTGGGCCCGAAGCGTTGGAGGCGTTCCCCTTACTATCTTCGTTGCTGAGCACGAAGGCATAGACCGCGGCGCCGCCGCACAGTGCCAGGAAGACGAAGACGAGTAGGAGCACGACCATGGAATGGCCCCCGCCGCCTGCCGCCCCCTTGCCGGCGCCGCCGGTCGCCGTGCTGCCCACGGAGGACGCCTCCGCGGCGCTCTTGTCCGAGTCATCGTCGTCAGACATGGCGGCGGCTCCTGGCGGTGCTACGTGCTCGCTGCTCGGCTGCCCGGCTCCACCTCGGCGCGAGCACGGGCCCACTCTTCAGCTTCCTCTTCTGCGCACCGAAAGGAATAAAGGGTTGGAGGTGCGTCCGCGCCAAAGGAAGGCGAATCCCAATGCGCGCTTAAAACGGCGTCGGTGTGCAACGTTTCAAGGCACCGCTTTCCAGTTCGCGTTGTTCACCTGGGTAACAATACAGAGCGCCGCTGACTTTTATTAGCGCACTTATTGGTCACGTCAAGAGGGGCGCAGTAGCAGCTTCGACTAATTGAACCCTGAAACAGGGAGGCCAAGCACGGGTTTCATACTCAGTTTTGTGAATAGGCATTTCCGACGTCGACAATAAGGCGAAGGGCTTCCCTTGTTATACTGGCGCGGGTTTTGGAGGAGGGTGATATAAAGAGAACGAAGAAGGGGGTAAAATGAGCGGGCTTCCGTCGGGGCTGCCATAAGAGAAGAAGAAAAGTCAGGTACTCCGCAGTCAGTAGTAAGAAGAAGCTGCTGTTCTGTTGACGTGGCTCAGCTACCCAGGCTGCGGGGCAGTGGCTAAGTACCTGGCGGTGTTGCGTTAGCTTGCTAAATTTCTCCTTCTTTTTGTCTGTGCCTGTTTGCTCCTGTTCTGGGGTGATTGGGTGCGGGACGAGAGCTTAATGTCGACTTCTTCTCCTGGCCAGGGGTTTTCCCCTTGGTCGGCATCTCTTCCTAAAGACCAGCTCCCACTTGATCTCTTTTTCCGCAGCGGTGTTTCAAGCATTCCAGTCGCATTAGTGCCTTCCGATGGAGGCGCTATCCGACTGAACAACCCGGAGGCAGTGCAGGCGGCCCTTCAGTCCACATCGAAGCACTTTATGCACATTACCGATGTCCGGCAGTTCGGCAGGGGTGGTGTTTTGTGCCGGTCGTCGGATAAAGACTGTATTGAAGATCTTCTAAAGTGCACGACCTTCGCCAGCCACCCGGTGAGCGCATTCATTCCGCCTCATCTCGCATGTTCCAAGGGCTTGGTCCGAGGGGTCGACTCTCGATTGAGCCCTGCGGAAACGCTTGAGAACCTCTCGCCTGCGGGAGTGATTGCTGTCCATCGATGCAGCAGGCTGGTTGACGGAGTAAAAATTCCTACGGAGTCCGTCATTGCCACATTTGCAGGATTATTTTGCCCTTCAGAGATTAAGGTGTGGCCATTGGTTTTTCGAGTAGATGCCTTTACCTCTCGGCCCCTTCAATGTCAAAACTGCTGGCGATTTGGCCACAGCGGCAAAGCCTGCAAATCGGCCTTACGCTGCTGTGCCTGTGGGGAACGTCATTGCAGAGAGGAATGTCCTGAACAGCAAGAGAAGTGTTGTTTGTGTAGCGGTGCTCATCCTGCTGATTCGCCTGACTGTCCTGCCCGAGCACAAGAAGTTCAGGTGCTCGAGCTTATAGACAAGCGCAGATGCACGCGGAGAGAGGCTTTTGCCGCAGTCAAGGAGAGAGCCTCAGCCTACTCTAGTGTGGCCGCCAAATGCCCACCCATAATGGATTCTAGTTTGTCCCAGGCTATTACAGCGGCAGTTGAGAAAGCTGTGGCAAATGCAATGGATCGCATTATGGAAACCGTGTCCACGTGCATTTCGCAGGTCATAGCTGCTCAGATGACCAATCTTCTGCAGGCGTCCACCACTCCGCTCTTGTCTTCTTTGGCTTCGGAAGCTACCCCTCCTTCTGTAGTAATCGATTCCGCTCCACAGGGCCAAAAACAATGTGAGCAACAAAAGACCTCTCAGCCCTCTCCTTCGAATAGCGTTATGGACGCATCCTCTATGGATTGTATTGATATGGAGTGTGATCTCCGCGCCCAGAAACGAAGTGGGTCTCCTCTGAATATTGCAGGTCCATCTTGCCCCCAGTCAAAGACAAAGAAAAGTAACGCAAGTCAAAACGCTAAGACCAGTATTCTAGAAAAGGCAGTCGCGGCTGCGGCACTTCCGCCAAGATAGGGTTCTTAAGTGTCCTCCAGTGGAATTGTCGATCAATATTCTCAGCTTCAATAGATTTAAACTGCCTATGCAATCAGCTTCTACCAGATTTAGTTGCTTTACAGGAAACATGGCTAACTCCAAATTTCAATTATCATCTCAAGGATTACCATCCGTTCCGGCTTGACCGGTCATCACGAGGGGGAGGGTTGTTATTGCTCATATCTAAAAAGTTTTGCCACAGGGCATGCATTTCTTTTCAATATGCGGACAATGAATGTGAAATCCTTGCGGTTGACCTCAGTGTCCCAGGTCAACAGCCCTTTACGGTAGCTAATGCATATTTCCCGTCTGGTGTGCGTGACACTCGGCCCCTTGACTCACTCATGTCTAGTAGCCGATCTCAGGTTCTATTGCTTGGCGACTTCAATTCGCACCATGTGACTTGGGGGTTTAAAACAGACAGCTTTGGTTCTAGGCTATTTGATTGGGCTTCTGGCAACAACTTGATCTGCAACAATTCCGGATTGCCTACGTTTGTTCGCAGTCAATGCCGCTCTGCCCTGGATTTAACTTTTTTCTCCCCAGGAGTCTCCGTTATGTCTTGGGCGCCTGTTGACTGTGCAACAAACAGTGATCATCTACCGATTAGTTTCAAGTTTGCGTGTAAATTAACTCTTCCTGAGCGACATCAGCGCACGTTAATAAATTACAATTGCTTTAAAGACACTCTAAAATCAGCCCTCCAAATCACTTCAGACACTCGCGCTCAGATAAGTGCCGAAAGCAAGGCTGCACATCTATGTTCAGTACTGGACCATGCAAGGCAAAAGTCTGAATTTTTGGTTAAGAGAACAAAGGGTGCAATCGCGAACAATTGGTGGAATTCTGAGTGCACGCGTGCATATAGACGACGGAAAGCAGCTTGGAAGAAACTTCTCATCAATCAATGCCCAAAAAATTGGCTGGATTATAAGTATGTTGCAGCAACATTTAAGCGCACTGTCGCCCGTGCAAAGGAGGAGTATAATACAAATCATTATGATTTCCTTTCCCAATCGGGCAGTAAACGAGCCTTGTTTAGTTTCATGAGGCGCAACAAGGTGATTCCTCCGACTGCCAACATTGAATCCCTCGTTCAGTCCCCTGCTGACATCGCAAAGGCCTTAGAAGATATTGCGTGTGGCCTAGAGCTTCGCTTTACATCTGCTTTACCTTCTCCTACTATATTCACATGCACCTCAAGTGATTTCACTGAGGTCTTTATGCCTGAGCTGTCGCAAATTGTTCTGCGCTTATCCCCAGCGGCTCCTGGCCCCGATAAGGTCACTTCATCTATGATCAAAATTTTGTTCAATGAATCTCCTGCAGACCTGTTGGCTCTAATTAACCATTCTATTAAAGGTCCTTGGATACCGCATGAGTGGCGTCTTGCTGAAATAGTTCCATTGCTTAAAAAGCAAGGGGAGGGCTTAACTTTAGACAATATACGCCCTATTTCGTTAACATCGAACCTAGTGAAATTGGTGGAAAGGGTCCTTCTCGGCCGTGTCATGTCATTCATTTCAGAAAATGCTGTATTGAATCCATGTCAAATTGGTTTCAGGCCGGGTTGTTCAATTTGGTGTGCTCATACTGATCTTGAGAGTCGTATTAAATTAGCTCGCAATAGAAAACAGTTTGCTGCGCTTGTCACCTTGGATATCAGTAAAGCATACGACAGCGTGGAGCACTCGACTCTATTACTAAGATTACAGGAACTCAACTTCCCAAGCTATTTTGTAGCCTGGATTTCTGTCTTTTTAGAAAATAGAGAATTTTACTGCTGCCAAAATGGTATTTCCTCAAGGAGATTTCCACAGACAAGAGGTGTTCCGCAAGGATCAGTTCTCTCCCCTGTTCTTTTTAACATTTTTCTAAGCTCAATTCCATGCATTCAAAATGTGAAAACTTATGTGTACGCCGACGATATTGCATTTTTTGCATCAGCAGGTGACATTCACACTATCGCACCCTGCAAAATTACCTCAATGTTCTTGACAACTGGCTAGGAAGAATTCATCTGTCCCTTAATGTGAAGAAATGCGCATTGTTAGTATTTCCAGTTTCTGTTCCTGTAAACATCTGCCTGGTCTATGGAAATAACATAATACCTCAAGTCCAGACGGTGAAGTATCCCGGTGTAATATACGACTCTACTCTCTCCTGGCGGCCACACATTGAGCAAGTTTCTGCAAAAGGTGTTCGGGCCATTGGCATCCTGCGCAGGCTTTGTAGTGCTAGGTCAGGCATGAGAAGGCATACGCTTCTGATGATTTATAAAATGTACGTCCGCCCAATTTTGGAGTTCGGGTGTGTTTTATTCTCAGGAGCTCCTGCCTATAAACTTCGCCCTCTTGTGCTTTTGGAGCGTGAGGCGTTGCGCCTTTGTCTGGGGCTTCCAAAATATGTCGCCAATGCTGTTCTGCACCTTGAGGCGCGAATGCCTTCGTTATCAGCTAGGTTTCGCCTTTTAACAGTTCAAACATTTTTAAAATTGTGCGACTCCCCTCTTCACGCTTCCAGTATAATATTTCTTAGTCAACCTTCCGCCTTTTTTAGTGCTGCCTGGTCTCGATTTCATACCCCGCAGATATGTTACGTGCAGTCCCTCCTTGATCGCATAAATATCCATTTCACTGATGTCCGCCAAATATATAACAACTCCTCATCTGTCCAGATTGAATTCGATGACATTTTCCCATCGAATGCAAAGCTGCAGCCCTTCCCGCTTCTTCAGGGTCTATTGCAGGACCACCTAAGGTCCTTTCCCTCTCATGTTCTTATTGCTACCGATGCCTCGCAGGATCGCGAAAAGGCAGGTGTGGGAATTTTTTCACCTTCACTGGATTGGTCTTTTTCTCTCCGTCTTCCTGACTTCACTCCAATTTTTCTGGCTGAATTATTAGCAGTAATCTTAGCCTTACGAAAATTAGAATCTACCGTTTCCCAGGTCGTGGTTATGACAGACTCTCTGTCCATTTGCTCTTCCTTATCCTCGCCCACTGACTCTCGGCCATTACGCCTCTTTAAGTTCCTGATTCCGCTGCATCTAAATTCGGTAAGGTTGCTTTGGGTACCAGGTCACATGGGCTTTCACTTAAATGAGGTTGCAGATTCCTTAGCAAGAGCCTCTCTCAGCGGCCCAATTGTTGCTGTCCTACCATCGTGTGCATATACAGCTGCGGTGAGGTTTCGCAGCTACACAATATTTCAGGAATTTGCTGCCTCGGCTCTTACATCGTCTCCCGAATATCAGCATCTTCTGCATCCTTGGAGTAGCAAAGACTGGCGCTCACGCAGACTAGAGGTCTCTTTCACGCGCTTGCGTTGCCGGGTTCCCCTTCTAAATTTCTACCTTCACAGATCTGGCCTGGCAGCTTCCCCACTGTGCCCTTTTTGTGCCGAACCTGAGACAATGGATCACTTCCTGCTGTTCTGCCGCCGCTTTTCTCATTTGAGGAAGCGTCTTTTGCAAATTCCATTTCATCAACTGGGCTTGCCTGTGTCTTCCGCGGTTGTTCTTTCCATTGGCGCTTCTTTGCTTGGACGAAGCGACAGGAGTGTGCGCTCTGCTGTGCAAAATTTTCTTCAAGAAACGCAGCGACTCCCATTCTAATTTCTTTTTCCTGATCTCTGTCAGTAAGACATTGCAACATTACAGGCATTGTGTACTATTATGCACATTAAGCAATTGTCCCGTCTTCGATCTCCAAGTTAACTGGACCCCTTTCCTTCCCTCTTCCAATCTATCAGACTACATACTATTTCCACTGCTTTTCCCGTCAAAAATTTCCTGTATCCAGTAATTAACCGCCTGTGTCTTGGCCACTCCCCCGTAGTGGGTATGTGCCAGCAACGTCTGAGGCCTTCCTTCCTTCCTTCCAGTAGTAAGCGAAGTTGGTAGGAATGCATTACCCCAGCTGTCGCCAGAGGTTTTCGAACACACCAGAGGAACTCCGCTTCGAAAGTTTTCTATTTCTAGGGGCAACTTCGCGGAGATTATGGTGACGATGCTTACGGTGAACGCGGCCTGCTTCTTTGAAACGGTTTGTCACGTTCAACGTGTCCTGGTGAAAAAAAAAATCTAGGACCATCGCTTGCAAACGAAGTCGCCAGCTGGGAGCCGCGAATTGGCTCATCATGGCCCGCGCCATTTGTCAACGCTAACTCGCGAAGCACTGATTCGTGCTTCTTTTTGCTTTCTTCTATTAAACCGTTATATGGGGGTATTTTTGTTACCGCTTCACGCTATTGTATTTTTAGCTACGCATCTGCGGCAATTCACCGGCAAGTAGCGTGCATGGGTAGTTAAATTTATCGAATGGCCTACTGGGTGTGTCAGATAGTGCTTTCTGTGTTGTTCGATGAAGTTTGCTGCCCCGGGGATTCCAAAGTGCACATACTGATGTGGTATGAATAGCATTTCCTAACGTAGTGCACGCAAACCCAGAAAGATGATAGCGTCTAACGAGCATCGTCTTTGAAACTTTCCTGCGCGTGTTACCCTCCCACCAGGCAATTTCTTCAATGATGCGTCCTGTAAGGCTGCTAGAGCGATCGCAAGGCGTTTCCAGCGCGCATGCCAAAAAACAAGAGAAAGAAACTGTTATGGCTTAGCTCTTGTTAAACCAGGAGTGACGTGACAGCTACATCTGGCCGAGTGGAACTACCTCAGTCGAATTGCAATGTCAGTCGTTGTTGTTGTTAGCCTATATCAAAAGATGGCACATACCCACACTGAGGTATCGGCCAATGTCAGTAGGAAGGAAGGAAGGCCTCAGACGTTGCTGGCACATACCCACTACGGGGGAGTGGCCAAGACACAGGCGGTTTATTGCTGGATACAGGAAAGTTTTGACGGGAAAAGGAGTGGTAATAGGATGTAGTCTGATAGATTGGAAGGGGGAAGGAAAGGGGTCCAGTTAACTTGGAGATCAAAGACGGGACAATTGCTTAATGTGCATAATAGTACACAATGCCTGTAATGTTGCAATGTCGTACTGACTGAGAGCGGGAAGAAGAAATTAGAATAGGAGTCGCTGCGTTTCTTGAAGAAAATTTTGCACAGCAGAGCGCACACTCCTGTCGCTTCGTCCAAGCAAAGAAGCGCCAATTGAAAGAACAACCGCGGAAGACACAGGCAAGCCCAGTTGATGAAATGGAATTTGCAAAAGACGCTTCCTCAAATGACAAAAGCGGCGGCAGAACAGCGGGAAGTGATCTATTGTCTCAGGTTCGGCACGAAAAGGGCACAGTGGGGAAGCTGCCAGGCCAGATCTCAGAAGGTAGAAATTTAGAAGGGGAACCCGGCAACTCAAGCGCGTGAAAGAGACCTCTAGTCTGCGTGAGCGCCATTCTTTGCTACTCCAAGGATGCAGAAGATGCTGATGTTTGGGAGATGATGTAAGAGCCGAGGCAGCAAATTCCTGAAATATTGTGTAACCGCGAAACCTCACCGCAGCTGTATATGCACACGTTGGCAGGACAGCAACAATTGGGCCGCAGAGAAAGGCTCTTGCTAAGGAATCTGCAACCTCATTTAAGTGAAAACCCATGTGACCTGTGGCACATGAAAAAGTGGCACATGAAACAGTCCGACGGCCATGCAGCAAACATCGTGTCACGTCGCACACACGGCAGTACTCGAGCACAGCGCCCGCACGAATCGCGGTCAAAATGGTAATGGATACCTAGCAAAAATAACGTCGTGTGGTAGCGATCACTGCAACCATCGCAACGAATGCGACTAGCTGCGTAACGCCACGATCATTTCAGCATTCGGAAAGCACGGCGTCCGTCGTGAGCTTTCGCAGGTACACATTTCGCTGCCTTGACGTAAAAGCACTCGCTCCGATCGCAATCGCGTTCATTACGCGGAGACTTGTCACTGTGCTATGCAGCTCATGCACGCACAAGAAATTGACCGTGAGCAGCTGTTACTCGCCGCTGTCCGTGATGACCCTCGCAGCAATTACAAACGCTTACAATAACCACAAACAGCTCGAAATAAACACTTCGTGACACCGCCACTGCACAGGTCTTGCATCGGTTTGAAGAGGCGCTCTGTCAACTCCGTCAGCGTAGATGATTACAGAATTCAACTAGTGGAACTATCGCTCGCCACTGCTGAACGCGGCGAAGTTTGCAGTCGCTCTGAACACTGGTAATATCAAGATGTGTCCAATATAATATGCTTCGCGACATCGCTGCCCCTGCCCAGGCCGCGCTCCCCAGTTCAGTCGACGGACGGCCATCTTGCCCCGGCAGGGCAGAACCGAGGCGGAGGGCGGAGGGGCTCGGACGTCACTGACGTCACGGGAAAAGCAGTCAATAGCTGCAATCCGGTCTCCGGCCGGATGCGCTCGTCCGCCAGAAAGTTGAAGTTGACCAACTTTCCATCCGTTCGCCGAACGAGGCGGATCCGCCAGGCCCGCTCGTCACCGCCGGGCGAGACGGGTCTGGACGCTCGCGCGATGCGCAGAGTACGGTCAGGTGCGGGCGCGGCGAGCAGACGCCCGAGCCGTTGAGCCGCGGCGGCGCCGAAGCCCGAGGACGGGGCATACCAACGGCTCTCGAGAAGTGGGCCGGGTTAACGAAACGTAGGTGTACTTACAAAAGGGATGCTGACGCACGTTCAAAGGCAGCAACGACAGGCTGGCGCCGCTTTCCAGATTTTTGGGGGGACGCCCGTAAACAGTCGGCACGAAGACGAGTAGTTTGTTACTTGCGGCTGTAGCGGCTCGGTTGAGACCGATAATTGCCGTAATGCTGGGAGCCGCCAGGTCACGGGTTCTCAGGAAGCCGGCGACACGTGAGAGTGTCTTTGATGTATTCTCGTTTGTTTCTCTTTTTACTTGGTTAGGGAGAGAGTTTGAGCAATATTATTGAAGTATGGGGCGTGGCACGTAAACCTAGTGGGCCAATCATTTCGAGGGCCCGTTCCCGGAATGCCATTTTTTAAAAGCAATTTTGATGTTCTTATCGTGCTGAGTATTTTAGGGAGAGGGGTTTGAACCTTGAGGAACCTGGAAGACATGCCATGCAGTTTGTATACAAATCATGTGTTAGTTTGTTATGATTGTGTGGTGCCAAATGTGGGACTGGCTCCTAGGTTTCAAAACCGGGCTCCGGAGCCTGGAAAATTGTTCTGAGCCAGATTTAGATCCCTTGCATCTTCGGCGATGCCAAGGAGGGAAGATTTTCCCTAAGCCAGTTCCACGTAATCACTCGCCGTTTATTCTGTTGTAATCCGCCTTTTTTCATTTTCCTGTGCTGCCACCTCGCGTACAACGTTGGAAGCTCACTGGTAGGGTACTGTGCGCCCAACCCGGCCGGACTGAGTGCCGCTGCGGAGCACGTTTTGTTGGAATCTGTCAACGATGGCGTGTCTCCTGGGCAGCACCTGGTACCTGGAGGATTTATAGGGTTGACTGATGGCTTGGTGCGAAGTCCGAGGCAGGCTGTAGTGCCCACCGAAAAGCAAATTCTTCAGTATCTCCGATCATCCGGCATGCGATGCGAACACTAGCTAGCAAGGGCCGCCGCTTCAGAGATGAAGGCTACATTCGGAACATAATGTTCAATGAAATATCCCCGATCAGTGAGGTTGGCGTTTTCCGCTGTATATGCCTGCCATTCATGAAAGGTGGATACTACATCGTGCACGCCGTAGTACAGAAAACGACTGGGGACAACAGTTTTCACAAGCAATCGTTGTGCTCAAGCGCTGCAGAATAGCTACACGAGCTATAAAAGCACAAGCGTACTCGCAACAAAGCAGCTCTGCTAGCATTTCACTGTATTTTCCCACAGCACACCGCTGCATAGGTTAAACAAGCATGCGCGTCCATAAAGACGAGCGCGAGAGGCGCACATTAATCCATTCTGGCGATACCACGCAGAGCTCTTCATCATGGATATGATTCGAACACACGCATAACGCACCTTCTTCTTCTTCTGCCTCTTAATACATGGCACATACCCACACGGGGGGATTGGCCAGGGTGTAGTGGCATAAACAAGGAAATTTTCATAGGAGATTATGACAAAATTTTAGCACCATGCGTGAATGCTCTCGTAGCTTCTTTTTCGTTGCCCGCTCCATCGCGCGTTGAAAGCGGCTCACAGCACTTGTCCATTTGGCCTTCTTGTTTGAGAAAGCAAAAAGCGCCGGAACGAAGTCTGGGTGCCGCGGTGACATTCGAGGCTTTCCTGCCCATGAATAAAACACTTCGTGATAGACTGCACACGCATTTAAACACAGTACCTCGTCCGTACCTGTCACAAAGTGATTCTCGGACAGTCTTGACGTGCTTGACGGTGCCCAAGGGCGGCACGATCGCCGAGCCGGCGAACTGCTTTTATCCACGCTTCGCGTCGAAGGCTGTCCCGGGAAGCGCTCGGAAAGCGAAAAAATCCGAGTTTACTTCCCTTTATATATTGGGTATTGCTGCCGTATGCAACACATTTCGTAGGTATCGCCAAATGCGTCGCGCTGAACGCCCGACGGCTGCAGCAACGCACCCCGCGTAGGAAGCCGGTTTATTTACACTTCCACGACCGGTCTCGAGTGGAGCGAGCGACCCATCTAATATGTTTCGCGACACCGCCGCCAGGGGATGGGCGCATGCGCAGTCGCGTCGTGAAAAAGGCGGATTATGTGAATTCCTGTATAAAGATTCAGTTTGCGTTCCTTCAGTCAAGTGTTGCCTGATCTGGTCTGTTATACCGCCTCGGACGGGGGGGGGGGGGGGGGGGGCACCTGTTGTGGAGCCCGAAGAACGAACCTTAGCTTAGACAAAACCTAAAAAAAAACACGGCCCGTGGACTATGCCGAGCAGAGGGAGTTCAGGACGGCAACGAAGTGGGGGACGAAAGCCTGTTACCAGGTTTAAACCGAAGGGGATGGCTGATGAAAAGAAAAACCATTCAGGTGAAGACAAAAAGGAGGATAAAGGTGACGGGGCAGATAAGATAAAGTGCAGAAAAAGAAACTGAAATAAAAAGAATGCAAATACAGTAAAGAGGATCAAGAAACGCGAAACGAAAACAACGGAGTAATAAAAAAGCGTATCATAGGAATAACATTGCAAGAAGTACGGAAAGCTGAGCAAGTTGGTTACTACTATCCATGGTAAAACAGCGCGCAAAAACACGAGGACGGAACAAACACGACGACGCGAGCGCTGTGTCGAAGGCCGCCACCACCTCGCCGAGCTGACGGCTTTTAGCCGCTTCCTGCGATGAAAGCTGCGTTGAAGCCCCGTTTACTTGTTGCTAGCTTTTAGGGCCTCATTGCTTCAATTAGCCTATACTGGTAAAATATTCTCCAAACTGTTTTGCCAGCCTAATTCTCGAACGTTAGTATAGAGAACAATCTAGCAAGCCCTAACAAACCATTCCTGTATTGAGAACAGAGTTCATTACCCACTACATATGTTCGATTTCGTTCACATTGGCCAGAATAATGTGACTGCAGTGCGCGCAGCGCTTTAATAGTAGCTTGCTATATTCGTATAAATATATTTTGGTGCTGTACGCGTGGTGTTTCGCTGTAGAAATGTGGAACTGCGCAAAGTTATTCAACTGACTTCTAACTTCAGCCACCGCTTGCGAGATCGCATGTTTGTTCTGCGATAATACATGGTTTGCATGTGACGTCACGTCCGGCGGCGCGCGCTGCGGCGGACATGTTGGTGCAGTCTGTGCGGAGTCGGTGGAGTGCGTATCGCACGCGTTTCCTCGCTAGTGGTAACACGTGCGATTTTGTTGCCTTTTGTGTGGCATGCCGCCGCTTCTCAGTAAGCAGCCTTTAGACGCTACCTACCGCTTAGATCTTACGGGGTCGGAGCGCGTTCGGTATGCGGAAAAAGTGCGTCTCTGCGATAATATCGACCCGTTCATGCTGCGGCCGGGAACGGACACAAGCGATGTCGACATATTTCCAGATTTGTTACGGTGACATCGTCAATTACCTTGTTTTTTCTGAAAGCTTTCTGACCCTTGAAGAAATGAAGGCGTTTAAGTCCACCGAGGCGCATAATTATTTCACTAGCGGCTGGGTGAAGGGACTGTCGGCAAAACAGCTGCAAGGGGACAAGGTGCTTCTACTTGGAGAGGTAAGCCGCAGGACATTGATCTTTGTAAGGATTAGAGTAAAGAAATAACGGTTATTAAATCCACAAGTGACTGAGTGTAAGCAATCACTCTGTAAAGTTTTAAAAAGAACTGTTTACAAACTGTCAGGCTAGTGATTCATTTCTTCATATGTACTGAACCTGGACGACTTCAGATTAAATCACGAGTTATTCTATTTTTATGGGCATATGAAAGGAACCGTTGCTGGTTTATCTTAGTTTGGAAACACAACAAGTTATTGCGCAAAAAAGAAACGGTCATGCGTGGAGAGATTGTTATCGCTCGCTACAGATTTGTCGACCAACAATTTAGGTCTCGCCTGTCGCGTCGCGCACTATGGCCCGCATTAAGTGATCAAGCTCATCGCTGCTGCCGTTTTCGACGGTCCGGTAGCGCGACAAGATCGACAGTGACGTGTGCCTTCGCAGAGATGTGCCCAATGTTAATTTGGATTCGTAGCCTCCACTGTTGCCGACTCCTCAGCCTGACACTCCGCTTGAGCCGCGCGTTTCTGGGTCCGTCGTCTTGCCGCGCGAGTGTGGCTACCGGGATCACAATGTTTTGCGCTGTAGCCGAGCAAAAGCGTAGGGGCCCAGTCCGGGTCCGTCTCCTCCCACAGTTTTGATGGTCTGCCTACAAAATGCAAGAAAAATTTGTTTAAAATGAGATTTTCCGCTATGCTTGTACGTCATGCACCTAAATAAACACTGTGCATATGCAACGGACTTACCTTTTACGAAGTGGGCGCCGCAAACACGTATGCCCGTCCTTTCGGTGTTGAGATCGGCACGTTTTATACGAGCCAGCCACACCTCCCGTCGCTTCGCGCATAAAGCTTTCGTACGGTCACCTTGATGCTCGATGACCTTTGGAAGACGAAAAAAGTTTGTGTTTCGCCCAACAAGTGCGGTTGGAGCATCCAACAACAGCGCAGATAACCATCGCAACGCCGTCGAAGTACACCGTACGCGCGAATTGCATCAAGTGCACCACGGCCGCTGCGACTGCACCAACATGGCGGAACAGTATCCCTGGGTTCCCAGCTACGACGTCAGTGCAAGCCATGTATAGTCAAGCAAAGCAACGCGCAAGCAGACGACTTTCACAAGCTCCTTCGGACTCCGCCACCGCCGTTTTTTGTTCTTTTTTTTCCCCACGCGGGAAAAACGTGAGAGGAGCGAGCACCCGCCCTAACTGGTTGGCCGGTCTCCGGCGCCTCTTTCGATTAGAGCACCGCGCCGCTCCGTTGCTGCCGCGGTTTTCGGATCCGTCGTCGCCGCGCCGTAGAGGAGGCCGGCTGTGAGAATAACATGTTGTAGCAACCGGACAACTTGAAGGGCGTCAATGCGCATGACAACGCGTGCCGCAGGGAGCATAGTTATGTCGGCCACGGAGCAGAGTGCTTCTTGAACTGCAACGAGCTCAGCACAAAAGGACGATGGGGGTTCCGTGACCTGAAACCAAGAGGTTTGATTCAGGGCAGGTCTCCACGGGCAGTAGATAGCTGTTGCTGCTTTTCAGTCTTGTATGCTTGCGTCTACGTAGACAACAATGCATGCTTCGGGCAGGCAAGCATCTTGTTCCTCAAATTTCTGGCGAAGCAATGACGCCGAATTAGCAGATGTTGGCAGGCGATTATCGGTTGGCTTGTTGTCGATGAGCTGTACAAACTTTCATGGGGGAAGAACTGGCGTTGGCGGCTGAAGAATGAGGTGTTACGTTGCATAAGTCCTCAGCGCATGCGTGGAGTGCGATAGACTGGCCTTAAGGCTGCGCGCTTCACGGCGCTGCTGCACCAGTTGATCATTGGTATTGAGCTGCGCATTCTCTTGCAAAGATATGACCGGTGTGATGCGTGGAAGGCACGTAATGGTCCTCATAACCTCTCGGTTCACGGCTTCAAAGCGATCCCATTGGGCTCTTGTAAGATGTTGAAACTGGGCTTGATAAACAATACGGGGCTGCAGAACTGCCCTCACCAATTGCCGTGCAACGAACGAGCCTGCGCCACCAGTTTTATGGGCAATTCTCCTAATCAAACCCAAAGTCTGAATAGCTTGCCTCTTTGCCTGAGAAAGTCATGCAGTCGCTGATCCTGATTGGTGAATCAATAAGCCAAGGATTTTTACACTCGGACTTTCCTGTAGTGGGATGCGTGATAGACAAAGCCGGATTGGACTTGCAGCAAGTTTACGGCGTCCCCAGCGGTTGGCGACTGACGTGTATGTTGTTATATGCACGGGAAGTTGAAGTCCGATGGATGATGCGTAATTACAGGTAACATCCAAGGCAGATTGAAGGGCAGCCTCCTGAGTACGGAGATCTTGGTGAGTACTCCACACCGTGATGTCGTCAGCGTACTGAAGAAACTTTATGTCACGGATCTCATGTAAGCGCCAAGCCAGCGGGATGAAAGCAATATTAAATAACACCGGCGACAGTACTGATCGCTGGAGCACGCCGCAGAGAGGAACAATTGATCCGACCGCTTCGCCGCTGAGGCGTATTGCAAATTTTCTGCCTTGCAAAAACGATTGGACAAAACTACGCACTCTCAGAGGGAGGTGAATCATGTCAGTAGAGTTCACAATGGCTGCATGACTGATGTTGTCATATGCCTTTTCAACGTCCATTGCTAAAACAGTGCGCACATTGCGGCTGCGGGTAGATGACAACACTGCAGATGATAAGACAGACAACCCGTCCTCTGTACCAATATATGGACGAAAGCCGATTTGTACTGGGTGATAAAACCCTTCTGCTCTAGCCACCATGACAATCGCGTGGCTAGCATTTTCTCTGCAAGCTTGCACAGCGTAGGAGTTAAGGAGATAGGTCGCAAGTTGGCGAGGTCCGTCGGAGGCTTTCCTGGTTTCGGGATAGGAATCACGACAGCGGATTTCCAGCTCTCGGGCACTACGCCATCGAACCATACTTTGTTTATGGTGTCAAGTAGTTGAGGGAGTGCACAGCTACTCAGGTCCTAGTACACCTCGTACTGAAAATTGTCCGGGCCGGGTGCTGTTTTCCGTTTCGCATCATCTATCGCAGCCAGCAACTCGGGCATAGAGAACGGACACGCAATTCCATCTACATCGACATCAGACGGCATTTGATATACATGCGCTGGGATGCCTGCCATATTTAAACTAGCGGCTGAAGAGGGCACAGCATCGTATTTCGGGAAAAACTTTCGCGCTGCTTTTGGCGAAATCATCTGGCGACAAGTTAGCCGCGAAGCATACGGTTGCCGCTGCGTCAGTCGAACGGCGACCGCGTTCCATTGTACGGAATGTTCGCCAGAGAGAGGTATTCGAGGATTTTGCAGAAAATTGTTCGCGCCACGCATGTCACTGCCGTCGAGAGAGGTCGCGTTCATATTTGCGTGCCTTAGCTGTAAGACAGTGCAATAGCGTACGTGCCTGCGACGAAGTACGGTCTCGCGTAGCAGCCAGCTCGGCTTGACGGCGTGCCGCCCACAACTTAAGCCTTAATGTATGCCTTATTTTTGAAGCAGTAGCTTCACTATTAGAGGCTTCCGGCGGAGATCGCCGTGCGTTGCCGATGACCTTCAACGCTCAGCCAAGATCAGTCCTTAAGTTTAAAATTGGGGAACCGGTGGATAATCAATGGACAGACCAATGGTTCGGCAACTGGACAGGTCAAGGTAATTTCAAGGTCAAACCAGGGACGTCAAGGTCAACCAAAACTGGGTCACGTGATTGGCGAGGAGCCGAAACGCGGCATTTACGTGTTAGGGCGTGACGTCGCGCCCTGCTTAAAGGGACAGTGAGGAGAACTCTATTCATTTTTTTGTTTGCAAAATCTGATAGTTCGGCATTTCATGGCTTTGTTGCTGCAATTGTCCGGGAACGAAAGATGCATTTCTTTCAAAGAAATTTGGATTCGAAGTTTTTTCTGTCTATCCGATTCAAACTCGGCGCACTCTTATGACGTCATAGGACGGATTGAGGTGAAACGTGACATAAATGCAGACTCCGTGATTTATGGCGGGTAGCGGTAGGGTCTAGCAGCAGCCGAAATGAAAGCTACCGCCGCCGCACGTTAAAGGTATCTATCGGGGGTCGCTACTGTGGCTTCGTTTGCGTTTGCAGCGGCGTCTTGCCAAAGTGAGGATAGATCCCGCTCCCGAACACGACAGCGAAGTTCTCGCAAAAACTCCGGCATGCATTTCAGCGAACTCAGCCCCACAGAGCGTGCGATGCTTTTGAGGGAGGGCGGTTAGGTTATGCGCACGCGAGTGATTTCCCCCTTCCGCCGTGACCACCGTTCCTAACTAAATGCAACCCCAGTGCGGGAAGTCGCGAGGGGCGAGGACAAGGTCGGCGCGTCTTAAGCATCAGAGGCTGTCCGAGGTTTGGGGGCCAATGGATTATGATTCCTTCAACGGCGCCTTTGAACGGTGCAGCAGGCGGCGTCTAGGAGGTTTACCACGGTTGCAAGGGCCGTTTTACTATTTCTTTTTGCCGCAGAAAACGGATGGGTGCTCAAGTGCGCTCACATTTAAAGTTGGCGGCTTAAAAGTAGAGCCGACGCACGACGCTTCAACGGGTTCCGCACGTTTCCGGAGTCCACTGGATCGGGCTCTGGCGCCCACTTTCATGTACCTTAAGATGTGTACTGTGAATGGATTAAATTAGTCGAGAGCTCGAATAGAACAGCTGCGCCCAACTGCCGAAAATATTGAATGGAGCCGCAAACAAAGAATTTAGAGGAGCGCGGATTCAATGTCTCGGCAAGTTCAAAAACTATTTTTCTTAACTGCCTTGTATTTTGTCCCCCGTCCCTACTAAACAATTTCCGTTAAGTAGTTTGAAGTTGACTGGCACAACGGTTAATGTTTCGCCCGGCGAGCGTGCGAATACACAAGGGCTGCCTTGTACGATCACCGACCATCGTGCCATCATAGTTTCTCATCGACCGTGGCGATCATCTGACCACCCTTAACAGGCTCCTTCAATGGTTAACCAACACTTGAAACGTCACTTGGCGTTCCTCTGCTGTTCGGCGCTTGCAAATCGAGGCGGATCAAAAACAAAACCACGGGTCACGTGAAGCTCATAGACGCGAAGCGCCATAAAAACCTACACTCTCGTGGTCGCCTGTGGCGCCGCCAATCATCGGTTTTCTTTGCTTCCAAAATTCAGGTTGTCTTTTGTCCGTCTTCCTTGAGTGATAAAAGTGCACTATTGGTTTCAAAAGAAAACTTACTTCAATACTGAACGATGCAACTTTCTTTTGTCAGCCTCAGAGATTCATGGCATCCATGGAGGAAGGAAAATTTCTCCAAGGTGGCGTCTCATCCTATGGCGTCATCACGCTTTCACTCGAGAGATTGGCCTGTGGCGGCGATACCTGTATTTTGGTTCTTGCTATTGTCTACCTTACAGGAGCTTTGTTTTCAGTAAGAGGGGCGTCTTTGTGATCAGGAGCTGGTATTCTAACGATACAAGCCAACTTCAATTTCCCCTCAGTACCGTTTAACCGAGTACATAACGGAAACAGCGCCGGCGCGACTAGGAACGAAGTCGACATGCAGTGTTCACGTGCTAGGCCCTGACGTGACGCCTTAAGGCGAGCATAATAGGAGCGGCGGAGACGCCTAGCAGTCAGAGCCATAGTCCTGTTCGGCCTACCCTGGCCGGCGCTGTAGGCATTGCCTGCGCCCCACCTTTGCGCTGAAGCATGACAAGTCTGCCAGGCTAAACCACCGTGGAGCTGCTGCTTCTCCCTCGGTTTAACGAAAGCTAAGCCACCGTTAACATATTTTATTTTTTTATTGTATTCGATACATCAAAGGCCCCTGGTATGGGGCACTAAATGAGGTATGGGCGTTGCAGTTCAACAACAGTGGTCTTGATAGCTTTCTTAAAATGGATGGCGTTGATATGATGCACGGTGTCCTGTGCTAGATCACTCCAGTCCCAGGATGACGGGACGAAAATAATAATAATTGTTTTTTTGGGGAAAGGAAATGGCGCAGTATCTGTCTCATATATCGCTGGACACCTGAACCGCGCCGTAAGGGAAGGGATATAGGAGGGAGTGAAACAAGAAAGTAAGAATGAGGTGCCGTAGTGGAGGGCTCCGGAATAATTTCGGCCACCTGGGGATCTTTAACTTGCACTGACATCGTGCAGCACACGGGCGCATTTGCGTTTTGCCTCCATAAAAACGCAGCCGCCGTGGTCGGGTTCGAATTCGGGCACTCCGGATCAGTAGTCCAGCGCCCTAACCACTGAGCCACCGCGGCGGGTAATGTTTTTGTTAAAAGTTACGGTTTTTATAGCTAGAGTTTGTTTATAGCATTGGATTCTCTAAGAAACTTAACAATACCTGAAAAATCAACCCGTGCTTAACCACCTAAAAGCAACTTGGGGTACAATGGGATGTATTCATTGTAGAATGTTGTGAAATGTTTTTTTACTCAGTTTTTCTAGTTTTGTACACGTAATTAAAATGTGGTTAACAGTGAGTTAAATACATACATGCATATTTTATTTTTCCAGAAATTGGAAAGGTCTCCTGAGCTAAAACCTATGAGCTTGACTAGGCCCAGGAGACCCAATACATAGCAATAGCGTTTGTTTACAAAAATAGATAAATAAATATTCACCCAAAAAGTTCACGAACGAAACTTATCTATACTATTTCCATAGCACACACACAGCATTTAGCATACATGATGCATATCACAAAAAAAGATCTGACACAAAGCAAGACAACAAAAGAGTAATAACATCAATGTGCAATTCAATTTGAAATTTCGCTAACAGAACAAAAACAGCAGTAGAAATCGTATATTAGCAAAATAGGAATGCAGCATGCTTGACACTGTATTCATGAATAGAATAGTGTTTGCTGAGCGCAACAGGAAGGTTATGGGTCAAGGACTGATGTTTATAGAAAGTGCGAAAGCGCGGGATTGCCCATTTGTCTCTGTTTCTTGTGTTTCTGTTTGAATTGGTAATGCGCTGTTTTAAAGACGCCAACAATGCTATAGTGCTTTTTAGTTGTGGGGAGGAGTAGCAGGCTGCCTGTAATAAACGAAAGTCGTGTAGGCTGTCTACGGGAATAATGTTAAGGGAGGAAAAGGATTCTTTACAAGATGACAAAGGTGCAATATTTGCGATGCAACGGGCAATATTCTTGTGAATAACTGCAAGCTTGTTTAAATTTGATCTCGTGGTTGTCCTCTAAACTAAAGAACAATATGCTAAGTGAGAGTTAAAGAGGGCATTATATATGAAGAAGCTTGACTGATAATAGAAGCAAGCTACGACAGCGTGATACTGCACCAGCGATGCAGGAAAGTTTTATGGAAAAGTTATTTATGTGCACGTCCCAGCTTAATGTTGAATAAAAATGAACTCGCAGAAACTGCTGTGCTCTCGCGCGGTTTGAACTTCTGTCCAGCGACGGGTGGTTATAACGAATTCCAGCTAGTGATTTGGAAAACGGCTCGCGTCTACTGATATGCCATCACATCGTCAATGGAGCCCACCCTGTCAACGGGACAAATACCTCGATCTATACACGTCCGCTGTGCGACAGGATATTCTAAAAATGTATTAAAAGCGTTCCTCTTTCAGGCATAACTTCGCTACAGATGAAACGAGAGCAATTGAGTCACTGCAGAATCGCCTTGAAATAGTTATCGAGCCCGCAGACAAAGGTGGCGCAGTGGTAGTCACGGACAAGACCAAATATATTGCTGAGGCAGAAAGACAGCTTAATGACACCACGTTTTATAAACGATTAATGGATGCTGACCCTACGGACAAATTTAAAGAAATAATAATAGATAGTATAGGACAGCTTGTGAAAGATGGAAAACTTTTTGAAAAAGCAAAACAATCACTAGTACATATGAGTCCAATTGCAGGCAGATTTTATCTTTTACCTAAAATACATAAACCTGACAATCCCGGCCGTCCCATAGACTAAGGCATTGGAACGGTCACTGATCCCTTGTCCCGCTATGTTGACAGTTTAATCAACATTATCCCACCCACATTTCCATCTTACCTGAAAGACACCAACCATTTCTTAACAGATATTATTGACATTGATGTCCCTCATGGTTCGCTACTTGTGACCATGGATGTAGCTTCTCTTTATACTAATATTCCACATGAAGATGGTATTCGCACTGTACTTGACACGTACGATGATATAAGTTTCGACAAGGTGGCCGATACATCCACTCTTGAGGCTAATTCTCCAATTAAATAATTTTGAATTCAATGGCGATCATTTTGTACAAGTGAGCTGTACCTCAATGGGGACAAAAATAGGCCAGAATTATGCAAATATTTTTATGGGATTACTTGAGGGCAAACTCCTTGGCAGTTGTAGCTTAAAACCCTTTTATTACAAGCGCTACATAGATATTTTCTCACCTGGCAGCACGGCGAATCAGAACTTATATCTTTCATAGCAGCATTTAATAACGTTCACCCTTCAATTACTTTGACGGAGTCATACTCGATGTCATTAATTTTTTGGACGTAACAGTATCTTTGTATGGCACCAAACTCACAACTAAGCTTTATAGGAAACCGACCGACAGCCATCAATACCTGCATTTCCAAAGTAGCCATGCGAGGCACTGTAAGACTATAGTATACCATATAGCCATGCACTTCGCTTTGAAAAGATTCGTTCATACGATTCCCGCATTGCTGACAACTGTGGGAAACTGCGAAATGCTCTTACAAGACAAAGATACCCACCGCAAACTACTGACGACGCAATAGAACGCGCAGATGCAATGGACCGCAAGGAAATCCGTCGTTCTGATAAACACGTGGAACGGCCATCAAACCCCACTTTAGTGCTAACCCATTGTGCATCAAAGCCCGATGTTAACGGCATCTTCAGGAAACATCACAATATTCTTATGCAGAGCAGCCGCCTGACACGAATCCTTCTACAGCCACCCCGCGTAGCGTATACCGTAGGTCACGGAACCTGCGCGACATGCTAACTTCATGAAAAACAACTAACCTCTCTCCAACAGGCTGCCGCCCTTGCAAAAAACCGCGTTGTAAGGTATGCACTCATATGACCACTACCACATTGGCAAGAAGTACTAGGTCAGACTTTTACTGTAAAATAAAATGGAATTTCACTTGCGACAGCATCAATGTTATCTATCTTCTCGAATGCGGTGTGTGTAAGCTGCAGTACATCGGACAGACTGAGCTAACCTTCAGGTTGCGATTCAATAACCACCGATCACATGCCAATACCCTTCCTAATCTTCGCTCTCAAGACATGTCGCGACTCCCGGCCACTCATGTGATAACACTGCAGCCACAATACTTGAATTTGGCTTCAAATCTCATCATGGCAGAGATGTTCGAGAATCTCCTAATTTTCAAATTCAGAGCACTCACGTCTGGTTTGAATGAAAACCCCGGGATAATATCTTTCCTCTGAAAGTAGCGAGTAATGCAACACGTGCTGATGATTGCCTTTTCTTGCACCTGATTTTCTGTGCTATCCATGCAGTACTGTTTAGCATGTTTGTACAAGCTTGTCTTACTCCTTTGCTCTTTTTTTGTATCTCAAATGTGCAGGACTCGAGCCCAACACGTGCCAATTATTAGAATACCTGTGTACTGTACCATCTATGCCCCGTGTACTCTTTCTTTGTTTAATCTCATTGTTTATCAGATGGCGAAGTGACTGGCCGTGTGTTTCGGTGTCATGCCTTCAACGCCGCAATGCGGGTTATTTATTTTTGCTTTCCGCATGCCCCAGAGAAAATTTTTCCTATGCTATTTTTACTTGCGAGGAGCACGTGTCAACTCCGAAAGCCTGTAAGCCTCATCACTGTGCGTCACTTAGGACGCCATGCGCATTTTATTACATTGTAATCAGATATTAGTGGCTGGTCACATGCCTTTTCGTAGGACAGGTATTTAAGGACCAAGCACAGATGCTTTGTGCATTACCTGACGAAGGCTGGGCCCCGGCCGAAAGTCGTAAATAAATCTTTGTTTCCGTTCGTGTGCCCCTTTTCTGCACTAGAAATTTCTGGGAAGACTTTTGTGATATATATATATATATATATATATATATATATATATATATATATATATATATATATATATATATATATATATATAATGTATGTATGTATGTATGTATGTATGTATGTATGTGTGTGTGTGTGTGTGTCACACACACAGTCACGAAAGGACGGTGCGCCGCCGCGGTGGCTGAGTGGTTATGGCGCCCGACTGCTGGCCCGAAAGACGCGGGTTCGATCCCGGCCGCGGCGGTCGAATTTTGATGAAGGCGAAATCCTAGAAGCCGATGTACTGTGCGATGTCAGTGCACGTTAAAGATCCCCAGGTAGTCAAAATTATTCCGGAGCCCTCCACTACGGCACCTCTTTCTTCTTTCACTACCTCCTTTATCGTTTGCTTTACTGCGCGGTTCAGGCGTCCAACGATATATGAGACAGATACTGCGCCATTTCCTTTCCCCAAAAAGCAATTATTATCATTAGACAAACGCACTAACCACTGAGCCACCGGGGCGGATGCCACAAAATTCAAACGGAAGATAATTCTCATAGTTTCCGAAACAAGCCCCTTTGTTTTATTTTTTGCTTATTTATTACAATACGTTTAAATAACCTGCGTCTGCTATTATTATTTATACATTTATTTTGCTGCCCCCTATTATGTATTGCTCCTTCGGTAAAACGTAAACTAATTATAACAAGGATAATGAATTGCAAAACATCGCAAATGGGAGTGTGTTCACGCATCCCGGCGTTCGCCGTTGGACGCGTCGGCAGCTCTGGCGGCCGCAGCCACGACCACGGCGGAGTCCATGTTGAGCAGAAAGGCGAAGACCTTGCGCACCGTCTCCGGGGAGATGACGGCCGCCACAATCATGGCGACACTGGCGACGGTGACGAAGGCCAGCACGGCGTACACGCACGCCCACGAGTCGCCGTCGTCACCCAGCAGGAGCAGGCGCAGGCCACCGCCGATGCCTCCGCCAGGGGCGCCACTGCCGGTCCATTCGCGCCCCGAGGTGCTCGCCGACCAGATGGGCGAGGCGCGCGACGCGTTTTTGTCGCTGCTCTTGTCGCTGGTGCGCTCCGAGGTACGGTCGGAGCCCCTGCGACACGCACAGCAGAGCTTGGTCTCCGCGCAGCCTATTCCTATCATGCACAACTATAATGTAATGCTCATCTTACAAAACTTAGCAGACCACCGTACTTTTGCAAGACTGGGTCTTTCCCACTATTTTTACTATCATCCATGATGAAGTCTACTGTCAGCCCTGCCCGCCGAATGTCGATCTGCAAGATCGAATCATCAGGAGCCCTCCCCCTGCACGGGCATGCGCTCTTATGTCATTTTCTCGCACTGCAAAGGAATGGAATCTTTTGCCCGACGCTGTCGTACTTCATTTCGACCCATCAACATTCAGATCATCCATCGAATCAACCATGTGCTCTCAACTCGATTCCCTCTTGAAATACCCTTTTAATTGGGTCTTTGAGCTGGTAATAGATACATAAAAGCTTTTTATGTTTTGTTTTGTGAGGGTTTAACGTCCCAAAGCGACTCAGGTTATGAGAGACCCCGTAGTGAAGGGCTCCGGGAATTTCGACCACCTGGGGTTCTTTAACGTGCACTGGCATCGCACAGCACACGGGCCTCTAGAATTTCGCCTCCATCGAAATTCGACCGCCACGGCCGGGAAATAAATAAAAGCAAGTAAAAATGACTTACATACTCTCTATTGACTTCTATAGATAGTTCCATTTGTGTATTCAGTCTATGAAGCGCCTATCGAAAAGCCTACTAAAAATATATGGCGAGTAATCTACGGAATGTCTACACACTACATACCCAATAATTCTGGACAAAAGCATCTTTCAAACGGGAAAGATTTTATGGGCGCAATTTTTTTATATATTGCAAAATTTCAATATAACAATCAATATATCTGCAGATCTCCCGTCGGCAGGCTTGCATTTTTTTGCTATTTACGTTTTCGCTATCGGCAAAAACATTCCCCATTGGTTTTCTATGGAAGGCTTAACTGCTCGATGCGACCGATGGAAACACTAAAAGAAAGATCCTGTGACGCATTGGAAGAGTCGACCATTACGTTCAGCGTTTACATCACAGTACCTGCATATTTTGCAATATTCAAAATTTTTATTCAGGAATGCTGGGCATGATGATTTGGATTGTCTATAGGCTAGTGCATGTCTATGCCAAGTGTATAGACTGTGACAAGTCTATAGACATGTATAGACTGTCTAAAGAAATTCTTATCTGGGCTGAACAAGACCCTTTCACTCACATATCAACTAAGGAATGATCTCACTGCGGTAAGCGCTGCCGGCTTCGCCTTCGTATAACAAAATAAACTAACGGCATTTTCCCGCCGGCCTATGCGGAAGTCCGCATTGGCGGCCCTTGCAAAAATTCCCTTAGAAAGTCAACAGAGAATGCATAGACAAAGCATGAAGTCTATTTAAATCTTCTAATGGGGCATTGGCCGGTCTTGACAGCGTCGTGGGTATTGTCGTACGATGCAGCTGTGCCCTCAATTGACGATGATCAGAACGGGAGCACAATACATTTGTCGCACAATTGGCCTGGCGAAGGGCGAAAATAGTTGGAGAGTTTACTGAACCTATGTTTTGCGGTTTTTGCATGCAGCTTACAGTACCACCCGGCACAATAATCCAAGATTTCATCCCAACCGAGCCAAAAGCGCAATAGCAGGCTGCAAAACTTGTATCGACAGATCTTAGATCAATGACAGAATTGGCGTAGCATACATTGCGTGAAAAGGGTCAGATGTTAGCAAAGCGAGAAATGTTAAATCCGCACAATACTACAGCAGTTTTGAAGCCGTAGTTTCACCGGCTATAAAAGCACTAGAATTAAGCAATACGAAGCAAACACAGCCTACTTATTGAACACTAACAGGCAGTTATTCAGAATTAAAAGCATTTTAATATCTTTCCAATCCATTATATACAAATACAAAGGACTTCAGTTTAAATCAAGCGTTTCAACATAATGTTAACCCGTGTGGTTTATGAGAGAATGCATTGCAGTCGAACTTTGAAAAAACCCACGCAATATATAGAATTTGTTTAATTACCACTTATAAACCAGTTTATAGAAAAAAAATACTTAAAATACACTATAAGGTAACTAGAACCGAAACATTACAAAAGAAAAAGCAGAACAGTTTTATATTTTACTCTATTACAAACCCCATTCTAAACATGCCTCTGCACACTTCCCAATGAACCATTGTGCTTCAACACTTGCAGGCCATAGAAGCCTTCCATTTTATTCAATAATATGTATCTTAAGAGTAGACAGAAGACTTGGAGATCCGCTGCGGTGAATGAGTGGTTATGGCACTCGGCTGCTGACACGAAAGACACGGGTTCAATCCCGGCCGCGGAGGCCGAATTTCGATGCAGGCGAAATTCTATAGGCCAGTGTATGTACTGTGTTATGTCAGTGCACGTTAAAGAACCCGAGGTGGTCGAAATTTCCTGAGCCCTTCACTACAGCGTCCCTCATAGCCTGCGTCGCTTTGGAACGTTAAACCCCCATAATTATACCATAAAACAGAATTTTTAGATTTTAACCATTATTTAAGGGAGTGTGCAGTAAAGTGTTATACCCCTGTCACACGGGCACCGTAAAGGCCTTTTGAGAATCAGGTGCTTATATCCAAAGGCGCAAGGAGCGCAGATACACGGCACAAGTGTTGGGCCTTTGCCGCTAAGGGCCCTGGCGGTGAAGGCCCCCGTCCGAGACCTTTGGAGACCTAAGGTGCGGCCTTCGAGAACCTTCGATCGAAGTGCCATCCAACGTGAAAAAGTAAAATCAATGAAAGGAAATAGATACAGTCAATAATGTTTGAAAACACCTTTTGAAGGTGTTTGCCCCTGGTGGCCAAGGAAATACACAAAACCGGCTCCTGCTGATGAGAGTAGTGGTTGCCACGTTTCTAAGGAAGCAGTTAGAACTTAAAATCATGTGAGCTCAACGTATGAACAGAATTCCTCACTTTAATTTTAAAGAACTCATTTCAGCCATCTCGAGCACTGCAGCTGGTGCGAAGCTTCGTCTGTTTCACCTTTGGGCTGCACCATGTAGCTGCGTCGCTGCTCCTTTGAGCTTTTGCTCCTGTGGTGAAAAAAGGTGCCTTTGCTGGAAAGGCCTTCGAGGAATGCCGTGTGACAGGGGTATTAAATAGCACTGGAAATACAGCACCTTGTCGGTGCCTCTGTTGCTTATGTTTACTACTGCTTTGCTCTGGCCTATATTGCAGATTTCCCGTGTGTTTGGCTACCAAGTGCGGTATACTAGGTATACGCCCTTTCAACTTCGCAGGCCGGGCGGCGGCTCAAGGAAGGATGACGTGAAAAAACTCGAAGAGAAGCCTGCGCCGGGACGTTCGGCGCATTAAGCATCAAATGCATTCAGCTATATTCCTTACAAAAATTTGCGATGAGTTTGATTTAAAGTCGATTAATTTAGACATCACCTCATGTATTAGTCATGACTTCTGTGTTGAGTGTCTTATTAATTGCTGATGAAAATTGGCCACCGATATTTTGATTAAGATGTGATTTGTTTCCTCCTGTCGAAATTTTCTAATTTCTGATGCATATATGATGCATTTCTGCTTACTTCGTGATGCATGCTTGACGAGTTTCCAGTTGAGTTTCTGATGCATTGCTGTTTAAAATTAGCCACCGATATTCTGATTACGGCGTGATGCGTTTCCTACTGCGGAGGTTATTTTAATTTGCGATGCATTTCTACTTAGTTCGTGATGCACACACGCTGAGTTTATGATGTGTTTCTGATTTAAATGTCATGCAAATGCTGTAGTGAAATAACAAGGTAACAGTGCGTATATCAGCAAGGGAAGGCACGCTCTAGTCACCGACTCACTTGAGGCATATTGTTTCTGTTTATTTACTTTATTTCCTGCGACAGCATAGACGATATGCTGTTTTTCAATTGCAGCATTGTGGTGTGAGATTCTGCTCAGACATATGCTGAAACAGCAGAAATAAAAACATGTTACATTGGCACAACCAGCAGAAACATTTCTATCACCAAGGACGCAATTCTGGCGGACAGAGACGACCAAATTTTACAACCGTAGGAATTAGCTGTTTTGTGGACATGAAAAAAAAAAACTATTCCAACAAAATTTACTGTTTTGCCCTGGCAAAAGAACTCCAGTCTGAAAATTCTAACACTTATGAAATACTGGTGGCGGCAAAATGTAATGGCACACCAGGTCAATTACCCACTTTTCAAGATAAAATGTATACCTCAGAGAACCTGAGCACATGGCCAGGGGAAAGATTGTATCATTAGATAACCCATGGGCATATGGCGGCACTGGAGATTGAACCCCGCACCTGCCACATAAACGTAAATGCTCAAACCAATAGGCCACCGCTGTGGTCACTCATAGCATACTGTTTTAAAAGCTCCTACTAGAATCGACCCCAATGGGTGTCAAATTAGCCTATATCCAGGTCACTAGGTAATCAAAACTTCTTGCCAAGCTGTGAAAATGAGAAGAAAATCTACTGTTTTTTTACATGGCACACTGCTGTGACAAAGCAGACTACAGAATTTGAGCAAGCGCAATCCATCGCTCTACAGCAGAGCGCTCATAATGATGCACTCTGTATGCACATTTTGCAAATGGAATAAAAGCCAAGTGTAATGATATGACTAAATAACAACTATAATTCCGTGCAGCTTCTTCATATGCATGTCACCCTGGCTAGGCCAATGAACCAAACGAAAACAAAGAAGTAATGCAAAAACTATCTTTATATCTTATAAGCAGCTTTCAAGACACGGCTATGACATTACTGTTCACACTGTATCTGCTGTCATATGAAGTGCAAAACTGTTGCACTCCCCAAAGAACACCAAAGCAATCAAAGACAAAGTTTTTCCATGTGTTTCAAGTGGTGTATAGCGAACATATGAGCACACAAGAGTATGGCGGACATGTAGGGCAAATTTTTTTTCTGCTTTCGAATAAAACACATTTCAGTTGAAAATGAATACACTACTAATGTCACATTGATCAACACCAATAATTACGAAACAAAACACATCCCCCATGTTTTTCTTTGTTTTTGATGACTGATCGCTTCCTTCAAACACAGTGAATATAGCCTGTCAAAGTTCACATGAAGTAAAGCTTCTTGCACAGTTTAGGAATGCAGCACACCTATGCTGCCATAAAATATGGCCTACGGCCAGATTACTGGTCATACAAAAGAAGTGAAGCTGTGAAATGCCAAGCAAAGATATTGCTTCACACCAGCGTTGACGCAGCAGCAATATTTGGTGCCAAATAAACTACAGTTTTTCCCCACAATCACTAATCTGCTCATACTAGTCGGCCATATGTGTGGCAGCAGGGAAACAAAGGGTTAAAATAGTGCTGTTTACAAATATATCCAGTCAATATGAACATGTAAAGGCGTCTTCATACTCACAATCTCATTCAAGCACCTGTTCTGAAAAGGAAAGTGGGCAGCAAAAAAATAAGCATGGCATTTAATGTGCAACTAACCTTCTTGAGACAGCTCAGTGCTATTCATTGTAGCACTTGAAATACATGGAGAAAGACAAACAGAAAAGCAACTGCACTACTCTCTTTATCCTTGTGTTTCAATCTTCTGAGTTTTCATAATGCTAAACCAACTCACATGATATCTACTCTGATGAAGTTCAGTGCTTTTAAATACATAATTAATTTTCAAACTGAGGAAACACCCTCGAAATATTCTTGAAAACCATTATAACAGGAACTAAATTCTTTGCTTAAGGAGGGATGTGTGTTTCAACGCTGAAATTTTTGTTAACTATGATAAAATTTTTACCGCACCTGAATGCCGAAAATTAGAAAATATCTGGGAAACTTATTTTTTTCTACAAATGTCTCTGCATCTTGTGGAAAGCCTGCAGACTGGTAAAATACTGGTTTAGCATTCACTGCATTTCTGAATGAAAACTACGCTGCGCTGGTGTTTTTTTCACTGACACAAATTTTTGCTTCCATATTTGGAAACGCAGTTGATGCAGACTTGTGCAAACTATAAACAAGGCGTCACACTAAAAAACTACAACCCATGAAGATAGAAACGCAAGATTGTCTTCGCATGAAGTGGAGTTTTGTGAGGGCAACAAAACAAATGAGGTCAAAATAGAAAAAGCAGTTGTGAAGAAATCTGCTCCACAAAGTGAGTACCTAGCAGAAGAGCAGAACGGAGAAAAACGCAGATTTTTCGAGCATTTTCCAATATGTTTTCCTGCGACCGTTCACAAAACCATTTTTTGCAGTACTTCCTGGTAGATTTCAGCACTGAACTTTGAGGTAGCATACAAGCAAGACACGAGCGGGTACAACGACTAAAAAGAGTTTTTGGCCATTTTTTAAAGATTTGGAACCCACGTCTTTTAAAGGGACACGGAGGAGAAATAGAATTGGCCCGTATCGACAGAGTACCTGGTTTTAATCGCAAGACCATTTGCATCAGAAACTGAGCTTCTGTAGCTCGGAATTAACCAAAAAATTAAGTACAGGTGTCGCAAGCACATGCGAATTGCTCAAGTAAAATGTGCGGTAGATTGCAGAGGCTAAGATATACCATCATTCACTAAAAAAAGTTACGAGACACTTTGGCAACCAAAGTGTTGGGAGGGGGAAGCCAACCATTCTGTGACAATTTTCACTATGCCATGACGACTTCTGGTGGATGTGATGTCACACCGTTCCCGTGGCTATATCGATATCCAAACTATACATCTTTCAGGGATCTTAAGTATTAATAACGGTTAATTACACATTTTTCTATCTAATTAGACACAAATCTGATGTTTTTTCGACCATTCTGTGACAATTTTCACTATGCCGTGACGACTTCTGGTGGACGTGACGTCACATCGTTCCCGTGGCTTTATTGACGTCCGTGCTATTTCGACACAATTACATTTTTTACTATAATTACTAATTACTCTACAGTCATCAAACGTGGCTTCTAGGCTCATTTTTTCCTCCTCTATCTGAAGCAACCATCGGTTTTCTCCTATCTTTGTAGTTCCCGAGTTAACACTTGTGACACCCTCTGTTAACGGACAGAAGACAGTTTGAGCCATTAAAAGCTTTCGCCTTAAAATTGTGGTAACACGTGCGTTTTGTGCAATGTCATGATTTTGAGTCGACTCGCTGGAAGATTTTAAGCCCAATTTTCTGAGGCTGATAAATTCTCCTTTTGCTGCCGGGCAAACATCAACATAGCAAGAAAAAGCCAGAGAATCAATTTTTACTCAGAGAAGTAATTGAATGGACTCGTGCTCAGTGTTCCTTTATGCCAATGCCACAAAGGTGAGCCATCTGCTGTCCGATCTAAGGACATGTACATACCACTCACCGATCACAGCATTGACATGTACGGGGTCAAGTGTCTCATTTGGGGGGCTCTCCTTGCTGACGTTGCAGCCTTTCTCAAAATGGGATTTCCCTTTCATTTCTTATTGGTGAACACAACCCTCATCAGGGCCCTTGCGAATTTGGTGGGTGCACCTCGGCAGTAAGTGCGGAGCCGATCAAGGACAGACTTCTCCAACATAGCTCCGCTGCCGATGTTGGTCTGCACAATACAAAAGTTCAGATCAGAAAGTATGAACAACCTTCTAGTTCATTTCAACCTATAATGACCATGAGGCAACCAGTGACATACTGCTCTGGAGTAAAACAAGTCGGCAAAAGAATGAAGGAAAGAAAAACTTGACGCCAAAATTACAATTGCTCAGGTTTTTTCTAATGTGAAAAAACCACGAATACAGAATATGCAAAAATCTACAATCTTGCCAGCAAGTATGTGCTGGTCAATATCCTTGTACATTCTAGCAAAAAATCCACATAAATATTTGCTGTTCCTCAAAAAGCACAATTTTTCATAGCTAACTGATAACTATTTAGCTGGTACACCATTCCGCTGCTCACATGGTATGAAACACGCATGCTAGTTCTCAAACAGCCTTGTCCTTTTCTGACTAAACATACGAGTTTTGTAAACGAAAGTCATATAACTGTTAGAGGCTAATGTCAAAAGGGAAAGGAGGTAGGCGATTCCCCTCCCTCTTTCAAACAAGAAGTTCTCTATAGGAAAACTGCACTTGTAAACCCTTACAATTTTTTAACCTGAACACGCAAGCGTTGCCGGGCAGTTGGCGCTTGCGTGTTCAGGTTAAAAAATTGGAAGGGTCTACAAGTGCAGTTTTGCTGCTGTGCCAGAAGAAGGAGAGGAGAAATCCTGCGAGGGCAAGGGCACGCCCATAATCCCTGCTGCTGCAGTAGGGTTCGTCTGCTAGGCTGTTCTCATTAGTGCGAAGCAACCCTTGTGTACCATCGGCTTTTATGCATCGGAGGCCCAAGAAGCTGCGAGCAATTGTTTTTATCCGCTTCATATAGCATGGGTGATTCTTAAAAGAGCGTGGATTTGGGAACTGCCTAGCATGCCCAAGAAACCAGTTGCAATCGTCACTTATGAAAAGCTGATTGAAGAGGACCCTCGATTTTTCCGTGTTAATTTCGTTAAAGCAAATGCTCTCGATACGTTATCCGCAAACACAACCGGGGCCTGTACAGTCGTGCTTGGAACGCGTAGGAACGCTACGCGTTCCACCAGTCCAAAGCCGCAAACACGTAGCAGATAGAACACAAAATGAACGCTCTCAGAACTCGGCCATAAAACTTGCTTCGCACGAAACAGAACAGCCAAGCAGACGACGCTAGCTACACAGGCATGATCAGCACGCATGCTCTCCCGATTTCCGCTCTGCTTCACCTCGGCACCGCTGCACCGGTCAGTCGACGCTCGCGTGTTCATGTTAAAAAATTGGAAGGGTGTACATTTCCTTGAACCTTAAACACTCGAGAAATGCATGATGGAACAACTAAAACAAAAACAGGACTAAGCTTTTCACTAGCAAGCCTATATCGCTGAATGTGCCTCCACTCCCAAATATCCTATGAATAAACACAGGTGGCATTGTTACACCAGTGCGCCTACAGGAAACTTGGTGCTAGAGCAGCCCACAGTTGATGCAAATATAAATTTGGTTCTGAACTTAACTTTCATAAATATTACAGTACACACTGCAGCAGCTATGAAAAAAAGCTTAAAGTATGCAAACTTTTCCAATGCCCAGGTTAGGTGCCAAAAAAAATAGGTTTTAAAAAGAGCAACACTGGCTTTCAAAACATACAAAAATTTCTGGGGAACTTAAGGGTACTTAAGCTCTGCCTTAAGGGTACGAAGTGATAGCATTAATGGGTCCCTTCAGCAGCCTGGGATCCTCTTTACATATTGTTTCACACACACACGGACAAAGATACCGTTGCTAACTATGCGGTATGAGTCGGTCGCATCAAGCCTCTAAACTATGGCACTGAATGAATGTTCCGCTGTGGTTGAGGGGAAGCGCTCCCGGCTCACGACCTAAGGGCCAGCAGTTCGAGTCTCGGCTCGGGCATTTTTCTTTTCACCGTAATTGCTTCTTTCTTCAGAAGCAGTATGTAATAGCGGTGGAATGACGTCGTGATCGTTGTGGGGTGTTTCAATTACCCATATTACGTCATGTGGTTGTGACATCATGACATTTTCGACCAATCCCATTATCTCAACACACCGCCAATTACAGCAGTTTTTCCGCTGAACAACGCCCTTAACACTCTCGCATTGAAAGTTCACTAAAGAGCATAAATACATACTTAGTCATTGCTTTAGTGAAGCATCATTTCAAAGGAATAGGGACTATTTTCTATGTTTGTTCTGTCTTTGAAATTATCTGCAACATTTACAAACAAGGATCAGTACATGTAATTTGCCTGAGCCTAGTAATTAATTTATAATTGCTTTTTGTTAGACTGTTTCGTTCTAGCTTCACAGCCGAATACTGGTTGTGACATCACAGACAAGTTGACGCAATTATAAGATCACGAGAGGCAAACAAGAATGAAGTAGCTGCTTTGTTTATTTGTTCCCCTGCCGGCTCTTCGGGCAGACTATTGCAAATGAAAGTGACAAAGCAACAATCATATTGCAGTTTTTGTATGCCTCATGCAACCTGAACGTCATCTCAACTTGACTGCGAAGTCACGGCGACTGTTGAAACTGAAGCAAGAAAATGAAACTGAATTATAAGTATAGTCGGTATAAGCTAAGTTCATGCATGTGACGATCCATCTCTCAAACTGCTCCCACTATGTGGACTGCATTAGTAGACTTGTCTCCACTGGTCAGTTGTTAAAAGAGAAGGGGCCCAAGAAAAAAAAATGGTGAAAAAGTAAGCAAACGTAGGCACAAGTAAATTCTAGCAAAAAAGTATAAGCGCGCTAGTGAAGAGCTCTGGCGCAGGGCCGATTTTGAAGAGGAATTTTTGTTTTCCTTTTTGAGTTTATATTCAAGCTTTCCATTTGATTATCACAAAAGCTAACTATTTACATAAGCAGGAATAACGAGATATCGAAGAACTGTTAGAGTTAAAAAGAAATCGCATCTGACCAGAACAGAGGCTGAAAATTTTGGAGCTCAGAAGCTCGCACATCCATAAGTTTGTGGATGTTTGAGACCTCTGATGTACATATTATTGGCGTACATGCAATTGCCAAAAACACAAAAAAACGTTTCCAAAAGCTTGGTGCTCCTATTCCTTTAACAATACTGCCCCCTCCTAAAGGACAGCAGCATAAATGCTTTCTTTTAATATATTCACAAGTCGCAGCCCCTCCACCAAAATGTGTTGCCTAAGATGGAGACGGCATTTAAGTAAGCAGGGTTCCAGCCCCTATTGCATACAGGACACTAACTCTGTAGTCTTCATAAGCCACCCGAGGACAGCAGGTGGCAATATTCAGTCGCTCTGACAAATGATAGTTTTGCACTGCTCACAAGTATGAAAAATGCCACGATTATACAGCATTCATGCAGTGCATAAGTGCTCTATGCTGAACACAATAATGAAGTGCTAGAGACACCTTCTCTAGTTGCTGCCATCATGACAATTATGCTTAGTTCAGTGATTATCTTGTGGAGCCATGAAATCATGGTTGGAAGCATTACAAACAAAAACTCAAAAGAATAAAAATGCAACAACAGTTTGAGATTTGAAGTTAGTCTCCAAATGAGCCTTAAGCCATAGGACTAGAATTGGTGCTATGACACCAGAAAAGCAGCAAATTTTACCGTCTCAGCTGCAGCACTGGTGCTAGGAGCTGCTGAGGACTCCGGCTGATGGGTTATTTTTTTTAGGTGCTTCACCATCTTGAATGAGTCTGAATAAAGAAGCAAACACATATAGTACAAATTAAAAACATGTCTGGCCTCAGTCTTAATTCCATAGCCATTTGGAGTGGAGGGTTCAGTTCCAGGGAAGCAAGCCCAAACACAAGTTTGCAACAAAAGGAGAAAATAAATTCTATACACACACACACACACACGCTGATATACAAACAGGCGTGCGAGCAATGTGACCAATCTGATGTCAAGCATGCTTCTTTTGAGCTTATGAAAGAATGGATAAGAATTCAATACTAGTTCAGCTATGTAAAGGACCTGGCATGCCATTTAATTTTATGTGAAACTAGTGCTTGCGAATTTATGCAATATGTTATGTGACTTAATGCCAAAAGTATATAAGAAATTTTGCTGTCAGGAACCTGCTAAAATGCATGCAGTTACTTTCTCGCTACGTCAAGGAATGCAATAAGGAAGAAATTGTTTTCTGCTGACCACTAGTTACTGAGTTTTGAAGTTGTCAGCCCGGAGACAAGAATACAATCTTTCCTTCTCACTTCTGGGGTAGCAAGTTGAACACACCTTGACTCAAGTTCTACAATAGGCAGGATGATAGTTTTACTCTTACTGCATTTCTTGATATGCATTGCACATCTTTCTTCTTTTTCTCCCTCCCTTTATCCCTACAGCAGGATTTTTTGACACACTGCATCATTTTCTTTCCTCAAAACCAATTTCTGAAGAAATCAACACTTCAAGTTGCATGCAGAAAAAAGTTTACAAAGGTTTCAGGAAAAAAATTACACAGCATTACGTAATTCCGCAAGAACTTGATATGGCACAAAAATACATGTTACGTGAAGATTTTAGAATTGAATTCATTATTAACAGTTTTTGTTTTAAACAAGCTTCTCCTTAAAACTTCAGGTTTAACATTAACAATGGTGGAAAAGAGGCTAATTGGTACTGCATATTTTTCGTTACTTGCGCTATGTCCTGTTTTTGTCTTTTAGCTTGGCTACGCCCGGCACTTTCAAGCAATGAAAAAATGCCCTGCCACCTGGCCCCTTTCCTGCACTATGAATTATTATTCTCTTTCTGTTCGCCTTTTCTTTTGTCTGCACTCAGCACTTTGAAGTGATGAAGAAGCTTCAGAGTTGTATGTAACAATAGCAGCAAATAGTGCCGAATATTGAATCTATGTTAAAGGATAGAGACATCAAATTTTAGTTGTGTGTCTTTTTGGAATGATGCGCACCAATTAGAAAACAGATAGGCATATGGATAGTGCCAACAACTAGTAATTAACAAAAAAGGTAGGTGGGCAAGTTGGAGGCTGTCCATGATGGTTTTTTGTGAGCAAACTTGGCATGTATGTCTCCACGTGTACGTGTCTTGTGTCTTCATTCTATATCTGCGCCAAGTTAGGCCCACAAATCCATCATGAAGTGGTAAATAATTTCTAACAATTTTTTTTTTCTCATGACATTTCCGCTTTCGTTTCAACAGCCGAAAGACTACTGTGAAATAACAGACGATTTGAAGTCACGCGAGGCATACAAAAATTACCGTGTGGTCACTCCTTTCTTGGTTTTATTTAACACCGACTCTTATTCAAACCTGCCCAAGAATTGGAATCACAAAAAATGGTATATGGGCTCATGGGAGTTCCGTGCCAAAGTGACTATGGCTATGAGGAACGCCGTAGTGAATTGCTCTCGGGATTCCAGCCACCTGGGGTTCTTTACCGTGCACTGACATCGCACAGCACACGGGCCTCTAGAATGTTGCCTCCATCAATATCACAAAAAATGGACTAGCAACGATAATATGTGTATGACCCACGACCTAAAATCGGCTGTTATCTCAAAGTTGTCATTCGACTGGTGAAACCGGAACCAAAATGCCAGAATATAAAAATTCAGTTATGAATTGTTCAGCGGGCATAGGTGAACTCCACATCATGACTCATGTACACTTTTGTTTTGAACACCATAGCAAAGTAAAAAACACACCCGGGCGAAAATTTGGTGCCTACTCTTTTAAATTAAAACAAAAAATCACATGCAAAAATAAATTTAATGGACACAAATATGATGATGGAAATGCAAATAATCGCACAGAAATATTAACTCATTTCGAGGCACTGGTAATAGCAGGACTACAGTGAAGGCAAGGCTGTTGATATTCCTGACATCTTTTTCACACTGACAAAAAGGCCCGCAGGACTGATAAAAACTTGTGACCATCCCCTACTCAGTACATGTCTGCAAGCGCACGACTAAGAAAGCCTTGCTTTTTTCATTGTTTATTTTGTGCAGCAGGAGCAAAAGAGATAATTCATTGAATAGGCAAACACAGGAAGGACTGCCAGTCGTCAAAAATTGTGCATTATCTGCTACCTTGCACCCACTCCACAACACATTTAAAATCTGTTGTCTGTAGAATTAAAAATCATGACTACAGTGGTTGCAAAGAAAAACCCACGCCGGAATCAGTCAACTGCACATAAAATGCCGGAATACATGTGACAGCAAGCTTTCAACAAACTGTCCAGCATGGCAGGTTACACACACTTGTATGTGTCACAATATAGACTTATCATCCAAAATTGTTCCAAATACAGCAAAGCTTGCAGGCACATCACTAATGCTGCCAAAAACCTGTGAAGTTATGTAATCAAAATGTGAACTTCCATTGTTGTTTTCGGCAACCTTCAGTCGCTCTTCTAGAAACGCGACATATGCTTGCAGCTCCTTGAGTTGCCGCTGTGTACCGCAGCCGCATTTGGAGGCAGTCTGATAAACAAACTGTACATATTTTAGTAATTTGCTCGCTTCTTGCTGCTTGCACTGTAGCAGGAGGCAGCGTATTCCCTAAAACAATGTGGTGCCGTAATTTGGAGACACTTTATACAAAATAACAGACATTTAGGGGAGAATCTAGCATTTCCTTTTACAGGGGACAGTTCAGTGGTGGGCGAAACCCATATTTCTCGATGCAAAATTTGGGGATTGTATACAGAATAGTAAGGAGTTCCTGAAAAAGCCGTGATTCTCTGCCTTAATATATGTCACAAAGTCAACACCCGAATAAATATGTTGCACCACCCCTTTGGCTCAGGGAGACGACGACGAGGTGGTGGCAAGCATGCACGCCAAGGAACACGTCTGGCTGTACTAAGCGATAGCTTGGCAAATGTGGGGAAGCTAAGAAACCGAAGCAGACCCTAACTTCATACGCAGCAGATTGAAGTCTTCACTGGCAGATCAGTTTTCGCTCACAATACGGCATATTGTCAATAATTATTAGTTAAAAATTGTTATTTAAGGCACAACTTTCAAAGTTGAAGATCAAGGATAAGACGACTTCCTTGATTAAAACAAATTCGATAGGCCCGTCTAGTTACAAGAAGCTTCAATACATGGTGACCGCTGCTCCAGCAGCGGAATGAAGCCCCCATGGGAAGAGCTGTGCGCCAGGCAGCCAGGCGCAACGTCGTGTGGCTGAACTGATTGGCGGAACGACAGTTATGGATGCTCTGGCCCTGTGGCCTTCCCTTCACTGCCAAGAAAATCTGTCACCAAGCGTACCAGTCGCAGCTGACAGGCCTCTCAAGCACCCACCCGTAACATGGATTAAATGTGGCCTCCGTGGCCACATCATTCTACCAGGTGCCCCAGCTAAATGTAACCAAGTTTTTAAAACACACAGGATCTCCTAGCAGCATGAAACCAATTGAGGGTTATTTAGAGTTGCATGTCCTAGTCTGCAGTATTTTTTGTTCTTTAAAGGTAATTAGTTCAGCCTAGTTAGATAACTTTTTAATTATTGACGTCGCAAATAAAGTCTCAAAGAAAAAGTTGTGGATCACTTTGAAAAACAGCTGACTAAAACGTTTGCACCAAGGTACCATTTACATAAAGTTTTTTCTACTAACCTTAAACCACAACTCACACAATAAAAAAAGATTCCTCATGACAACGGTGCTACTTCAACATCCCAAGACGCATCTTCGAGAACAAAATTAGTTTTTTTTTTCTGCAGTGCTCTCCCCGATTTGCCTTTGCGTCCACACTGGGGCAGAGATGTGAGCCAGCAGCTGGTCAGGTGATAGCTTTCTTTAAAGACCAATAAATGAAGCTACGTAAATCGTACCTAGCCCAGCTAAAGGTTTTTTTGGCAATCTCTAGCTTTTCCATTGGCATTTTCTTATTGACACTAATAATTAACTTTAAGAAGAAATTCAGGGGAACACTTTGTTGACCTAAAGTGCGGTGAGGCGAAAGGATTTACTGCGGTGTTGCTGCTTGTGTCACTGATGTGTGGTTAAGATGTTAAGTACACAGTTGTTTGTGAATCTCAAATGCTGGAGACTCTGGAGGGCATTTGGGAGGCATCAGTCTGATTTGGCGCCTTTCTGCAAACACTCTCTAGCGTCCTAGACAAGGAGAACTACATATGCATTGGCAGGAAGTAGAGTACTCGTTAGCACCCTCAGCTAAGGAACGGAAGGATGGTGGTTCGAATACCACCGTGCACAAAGTTTTTTTCTTATCGAGTTGATGATGGTAACGGAAGGACAGACGCGAGGATGTGCCATTAAAGGCTTTCGCCTTAAAAAGTACTGCACACTAGGCCACGCGACTCTGAACAACCGTCAGTTGGTTTCACGGGGCTAGGACACTTCATCTGTTTTGAAGGCTTAGTTACATTTAGCTGGGACACCTGGTATATACAGGCTGCATTACATCACCCTTGTGTAGAGTGCACGGGCAACTCAGTTCTCTGCCAACAAAGGCACATCTCATTGCAGCTACCACGTTTTAGGGCAAAACTAGCCCGGAAATACAGCTACGTAGACCTGGAACAAAGGTAGACACTTGCAGTTTGCCCAGAAACGATGAGGTGATCTTTCATTTCCGTATTTTTTGGCCAGTGTGCACTGCTCGAGCGCTCTACACATAGGTGACTCAGACTGTACATGCTTGCAAATGCAAATTTCTTCTCATACTGCTCACCGATTTCTCACTTGTGGCGAAGAAAACATGCTTGGCAAAAAGTGTACACTGTACTTTTTCTGTCTAATACATGTGGTTGTTAATGGGTAAGCACTTTTTCCGGCCTTTTGCACACGTCACTGCGAATGGGGCAGCGCGTTTCCATATAAATCCAATTGCTCATTAGACCAAAATAATCTTTATACTTCAAAGCAGCAAGCAACAAGGTCGCATAACTGGTGTTTCTTAAATGGGTCCCTTAGGCATCAGTGCAAACTGACCAAGAAATAATATCAACGTCCACGAAAAAAAACAAACCGTGTAAAATAAGTAGAAAAAAAATTTATACGTGTATGCTCACGCGCTGTTTAATTACGCAAACATTCGTGACAAAATCTGCCCCAAGGCGCTTTTCTAAGAGTTTGAGTGACTGCCAACCGAGGGAACTCGCACTGCCTGAGGGCTAGGAGAGACCTGCCTGTAATAAATTACGATAATATGAGGACGTAGAATCAGCAATGAATAGAGTAAAATCGCAGTACACTGTACTGATGGGCGACTTCAATGCGAAGGTGGGCAAGAAGCAGGCTGACGACCACGCGGTAGGTGACTATGGGATAGGCTCTAGAAATAGCAGGGGAGAATTATTAGTCGAATTCGCGGATAGAAATAATTTACGGATCATGAATACCTTCTTCCGCAAACGAGAAAACAGGAAGTGGACCTGGAAGAGCCCCAATGGTGAGATTAAAAATGAAATCGACTTCATACTATGCGCTAAACCTGGCATCATTCAGGATGTGGCCGTCCTCGGAAGGGTGCGTTGCAGCGACCATAGAATAGTAAGGTCTAGAATTAGCTTAGACTTGAAGAGGGAACGGAAGAATCTAGCGAAGAAGAAGACCATTAACGAGTTAGCCGTAAGAGGGAAAGCACAGGAGTTTAGGATAGCGCTGCAAAACAGATACTCTGCTTTAACTGAGGAAGATGATCTTGATGTTCATTCAATGCACGATAACCTGACATCAATAATTACGGAGTGCGCAGTAGAAGTAGGCGGTAGGACAGTTCGAAAAGACACCGGGAAGCTATCTCAGGTGACGAAAGATCTGATTAAGAAGCGCCAAAACATGAAGGCATCTAACACTACCGATATAATAGAACTAACGGAGCTATCAAAGTTAATAAATAAGCGCAAGGTAGCCGACATAAGGAAGTTTAATATGGAGAGAATCGAGCATGCTATAAAGAACGGAGGTTGCCTAAAAACAGTGAAGAGGAAACTAGGCATAGGTAAAAACCAGATGTATGCATTAAGAGACAAGCAGGGCAATGTCATTAGCAATATGGATAAGATAGTTAACGTAGCCGAAGAGTTCTACACAGAGCTGTACAGTAGCCAATGTAATCAGAGCGCCAATGAGAAAGACAGCAGTGCACAGCAATGCGTCATCCCGCCAGTAACGAAAGATGAAGTAAAGAAAGCCTTAGAAGCAATGAAAAGGGGAAAAGCAGCTGGGGAGGATCAGGTAACAGCAGATCTGTTGAAGGATGGAGGGGACATCGTGCTAGAAAAACTAGCCACCCTGTATACGCAATGCCTTATGACCTCGACTGTACCAGAAGCTTGGAAGAATGCAAACATTATCTTAATTCATAAGAAGGGAGACGCCAAGGACTTGAAAAATTACAGGCCGATCAGCTTACTATCCGTTGCCTACAAAGTATTTACTAAGGTAATCGCTAATAGAGTCAGGGCAACGTTAGACTTTAATCAACCAAATGATCAGGCAGGCTTTCGTAAAGGATATTCCACAATAGATCATATTCACACTATCAATCAGGTGATAGAGAAATGTGCAGAATATAACCAACCTCTATATATAGCTTTCATTGATTACGAGAAAGCATTCGACTCAGTGGAAACCTCAGCAGTCATACAGGCATTGCGTAATCAGGGGGTAAAAGAGCCTTATGTCAAAATACTGGAAGATATATATAGCAACTGCACAGCTACTATAGTCCTCCATAAAGTCAGCAATAAAATTCCAATAAGGAAGGGCGTCAGGCAAGGAGACACGATATCGCCAATGCTGTTCACCGCATGTTTGCAGGAGGTATTTCGAGGCCTGAATTGGGAACAGTTGGGAATAAGAATAAATGGAGAATACCTAAATAATCTGAGATTTGCTGATGACATTGCCTTGCTGAGTCACTCAGGAGGTGAACTGCAAATCATGATCAACGAGTTAGACAGGCAGAGCAGATCGATGGGTCTAAAAATTAACATGCAGAAAACCAAGGTAATGTTCAACAGTCTAGCAAGGGAACAACAGTTCACAATTGGCAGCGAGAGCCTAGAAATTGTGCCGGAATACGTCTACTTAGGGCAGGTAGTGACAGCTGATCCGGATCATGAGAGGGAGATAACTAGAAGGATAAGAATGGGGTGGAGCGCATATGGCAAATTCTCGCAGATCATCAGTGGCAGTTTACCAATTTCCCTCAAGAGGAAAGTGTACAACAGCATAATCTTACCGGTACTCACCTACGGGGCAGAAACGTGGAGGCTAACGAAAAGAGTTCAGCTTAAGTTAAGGACAACGCAGCGAGCCATGGAAAGAAAAATGATAGGTGTAACGTTAAGAGATCGGAAGCGGGCAGAGTGGGTGAGGGAACAAACACGGGTTAATGACATCCTAGTCGAAATCAAGAGAAAGAAATGGGCTTGGGCAGGGCATGTGATGCGAAGGCAAGATAACCGCTGGTCCTTAAGGGTAACGGAGTGGATTCCAAGAGAAAGTAAGCGTAGCAGGGGGCGGCAGAAAGTTAGGTGGGCGGATGAGATTAAGAAGTTTGCAGGCAAAGGGTGGATGCAGCTGGCAAAGGATAGGGTTAATTGGAGAGACATGGGAGAGGCCTTTGCCCTGCAGTGGGTGTAGTAAGGCTGATGATGATGATGATGATGAATATTTTTAGGCCTTACCCCCTGAAAGGATTCTCCAGGCGATTCCACGGCGCGACTAGAGGATGCAGTATGTGATGGCACAATTTTCGCGCGCCGTCGCTCCATCTTTGCCTGTGTGCCTGCAAAGAAAGCGTGCACACATTCGCAACCTGCGCAAATGACTAGTGCGGTTATAATCATACTCACCACAGTCAAGCAGCTTGGCCAATGCAGGCAGTTCTCCATCTTTAGAACTGACGGCGACGTCACTGTTTCTACAATCCTTTATCGCGTTCGTGTCTTTCATAACGCGCATGCCCACACTAACATCAACGAGCGCACGGATGTGCAGTACATTCCACGAATCCTCCGTGAGCCACTCCACTAGGATATGCATGACGTCTGACGATCCTAACAAGCTAATGCAGCAAACGTCGCGACTAGGAGACAGCGTTTTCACACCTACAAGCCTTCGCACACAAAAAAAATGCTGCGTGTAGAGTGGGCTAGAGGGATGAAATGACTACAGTAGCTATGGCTATGGCTAGACAATGGCTATGACTCGTACATTAGAGCGTGATTGAGAGCTTGACTACAAAATAATAAAACTACTGCTTTTTATCCTATTTTGCTGTGTTAATATTTGTGTCAATATTTTTTGCTCCGAAGATCAAGGTGGAATAACTTTGCTCAACTTTCGTGACTTATAGGTGGTATGCACTGGCGCACAGCCGCACCGCGTCGCTGCGGTGCGCCGTCGCACGTGGTACATAATTTATCGAAGGAGGATAGACCGGTTACAGCAATAGCTTCACTTGAGCAAGGAGAGTGGGAAAGGGCAGAGAAGGTTCCTAGTGGCACATCAACAGGACCAGATGGTATCCCGATTATGTTGATAAAGAAGTTAGGACCAAAATCCAAGCAAACATTAATACAGGTAGTGAACAAAATGATAGTGGATGAGAAAGTCCCCGATGAATGGCGATTAAGTAGAATGAACATGATATATAAGGGAAAGGGGGACAAAGCAGACGTAAGTAACTATCGCCCCATAACAGTGACATCTGTGGTTTACAGGGTGGTGATGCAAATTATAAAGGATAGACTGCAGGCTTGGGTGGAGAACGAGGGGGTGTTAGGGGAACTACAGAATGGGTTCCGGAAACAAAGGAGGTTGGAGGACAATCTATTTTCATTGACACAGTGTATAGAAATTGCGGAAAAGGAACATAGGCCCTTATAGCTAGCATTTCTGGATATTAGGGGAGCCTACGACAACGTTACTCAGGAGCATTTAGGGGCCATACTGGGCACATTGGATGTGGAAAATGGAGTAATTAATCTTTAAAAAGATATATATAGAGGTAACAGAGTGCTCATAAAATAGGAAAAAATGTATCAGGGCCTGTAGAGATACAGCGGGGGCTTAGAAAAGGATGTCCTCAGTCCCCTTTGTTGTTCATGTTGTACCTGCAAGGGTTGGAGACCAAGCTAGAGGGGAGCGGACTAGGCTTCAACCTATCTTTTTTCAAGCAAGGGGAATTGATTAAACAGACATTACCGGGACTAATATACGCGGACGATATAGTGATAATGGCTGACAACAAGGAAGGCCTGCAGAAGCTGTTAAACATATGCAGTACAGAGGGAGATAGATTAGGCTTCAAGTATAGTAAGGAAAAATCTGCAGTCATGATATTTAATGAAGAGGGCGGCGAGCATAGAATACAGGAGTTCGTGCTAAAGGTAGTGAATGAGTACAAGTATCTTGGGGTGTGGATAAATAACAGTGCTGAGTATCTGACAGAGCATGAAAAATATGTAATGAATAAAGCTAGTAGGAATGCATCTGTCATGAAAAATAGGGCACTGTGGAATTACAATAGGTATGAGGTGGTAAGAGGGATCTGGAAAGGGGTGATGGTCCCTAGCCTGACCTTCGGTAATGCGGTCCTGTGTATGAGGCCAGATGTTCAAGCAAGGCTGGAAATTAGGCAACGGGGAGTAGGGAGGTTAGCTTTGGGAGCACATGGCAATACACCAAATTAGGGGGTACAGGGTGATATGGGATGGGCGTCTTTCGAGAGCAGAGAGGCTAGCAGTAAGATAGCATTTGAGGAACGATTGAGAAAGATGGAGGAAAAGCGGTGGGCTAGGAAAGCTTTCAGATACCTGTATATAAAGAATGTTGACACGAAATGGAGAAAGCGAACTAGAAAATTGACAAGCAAATATCTGGACAGCAGTAAGGGGGCAAATCAGCAATTATCGGTTAAGAAAAAGGTTAAAGGAACAGAGAGAGCTTTGTGGAAAACAGGGATGCTGACGAAATTGGCACTGGAAACATACCGGACCTTTAAACAGGAAATTGTCAAAGAAAATATCTATGATAATTGTAGGGGAAGTTCTTTGTTGTTTGAGGCCAGGACTGGAGTTTTGCGGACTAAGAGTCAGGTACCAGGAGATAGACACTTTGTGCATTGCGTGCGGAGAGGAGGAGGAAACGGCTGAACACTTGATACTCTCCTGTAAAGGGCTTCACCCTACAGTGGAAGGCAGCGGGGCTGACTTACCCAAGGCATTGGGGTTTAGGGATAGTGAAGGGAAAGTGGATTTTAAGAGGTTAGAAGTAACCAAGCGAAGGTTATGTGAGTGGTGGCTAAAAACAAGACAGGAGTAAAATTTCACAAGACATGGCTAGGTGGCTTGAGCCACCGCCCGATATAAAGGGTTCAGCCGTATCCATCTATCCATCCATCCAGCCGGCCGCCTTGTTTGAGATGCATGTAGCAGACGAACTCCTGCTCCGCAAGCGTGTTTTCTTCGCGCGTGGCATCAGACTGGCGTTTGGAATCCGCGTGCATCGCAGATTAGGCCGGTAGTCGCTGTGTGCGTTAGCTGCGCGTAACTACGTCGTAAACGAACGGCAAGTGGCGAAGTGCTTCGATTGGGCAGCTGCGCTTGTTAGCGGTGCTGGAGCCGGCCGAGAAACAGGCGCCGGGACGAAAGTTGGTCGCGGATTTGGTTCCCCTCAATTCGGAGGTAGAACCTCAGATAGTGGTCAATGACAGCGGAAATGATACGCGTCTGAGGCAGACCAGTATCATTTAGAGAATGAGAACAATCTGCTCATCTGTCACAGAGGGCTTACAACATTTGGAGCGGGCTGTACGAGCGGGCGTACTGCAGGGAGAGATGCGTGTCGAGCCGGCGGTAACGGCGCTCGATCCAAATTTCCGCTGCGCAACAGTATACGGGTGCAGAAACACTCGGAGCGCCTATTCTCACTTGAATATTATAGTTTTCTCACTTAGAAGCAGATTTCGGTGAGAGTTTACGGGAGTTTTCACTAAGCCGGAGTGCTCAGGCACCGAACAAAACACACCTCCCCGTGAATCCGCGATGTGACTTCGTCTCTGTCGCTAGACTGCTACCGTAGAGAAAATATTTCTTTTACCCTGGCTATGAGGCACATTCACAAAATTTTAAGAGAGAGGACAGTTACGGGCGTGTTTACTATGCTCGAGTGCGCACGCACGGAGACCGCTGTGCACGTCGCTAGTGCGCGTCGCCTTCGCTTCCTTGGAGGTTGCTACTAAGCGACGGATCGAACGTCCCCACGCCGCCTCGTCGCGTCGCTCTCTTTTTCGCGCACATAGAGCCCACTCTTAAACCAGGTCGATCCGAAATTTTCAGGAAGTGCATCAACTTCAGGAGTCTGATTGAAATAGTTTGTCGGAAATCAAGGGAGTATATATATATATATATATATATATATATATATATATATATATATATATATATATATATATATATATATATATATATATATATATATATATATATTAGCAGATAAGTTAAAGGAAATGAGGAGCCCGTTTGACAAACTTATGAACGGAGCGAACAGTCACCGATACCAAGGTGCATAGGGGAATGTTTCTTTTTATGTGTTGTGCTGATCAGTGGGATATTATATCACTTAGATTAATATATCGCTTAAAGAAAATTTCTTATAAAGCAGCAGAAAAAACAACCATGCCGCCGGTGGGATCCAAACCCACGACCTCCGAATATCGCGTCCGGTGCTCTTACCAACTGAGCTACGGCGACGGCTGTCCAATATCTGCTGCTCTTGTGGGTATTTATGTTCATTGGGTGTAAGCGAACCTTGAGAGTGTTCACCAGCGCCACCCTCGACCATAGCGGCGGACGTAGCACGTCCTGTAATACCGCGAGAGTGACGTGCGGAACGTCATCTAACGGCGAGGGCGGAAACTGCGAGAGCCCTCTTAAGCTACCTATGGCATCAAGACTGCCAGAACCGAGAGTTAAGCTATTAGCAGATAAGTTAAAGGAAATGAGGGGCCCGTTTGACAAACTAAAGAAGGGAGCGAACAGTCACCGATACCAAGGTGCATAGGGGAATGTTTTTTTTTTATGTTGTGCTGATCAGTGGGATATTGATCAGTGGGCTGGTGAACACTCTCAAGGTTCGCTTACACCCAATGAACATAAATACCCACAAGAGCAGGAGATTGGACAGCCGTCGCCGTAGCTCAGTTTGTAAGAGCACCGGACGCGATATTCGGAGGTCGTGGATTCGGATCCCACCGGCGGCATGGTTGTTTTTCTGCTGCTTTATAAGTATTTTCTTTAAGCGATTTATTAATGTAAGTACTATAATATCCCACTGATCAACACAACACATAAAAAAAATCCCCTATGCACCTTGGTATCGGTGACTGTTCGCTCAATTCATAAGTATATATATATATATATGTATATATATATATATATATATATATATATATATATATATATATATATATATATATATATATATATATTGGGGTGACTTCTTGATGTATTCGTGCATCTTAAGTGTTCATCTGAAATTTTTTCCTGTGAGTACAGCGAACACAAAAACTCTCTGATGCCAGAATAATGCAATAAAGTTAATGCTAAAATTAATCACGAAATTTTGATGTACGTCTGACGCTAATTATGCTAATGCTAAATCTTATCAAGAATTTGTGATGCTAATCTGATGTTAAAATGTTGATGCAAAATCTCATAAAGAGTTTGCGATGGTGGCCTGATGTGAAAAAGTTAATGCAAAAATTCATCACGAAACTTTGTTGCCATTCTGATGCAAAAAGTTGATGCAAACACTCATCAGGAATTTATGATGCCTGTCTGATGCAAAAACACAACAGACTTTGCTTTTTTGATTAATTTCTGACGAATCACCAGGTTTGTTTCATAATGACATCAGAAATTCTATATCCATTTTTGTAAGGCTTCAACTCAGAAAACTCAGGCGAACATTAGCCGGGAACAACAGGGAACCTTGGTACCAACGTGACGCCGAACATGAAGGGAACTCTGCGAAATTTCGCGTACAAATCTTATGCAGCTTGGCATGCGCTAAAGGGATCAACCGGTGCATCGCGAGCGAAAGCGCGTAGCACGGACCTTGGAATCTTGTCCAGCATTATTGTAGAAAAAAATGTAGAAAAAAAACAGTCCCAATAGGGACTGTTATCGATATCTTGGATGCAATGGTCCATTCTCCCGACGGGCAGTACGGGTAAAATCTTTCAAAGATTTTCCTTCGCTCACATCGTTCAGTTAAAAAACTGCCATGAAAACCAATAGGGAACGTTTTTGACGATAACAAAAAAAAATGTAAACCTGTCGACGGGAGATCTGCGGACATATCGATTGTTAAAGTGGATTCGTACAATATACGAAAAAATTGCGTTCATGAACTCATTCTTATTGAAAAGTGCTTTGGTCCAGAATTGTTGGTATGTTTTCGAACAATGGGGAAGATTCCCGGGGTTACCGGCGGTGACGCTTAGCATTTTGTGCGCTGTGCCGATCACCACGCCATGTCGTTGGGAAGCAGCGCTAGCTGCAGGCCAGCCCGGAGGTCACGCAGATGTAAGGAACCCACCCAACCTTAATGTTTGGTCACGCGACGACAGCGCCACGCTCCTCCCCTAGCGGCGGAATGCTGAAGCGTTGATCGGGCACGACGCCGCTGCGGCTATTTGACTACCGTAGCCGTGTTGACGTGCTGCTGGAGCCAGTCGCGCCTGTCTCCTCGCGGGTACGGAGGGGCCCATAAGACGCCCGATCATGCGCCGATTGAGTTCATCAAATGGGCAGTTTTAGCAATGACTGAAATGGCGCTGTGGTTGCTTAAAGACAGGGAAGCGTCTTGCTTTTTTCGCAACGTTCTTTCGAGTGACGCTTTCGTTTGCAGGCGTGTTTGTTGTCAACAGAAATCTGCGCAGGTGGCAGGAATCGTTTAATGCGTGTGAAGTATCGGACGCTGCATACTAATGACCCATCGCCGGCAGGCTATATATATATATATATATATATATATATATATATATATATATATATATATATATATATATATATATATATATATATATATATATATATATATATGCACCCACTCGGCCGACGCCATGTAAACTGGCAGGGTGTATAACGTCAAACGCGAAGGTGGCAGTCCCCATGGTAAATTACAGTCCTGCGTTGGCGCGCTCTAGCAGTGCGTGCCCCGTCGAAGCGCGTCAAAGCTGTGGCGTGGTAGTTATTTGTATGTTTAACATCCTAGGGCTGAACATAGAGTCTCGGCAACGCACTACTGGAGGGCCGCCAATTCGCAGGGATTATTAGATATCTGTACGGTAAATATGCTATCTGCGGTAACAACGACAGTGCGTGAGTAGCGGATTGGTGGAAAGCACGACAACGATATAAACGGCAATACCTTACCTACTGGTCATCGCAGTCACGCGCTCGTGCTAAATATTTGGTCTTCAACCGCTTGAGATTCATTAACGCGCACCGACATCGCGAGATGAGCTTTCATATTTCGCACAAATCAAAATGCTGCGATATTCGACCCGCGACTTTCGGGTCAGCAGCCCAGCGCCAAAGCCAGAGAAACACCGTGGAGAGGCAAAAGAAATAAGTAACAGAAAGGCGTGACCAGCAAGCTGAGCGAGCAGAGCAAGCTCAATAAGAAGACGCACATACATAAAAAGGACGGGAACTTGCATTAGAGCACGAGTTTCGTTCAAAGGAAGCCTTCAGTTTCAACTTCACATGCGGCATGGTTATACACTCTCGACATAAAACTAGCCTTTGCGAGAACAGTTCCCTTTTGCGTTATTTTCTCAACGACACGCACACGAGCTGCGCTTACTCTAAAGCACGACAACGCGCGCGCTTCTCGCACAACGGCGTCCAGGCGTGAGCGATGAGAGCACGAGCGCGCACGCGAGCCCGCGCAAACAGTTTGTCACAACGGCCTCGGAGCGAGCGAAAAGAGACGAGGGGCCGCAGTGAAAGTTTTTCAGTGAAGTGGTTTCAGTGAAAGTGTCTTTCTTGGTTTCAACACCGTCTGTCTTTTTTCTTATACATATCCCTTTGTGCCCTTGACCTCGTCAGCTCAGTTGTAAAGATGTCTCGCTCTTGAGTCACGGGCGCCACGACGGTTGACCACGCATAGGTCTAACAGTGCCGATCGGAGAGGGTGGTGATAAGCACATTAGAGGCGCGTTGTCCTGGGTTCACGAACAAGGCAGTCGCTACAATGTCGGTGCAAGCGGCCCGCAGCGAGCGCCGTCTGTTCAAGTGACATGGTATAACGCACACTGCCCCTAGTCGAATCGTGTTCAACACATTTGTGGATGCAGTCATCACTGAAGCTGTGCGGCAGCATAAATTTAGCAGTCCAAACGACCAATGGCGTGGTATGGCGACGAGGGGAGCTGGCCCTCTATGTCGTATCGTACAGGTGGCAGGCGTTCGATCTCTATCTGCGACCAACAATGCAGACGCAACTTTCCAGTTACGGTTACAGGTATGACCTCCTGCTTATAGAATAGCTCTGCACAAACGAGGAGTTGAGCTAGTTGATGCACTCTGATAGAAAAAAAAACAGCGCAACGACAAGGTACAAGGAAGAAGACAGGACCGGAGCTGTCCGCGAAGGACTCGAGCTGCCGTCCAACAGCTATTCTCATTTCACATGTGCCGTGGTGCGCGGCACTGGATGGCGCCCCGGCTCACTTGTGGGCCTCGGGCGTCTTGGCGGGCGTTTTCTTGGGCGCAGAACCGTCGGACGCGGTCAGCAGAGACGGCTGGCCGCTGCTGCCCGCCTTCTTGTCCTCCAGGTTGGCCCGCTGGGCGGCGCGCTTCATCTGCGTCGGGTTTGAGTAAGTCAGAACCAACCGTGCATTCCCCATAGGCCCTGGGCGCGCACTCCTTTGTTTCCCCTTGTCACTGCTTTCGTCCCATCTCTTCCCCAAACACACCGGAAGCGAGACAGTTAGTGCGCCTTCCTTTCTGAACCGTCCCATATGAGCGGGACAGGTGGATTGACGGGGATACAGAGTTCATTTATACCAATAAAAATGATGGTCAATTTGCGTAGTTCAGCCGAATGCGAACTCAGTGCGCTAGCAGATCGGTTTTCACGGCGGTTCCGGTGTTCAAATCCGGTGTTCCTGGATGGCAGTTGTTCGGATACCGATAATGCGTTAGTGTCCATATATGCGGAATTGGTCATTCTCTACATTCGTAGATCCCTGCGAATCTTCCTACCACTCCTGGTGCAGTGGTGCAGCAGTCAAGCGATGCGTCACTGCCCTTCTATGGCAGGTGCTGCCGTCGGTGGGACTTGGGTTGCGATCCAGGTTGCTCTTGTGGAACAGCCTCTGACGATTAACTGAGCACCCGCCTGATACAGTGGGCAGGTGCTCACCTGCCAACAGAATGGTGGGCATATATACCTGGGCAGGTTGCCCACCACCCGGTGGGCAGCTGAGAAGCCTCCCACAAAACCGTCTTCAGACAAAAAGAGAGACAAACAGTCTAACACACAACAGATAAATGCTGTAGACGAGCACTATAAGTGCTAGCGCACTGAAAATCTACATGATGATTCAATGAGATATGCTAAATCTGCGTTTGCAAATGTCGAAGTCGTGCTTCTCTCGTCCTCTGGCGCCGAAGACGGTTGCTCCGCTCGACTAGATCGCCAGGCTGCCGCTACGTTTTGCACATTCGCTTGGGGGGGGGGGGGGGGGGGGGGGACGGAAGAGAAAGAAGTCCGCGCGCTTATAAAGCAGGAGAACTGAGCGGCCAGCACGTTGGGGAGCGCCTGTAGGCGAGCAGTGCGCCGTGCTCACACGCTCTCCTCGCGACGCGCATGCGTCAGCGGGGAGTTTCCTGTAACGTCAAGAACGCTAGTTTCTCTGCCATGCGATAGGGGCGCTGACCGCATTGGCTTCACTCAGGGCTATTACTAACGCCGAACGCCCCAGAGCAAGACTAATGGTCGCAGTACTGCGAATGTGGTTCGTCTTCCCATTGCATTCCACGAAGTTACTGAGCGATGGGTTGAAGCTTTTGGAGGTGGGTGGAGGCTTCGAATAACACACGTCCCGTGGCTTAGAGAAATGACCGTAGTACTGAGAAAGCAGTAATATAGAAATCACTGTGCTCTCCATGTCTTCCGCACGGTTCTGGTAGCGTTTTAGTACGCTGTCTATATTTTTTGCGTGCGGTTTTCCACATTCTTTCTGTACAGTTTCCCCGTGACGTTTTCTCATGTCATACGGAAACCGTACAAACTGCGACTTTTTTATTGTAGCTTTTTTGTGGCAGTTTTTCATTTTCCATCTGACACACTCCTAATTGCCCGTAAGACATTGAGCCCCTACGATAATATTAACCAAACGAGCTATAAACTGTGAGTCGCAAGCTTCCTTTCTCAAACAATTATCTCAAACATCAGTTTGAAATAATTGTAAGGTGTTAATAAAAGGTAAAGTTATATTGTTGAGCTTTAGTTTTTCGGAAAATAAACTACGGCCTAGCTGTCAGAAGGTCTGACCCAGTATAGCCGCAAAAGTACACGAAGCCAATTTCCAACCAATGGTCCTGAAATCACTATCACGCAGCAGAGGATGCATATTGATTGCTTTTCTTGTGCCTAAAGGCTCCCTTCTGCCATGCCCTACCTAATTTTGGCCATTAAATAAACGTAGTAAATATGCATTATCGCATTAACAAATGTGATAAGGGATGCAGCCAACGAGCACCAATTAACAAGCATAAGCTGAAGACTTCGTCTCTTTGTAGTGATAGCTATCTATATTACGGTAGCATTTCGAGCCTTCAGCGTTGCGGCACCACCACCCTGTGGCTGCGCCGCCACGCTGTCACGTGGTTGGTCACGTGGTGCGGCGCCATGGCTGGTCACGTGGTTCGTCTGATGGTTGGGCACGTGACCAAGTTTCGCTCAGCCAGCTGTAGCTATCGCGTCACTCCAGGTTTAACCAGAGCTAAACCACCACCAATTTTTTAAAACAAATTCGATAAGGACATTTACACACCATCAAAAGTCACGGAGGGCAGTTAATACGGCTCACGTGCTTTGAATGCGAAAGCACTGTGTCATCGTGAGCTCTGTTGCGAGGTCGATTAAAGAAGTCTTCCTTTCTGATGACAAACCTACTCGTTAGCATACAGTTGTAAGGAAACGCATACACTCGGTTCACCTTCATTCGCTGTGAAGTGGCACGGTTTTGTGGCCTGCGGGTTGTGTGTTCGCCTCACAGTGTGAAGGTTACTTCGGTACAATCCCCGTGTCATCGGAAGAAACATTATCTCTCTTTTTTTCAGTAGGCTCCCTATCTTATGGTCTAGCATCATGCGAGAGCGTGGTGACGTCACTGGAGGTTCGTGCCATGCACTGCGACGGATGCCAGTTTTTGGGCTAATCTGACACATAATTCTTTTGCATTAATAACTGACATCGCGGATTATATGCCACTGCAAGCATTATACCCACCAGCACGGTGGGCACGGGGCACGCCACCGCAACGATACAGGTCACGAGAATGCCCTTTTTCATGCAGGCCGCACTGATATGGATCGCCACGTCAGCGCCGTTGTGCTATCAAGGCAGCCGTTGAAGCCTGGACCACTATTCTGGCATTTGGCGGGATACCGCCAACACGCCCAACGAAAGCAACACCGCGCCTCGCCCGCCGCCTTCAAACCCGGACCGTTTCCACATCTGGCAACCAAGTGCTACGCTCAGCGTGGCAACTCTGAATAGACTACAAACACTGCCCTCTTACTGGATTCATTTGGGGGGCGCCACCGAGCGATGCAGGTCACGAGAATGCCATTTTTCATGCAGGTTGGTTACTTATCTGATTCAATTTGCATCCGCTCTGATAATGCATTTTTGCTAGTGATGTCATGCCCATCGACCCTACGCATTGCTTTCGAAGAATACTGTGCATATCATGTTACCAGTGTATCAACGCCTATGTCACTTGCCTTCTCTTAGTGTTGGCTGGAGGCGTAGAACTGAACCCCGGACCCACAGTGGATTGTAACTCACAACCGTCCCTCGAATTGATTGTCATAACCATATCCCGCATTGAACTTTCCCAAAATACTGTGTTAAGTGAACTAGCGCTGGTTCGCGCCGCTCAGTAGAAAGTTTAGGATTCGATTTCCAGCCTTTCTTCTCGAGCTCATGCGCTAGAAAAACGCGCCGAAACAAGTCACTTATGCAGCCCAGGTTCTGTAGCCAATTCGGATACGCCTAAACTTTCCTCAGATATTAAACTACTTTCGGACAAATGTGACGATGCCGAGAATCGTCTCCGACGGTCTAATTTGCTGTTTTTCGGAATCTAAGATGAACAAGATTAAACGTGGTCACAATCAGAATCGCGCATCATTTCATTATGCTCTCTGGAGCTTCATATCAAAATGGAAAGCCAAGATATTGAGCGCGCTCACAGACTTGGTCGCTTCCAGTCAGGGAAGAACCGCCCCATCATTGTCAAGTTCACGAGGTTTAAAGACAAAGCGCGAATCCTTTCCATCAGCTCGATGCTTAACGATGCTTAAAGACACGTCGTTCGCACCACGAGAAGACTACTCTGGAAGTATACGCTTGGCAAGGAAAAAACTTTCTTCATATGGTCAGCACAGTTCTAACTCATTCAAAATCTGTTTTGATAAGCTTATTATGTACAGAAAACAGTTTGTGTACGATGCTGGAACCGTTTCCGTGATCGAAAAAAGTTCATAGCACACACTACAGTCACAGAAGCTGTTGATTCGCCAACCTTTGCAAACCTCTATGCGTGCCACCGCTGCCCCAAGAGACAAATCAGTATCAGTTTTACTAACCAATATACGAAGCTACTTGTCAAAGAAAAACGCCGTTGAAGCTATATTGAATGGCAATAGCACCGATATCACGATCTTTACCGAAACATGGCTCGTGCTTGATATACAAAATAAGGATTTATTGCAAGATAAGCAGTCTTTCGATTTTTTCCGGCGTGATAGACCTGGGCGCAGGGGAGGAGGCGTGGTGGTCCTCGTTAAGCGTACCCTCGTTGCTTCGGCTGTTGAAATCAGTAGCAATAGCGAAATACTTTGTGTGAACATGTCACTTGCTCATCTCACTAATATTATTGCCTACTACCGAGCTCCTGATTCTGATCACTCTTTCAATGAAGACTTAGTCACCATTCTATTTCACATGAAAAACCAGTTTCTCTCTGACAACTTTAGAGTCTACGGTGATTTTAACTTTCCAGACATCGACTGGGAGAATCTAAGTGCGGATTCACTCCAATCGAAGATTTTTTGATCTTATTCTCTCGTTTAACCTTTCTCAAACAGTTTTCCAACTCGTGGTAGTAACACCCTAGATCTTGCTCTTGTCTCAAATCCAGCTTCAATCCAGTCATTGTCACCCTGCGATGGTCTTAGCGATCATAACATAGTGCTGTTCAACCTATAGATTCCAAAGCCTCCACGACAACGTTCAGTGAAATACATTCGTGAGTACAGCAAAGCCGATTTTTCCAAAATCAATGTTGAACTCAGGCTGAATTTCTTCTCCACTTAGCAGAGCCCGCTCCTAATAGGTCTGTTGATGAAAACTGGCGTTCGTATAAAGAAGCAATTGTAAGACTGGCCTTCGGCTTTGGAATCTTCAGAGGCTGGCGCTTAACGATGAAGACGACGAGAAGCGCCGAACGCTCGGTCCCTCGAGCATGCTCTGGACTGAACGCTGCCCCTGGCCTGTGCCTGGACTGTACCGCTGGTTGTTCGCGACGCAGTGCTTTGCAAGACGCTCCTTATTACACAATTATCTCTCTAACTGATTCATATGCACCCCACGTCTGCATTCGTGGTGATGCCGGCAAACCATGGTTTACAAATTCATTAAGAAAATTATGTAACAAGAAAAAAGGGTTCTTCAGGGCAGCTAAGGCCTCGAACTCAGTTCTTAAATGAGAAAAGTACTTTAACTGTCTCCATAAATATACCAGGTTGCTTAGGAGCACCAAACATAATTTTTACGACAAGGACCTACTCGACATCCTCCGAATTAACCCAAAAAAATTTTGGTCTTTGTTAACTCCTAACCGTAGCGGGTCGCATAATATCACTTTGTTAGATCACGACGGCTCTCACGTTCTAAAGGAGCTCCGTTCAGACGTAGTGAACGAGTATTTGTCGATGTTTGCACACAAGAACCAGTTACATATATTCCTATAGCGCCCAGCTTAAATTTCCCTCAAATGCCGCCACTGGTATCGCCGTTGATGAAATATTTCAATTAATAAATAACTTGAAGGTATCTGGTGCCCCTGGGCCCGACAACATATCTGCGAAAATTCTTAAAAGTAGTAAAATAATGTCCAGCCGTGTCCTACAAATATTTTTCCCGCAGTATATCTCCTCTGGCAAAATCTCATCCGAATAGAAGTTAAGCAGAGTTGTACCCACCTTTGAGGCAGGGAACCGCTCCGATTCGTCCAATTATCGACCTATCTCGCTAACGTGCATTGCATGCAAGCTCATCGAACATATAATTTACTCTCACATTGCAACGCACCTAGATAATATTTCATTTTTCTTCTCTAAACAACACGGATTTCGCTCTGGTTGTTCACGTGAAACTCAGCTTTTCGAATTCACGACTGACCTCCACTCAAACCTAGACTCATCCTTTCAAACAGACATAATTTACCTCAATTTTTCTAAGGCTTTTCACCGCGTTCCCCACCAGCGCCTCATGACCAAACATTCCTGCCTGTCTCTGGACCTACTAGTATTATCATGGATTCACTGTTTTTTAACTAATCGTTCGCAATACAACGTCATTGATAGTCATCATTCCGCCGCTACAAATGTTACCTCTGGAGTCCCTCAGGAATCAGTTTTTGGCCCGCTTCTGTTTTTAACCTTTATTAATGACTTCCTGCTGGAATTTCGTCGTCCATTCATCTGTTCGCAGATGATTGTGTTCTCTACCGTCGTATTTGCACTAATAGTGATCAGTCTGCTGCAAACGACTTAAACTTAATCCAAAACTGGCGCTTTACCTGGCTCATGAAGTTGAATGTGACTAAATGTAAGTTTATGCACGTGTCCCGGAAACTATCTAACTTGCTCTACTCATATTCGCTAAACACGACCGTGCTATCTCAGGTTGAATCTTACAGGTATCTTGGCGTCGGAATAACAAAAAATCTGAACTGGTCAAAGCACATCAAGTCGCTTGCTGCACGCGTTTCCAAATCATTAGGTCTCATCCGACGATCTCCCACATTTTCTCCGCCCACGGTTAGACTAATCGCATACGAAACATTCATCCGTACCAAACTTGAATATGCATCGACTATTTGGAACTGCCATCAAGAATACCTAACCCAGGCGTTAGAAGCAGTCCAAAACCGAGCTGCTCGTTTCATAACATCCAAATATGATTCTCGGCTGAGCGTTACTAATATAACATCTTCCATTGGTCTAACTCCTCTGTCATCACGACGTAAGATAGCAAGGCTTTGCCTATTTCACAAACTTCATCATAATTTCCCGCAATTACGTGATAGCCTTATTCTGCCCCCCTTGAGATCCTCCCGACGTTTGTTTAAGTGCAACAGTGTTCAGCGTATTCATGGTACCAATAACGCTTTCAATAATTTTTTTCTGCCAACTGTTATTTCCGAGTGCAATGTGCTTCCTGACGGTATTGTCAATGAAACCAACTCAGTAAAAATTACACTTATTGATTGCTTATTTCTCTCCTCAATTCCTGTAGAAAGCCTTTTTATTTAGCTATTTATTGCCTTGTTAATTTCAACGCGTTTACTGTGTTTATTTGTGCTTGCCATTTATATTTGTGTACTGCCTTTGTGACCAGTTTTTTACCATTTGTCCCCCCACCCCTTTTGTAATGACCCATTGGGGCCTTTAAGGGTAAATAAATGATGATGATGATAACTGAAAACATAAAGCCTGCCGGTGGGAAAGTAATGAACTGCTGGTTATTAAGGATTACTAAACTTGCTTCTGTTGCTTTTTTATCATTCTCGCCGCCGCTTTAACGGGGTAAAATTAAGCACGAATCGCGCAAACGTATTGAAAAATCTGTCCTTGAAACCTGCCCACTTGAATTAACGTCGCAATATATTAGCCAGAACTGTGGAATTTCTAGCGGCCTTGCTCAATGGAAAAAAAAAAGCGATAAGGCAGCGACACGAGAGTAGAGGACATGATAACGCTGAACTTACAACAGCCCTCTTATAGGTGTCCAACAGAGCCCCCTTTCAAGACGAAATTAACCCGCGCAATAATGCCGAGATCTTTGGCCAATAATCGTTATAAAAAGTATACAGTTGTTTCATTTCGTCGCCACCGACACCCACTTATTCATGCTCATTTATAAGATCTATAGTGTCTCCTTAGACTGCATTCAGTTGGATAAATACCTTAGTGTTAGACTGTGCACTGATCATGGCACAATCATGTTACAAATATCATATCAGCTTGGAGGCAAAGTGTCCAAATTCATTCCATTGTAACACTTATGCGCTTGCTTTGCACTTTAATACACACACTGAGTCTTGAGTCCATAGGAAAAATGTCTAATCAATTGACGCAATCACTTAAACCTTACCCCCCCCCCCTTACCCTCGAAAATATTCATGCACACTATGTATTTCATGTAAGCGTAAATTCGGTAAGAAATGAAGTAGTCTAGAAGTGCTCCATTTTTCGAAATTTATCGAGATAATTACCGTTGCCCATCGCGATGAATGTTCAGTGCGGAAAAAAGACACCCCGTTACGCCGTCCAGCGGCGTCTGAGGCTCGTGAACATCGCCAGGGGGACAGTGTTCGCTTGGGCGGTGCGGCGCGACTCTGCGTCTGTCGTTGTACCGAAACCGTGCAGACCGTTGTTTGTGCACCGAATCAGAACTTGCTCTGGAGGTATACCTGAGCGTAAACGCTAACTGCGCGGCCATAGCGCCTTATGCTGCCAGGTCATGTGATCCACCGTTACGGCGGAGGTGACCAACATATGGGAGCAGCCGGGTTCATGTTGCTAACATAGCCCACAATGTCTTCTCCTAAAAGCATCCAAAACAGCGATCAGTAATATGGAGCCATGCCATGGGTTGAAGTAGGGGATAAATACGTCTTCTCCGCTTATCCGCGGCTCACAGTTTAGACCACAGAGTCTCCACAGAGTGTAACGAAAATATGGAGAGAAATAAATCCAATGAAATCTCCAAGTTATCAGTTTTCAGTTAGAAATACATCTCGCATTAGTCCTCACAAGAATTTTCCAGCTGCGTAATCGCCGCCATAGACCCACCTGTTCCTTGAGAGCCAAGATGGAGGGCGAAGGCCGAGCGATGAGCACGGGCTGCGATTCGTCCAACAAGCCGACGGCGGCGGGGCGCACCACGATCTCTTCGTCGCCGGGGTCCGCCTTGGTGCTGCTGGCAGGCATTTTTTTGGCCTGGGAAGGAAAGAAGAACTCCAGGGATGGGGCCCTCCTGTCTTTTCGCTCTCGACAAGACAACGAAAAGGCTTTCACTCAGGCGCCGTGAAAGTTGCCGTTTTCGAACAGCCCCTACCACGGTCTGATTTTTGCTAATACGAACAGTAAGTAGTTCCCTCAACCGAGAAGAAGCCGCCGCATGGCGACAGCTGCAAACTAATACCTACCCCTGTCCATTTACCCTTCACCCCTTTCACCCCACACAATATACCCCTCCTGCCCCTTCTGTGGATCAAAGTCCACAGTATACCACTGCACCTGGGAAGGCCCACGCCTTCTAGGCTACTCCCCTATTCCTTCACTCACAACTTCTCGCAGGGAGACAGCGCTCACTAGCTCAGACACGCAGGAGCAGCGACGGTGGATCCAGCGGTCAAGCGACGTGGCGCGAACCAATTGTGCCTGGCCGCGGCGCTCGTATCCCAATAGAGGCGAAATGTTTGAGTCCCGTGTACTGTGTGATGTCAGCGCGTGTTAAAGAACCTCAGGTGCTCGAAATCATACAGAGCCTTCCACTACTGAGTCATTCATATACTGAATCGTTTGGGGATGTTAAACACCCTGAAATCAAACGAAACCCTTTAATTAGCCTCCACGTTTTCGGCCCATACGTGATTGCTGGTAAGATATACAGATGCTTTATACTGCCCTCTTGAGGAATTACCGCCGCGGTGGCTCAGTGGTTATGACGCTCGACTAGTGGCCCGAATGACGCGGGTTCGATCTCGAACGCGGCGGTCGACTTTAGATGGAGGCGAAGTTCAAGAGGCTCGTGTGCTGTGCGATGTCAGAACACGTTAAAGAACCCTAGGTGGTCAAAATTTCCGGAGCCCTTCACTACGGCGTCCCTCATAGCCTGAGCCACTTTGGGACGTCACACCGCCATAAACCGAAACCTCTTAAGGAATTATCATTTGGCAGTGCCTGCCAAAGGCGCTCCGCTCAGTTCTTATTCCTCTAGTTATTCCACTCCAGTGTGGTCTGAATCTGCAGTGACTACCTAAGCTGTGTAGATGTGCTCCCTTACCGCTTCATATGCTTTTCTGCCTATCGTAAATTCTCTTCCGAGACTGCTGAACACTAAATTAAATTTCTTGATACTGAATTTTAGCCCCACCATTCTACGTTGCCTCTATAGATCCCGAATAAAGCTTTGCGGTTCGACAGCTGAGTCACTAGAGAAGTAAATGTCATCGGCAACTCGGAGATTCCTTAGGTAGTTTGCATGAACTTTCATGCCCCAATGTTCCTCCAGTGAACAGCCAGTGAATGGCATTGGAGCTATTGTGCCTCCCACCGGACTCCCTTCCTTATTGCTATTTTATCACTTTCCCTTTGGAGGTCAATAGTCGTTGTGCATCCGCTAGAGACGTTCCATTCTTTACATCATGAATGCTCATCAACTCTCCCAACTTTCAGCCTTACTTGGTAGATGTTTTCAAGTATTTTTACTTAAGACTCTTCTACCCCCTGGTTCCGCATTGCCTGCATGTCTGCTGAGGTTTCGACTGAGTCAAATGTTTTACCGGGCTCAACAGTAACAAAAAAATCTGCAGATTGATTTGCGTGTGATTTTTATAAAGTACGAAACACTTGTGAAGCGGCAGGTTTCATGTCTGAGCTCATCGTCGATTCGAAATAGTACCACACGTGAATATTTCGCATATAACAATGAAATTCGAAAGAAAAAAAAGACTAAACAAGGCAACAGCCAAGTTGAAAAATGCGCGTTATCCGGCGGCTGACTCTCCAGCGCAGTCCTCCTAGCACGAACCTCGTACAAGATGGCAGTTCCAGAAGTTGAACGTTCGCCCTCTACACGTTGTCGAGTGCACAGCTCTCGCTCGGTGGCGAGCACAACTCTTGACGACGGCGAGTGCGGCTATCTTCATCTGCACTACCCACAGAAATGCGGCACGCCAACTGCTACGCGCTGGTTTTTAGTTCTGTTATTTTGTTCCTCTGGCCGCTGGCAGAAGCAATCTTGACTGAGCTTCCTCTACCGAGCGTGCACCTCTCTTCCGAGCTGGGGCCGCTCAGGTGGAGTGAGAAACAGAACCCATCAGACCGGCTCACGAGGCCGATAGCCTACATCAACGGTGGGCAGCAATACGTGCGCTTGATATTCAGACCTTTCTGTTCCTCCCTCCGCAACAGCGTCCCTTCATGTTGTTCTCCACCTTGTTGCCTTTTTTCTACCTTGGGCGCCCTTCCTGTATTCTTGCTTCTCTCTTTTTTTTACTCCTGGTTAGCGCTTTACAGCTGTCAAGCACCCGTTCCTGTGTTTCGCGTCGTAGTAGTACAAGTACAGTGCAGTCCCCTTGTAACGTATTTCGCGTGGGCCGCGAAAATGCGTACTAATAGCGGCACCGCACTATAACAGAAAGGTTTCTAAGTCCCTTTCAGAAACGTATTTTTTTCAAGTAATATAAGAGTTCACTATGACAATCAAGAGAACGACAGATAATCGGAAGGCAGTCATGAATTTCTTTCTATTAACGTTTTTGCTATAGTCAAAAGCTTTCCTTATTGGTTTTCCTATGGTGGTCTTAACGGTTCGATGCAACAGATGGAAACACTCTGAAAGAAAGATTTTCTATATTTCAGAAGACTGGATTATTACCTGCAATATTGCCGTAAACGTATCTTACAATTTTCCACTTTTCAAAATGTTTGTCCGAAACTGCTGGACATGACTCAACAAAAAGCAGCCCACTATGTCAGCGGCACAGAGAAACACAGCTGTGACGCAATCCTGACTAAGTTGGAAGAAACTCAGTAAACCTGACGAGAGAAAGGATAGTCTCGCTCCCGCGCGCGCAGCCTGCACTTCTGTCGCGCACTAAATCCTGGCGCGATGTTCTGTACGGTCGTGAAGTGAGTTGTGAGATTTTACGCAGTGCGGTAAAGCGATTTCATGGCAGAGTGGGATGAGGGGTAGACGGACGCGTCGTGGTGGCAATGTGTTGGCTGCTGTTTCCTCAAGAAGTCCGGTCGCTTCGATCGGTGACCTTGGACGGGCGTCACACACGTGACAGCTCGGGGTGTACTCCAAATAACGGCTCTCACTGCAAAACGCTCAGTACAGAACAAAAATCTCTTCGACCACCTTAGCGCTTTCGCAAAAGGACCGGTGCCTTCTGAATCCTTAACAGCAATTCTCTCGGTGAGCGTTGGGCAGAAATGTATATTCACGAAGAGAAGAAATCAACCTGAACGCTTCATATGAGATGTGCGCGCCCTTGGCGGCTTTTTTTTAAGCTACTGCAAGACACTTTGCGCGTGTGCTGTGCACCAGACTGAAACAATGACAGGGCAAACATTCCAGGCAGCTTAAAAAGTATGTTTGGCTCAGATTGTCTTTAGTAAACACTGCAGCCCGATGTGGTCACATCACCTGGCATGCCAGGCACGACAGCTTAATCGCTTGAGGCACACCCGTAGTTTGGAAACCTCCCTCTGCTTTTGCGAAGAAAAAAAGTCCGCGAAGAGGGCATTCTCCCACAGTATCCGTGAAAGCGCTCCTCGGCTGGCTGTCGTTCATCGACGTTTCATGAGAGCAGTCCACATTCAGTGCGAAGGACGCGAAATAAGTTAGGCAGAAAAAGGCACCCCGCTCGCCGCAAGCGTTCAAACAGACCCCTGGGCTCCTGAGCTCTGTTGCGCAGTGGTGCAACTTTCTGTGGCTCTGCAGCCAAGGCTAGGCAGGAGAGGGAAGGAGACGACCCTTCGTCCTTGTGCCTTGGGTAATGGGCTACTTCAGCCCTAGCGACCCCTCATCGTTCATCCAACTCCCCCCATCACCCTTGCGCTCCTTTAGCGAGAATGAAATGTCACCCACACCTCATGGTATGGCGGCTTCTAGTACGGCACGCTACTTCAAAAAGGTCCGTTGGATATTTTTTCCTACTTCCTTTCTCTCCTAGGGCGGATTCACACTGGCGAGTCGAGGAGTACGCCCGACTGGTTCAGTCGATTTTTTACACTCCTCCGCTTTCCAAGTGCTTAGAAAGCCCTCACCCGCACTAAATCGGTCGCGCGACGTTCGCGGCTCACCACTTTCAACCTGCCTTTACATATACACCAGTAAGTTGCAGCTATCAATAGGCGAATTACTTCTGGTCTTATTTCGAATCATGAGACGGGAGGTTGAAGCTCCATTAGCCGCGCGTTCTGATCGTTTTCCGCGCCAAGGACCAGAGCACGGCGACAGCGGAATAGTAGTGCCGCTTGAGCAAGTGGCGAACAACGAAAAATTAGAGGCGACACTTAAGCACCGCATTAAATGTATGACGCGATAGCGTATTGGGTTAATTCCCATATATATGCAGTAGGTCATTCTCTAATTTAAAGGCATAGATCCCTGAGAGTGCTCATACCCCGCCTAGTGCAGTGGTTACGCGATGGGCCACTGCCCCGAGATGGCAGGCTCTGCCACCAGTGGGGCTTGTGCCACCCAGGTTTCTCTTCCCGAGCGACCAATCATTAATTGAACTACTTCTGCCATGCCGGGCAGTTTGTTCACTATTGGTTGCCAGGTTGTGATGAAGCTGCAAGCTCACGTGACCTAGGCTGCCCATCTGCCTTCTAGGCTGCTGACTGGGCACCACCTGCCAGAGTCATGCTCGTGATTTTTTGCATCACAACGCCGACGCTAGCAGCGGATTTTCTAGACAACAGGTCCTTTAACGCTGCTATGGTGTTGAAAAAAAGCGAAGGAAGTGATATGCAATTGTGTGCTGTTCTGGCTTACGTGTCTTAATTCACCATCATTTCCTGACGCCGTCGCTTGTCGCTACATATTGGCGACTGTTCTCGCTTTTGCAGCGAAAGCTGTATGTGACACGCTCTGCAGAATAATGTCGGCATCGTCCGAGCTTTCCTTCCCTTTCCTCTCCTGGCCTGTTTTCCCTCGCTGCGCCTATCACGCCTGAGAGGGACTTGTATGGGCGGATGAGCGATCTCACTCGCCGCACGGTCCACCGCGTGCCGCGCTCTTACCCTGTGTTTGTAGCCCCTTTGCACACCTGCGCCCTGCTTTAGTCTTTGATTATGTTCTGATGTTCTGCCAAGCCTTCATAACGCACTTCTGGAAATAAACTGGCAGCGGGAAGTAATGGGGTCCGTCCCGTCCGTAGCGGTGCTGAAAAATCAGGACCTTCGCAAAGGGAGTTGAAATCTTTGCACGAATTGTATGCGTAGGCGTACTGAATGCCTATCGTCAAGCGCGCCGAAGCTGACGTAGCCTTGGCGCACGCTTGATCGCGCTGGGCTCAAAGAAGTCTTCGACTTTTCAATGCAGGATGCACGAGACTGTTCGCACCGCGAATATCGGGTTTCTTTTCGGAAACCGTCAGCTATCAGACTAAAAAGTCGCATATCGACGTATATCGTGCATATGATTCCAAAGGCATTGTCCAATGCTTTCAACGGGCATGGGTTTCATGGGTACATCCCAAACATTTTGGGAGTTATGAGACTGTGTTTTTCGTACGCTTGATGTAGCTGAATTGGATGCCACGCCCCCTCTATTCATAGCTGCCCATTGGGCATAGAAAAACATGCATTCAGGATGGATGCGGGAAATCGGTTCACCCTTGCATTGCGGGAGAACTCATCGCATCGAATGGGAGTAGCAGAGGCGCGGAGAAGGAAAGAACTTCAGCGAAGCGAGTGTTTCTCGAGAGTACACGCAGATAAACGCGGCACATAAAAAGTGACGATGCTGCAAAGAGCCACCCATTAAAAAAATAATAAATGTTGGCAGACCTTACTTCGAACCAAGTGCACAATCATGCGATGCTCATTGGAATTATCGATTTACAGTCTTTGTCGAAAGTAAGCGGGCCAGTGCATTTGCTGCTAAGCCATACACTGCTGTTCTTGTGCAATCCGCGATACTCACTTTCCCAGCGGTGAGGACCAGATCTCCTCTCACATTCGTGAATTTGGAACGTCCGCATATACCAAATTATCGTTTTTATAGAACAGCCAAATCATCCCCTTGAAAATCCCATGCATCCTTCCTGTATAAAAGGGAGGATGCATGTATAACAGTAATGCTCGCCTTTATCCAACTCCTGTAGAGCGGATCCTTCGAAACATCGAACGGCGTGCCGCGTCCCTGGAAGGGGCGTTCCTCCTAATGGCGCCACTCGACTACTTTTCTCGCATTGAGCGGGTCGGCTGCGCAGCATTGGGAAGTTTCTGGCAGCGCAGTCGCTGCGAAACCGCGTGACGAGTGAAGCGGAGGTCTGCGTAATGATTGTTGCCATAGGTCTCTTCTACTCATTTTTCATGCAACAACTCTGTTATGCGGTGAAGCCCGCTCGACTAAGTAAATGCCTAGCGGAGGCCCACACCTGGCATGCTGAAGGCGTTGTGGAAGCCAACTGTGCCTTAATTTTAATGAGACCATTGTATTTAAAGTAACAGGGTTGGACCTCTTACGATAGGCAGTGGCTAGATACAATGCACCTTCCGCTCTGGCTTCAATGCGAAGCAGGTTAGGCCTAGCAACACCTTGCAAGCGTTGCGCTGTCGGCATGAGGGCGGGCGACACTTCGCTACAAAAAGCGCCTCACTATGGTGGCGTCATGCAGCCTTGCTTCGATGTTACAGATAAGCTTATCTGTACCGTTTTTATGTATCGACTTATCGACATATCAAAATGTTTCGCGATCCTCTTCGAGTTAAATATATCCTGTGTAGCAGTACAGCCTTTTTCATAAGTATACAGGGTTTTTTTCTTTCGACTTTTACAGGCTTTTATTTTTAAAACTGTGATAGCTATGTCGATGCGTTCCATTGAGCATGTGGACGTTATACGCTATATGGATCAATATTTACCCGAAGAACATTCAGAGAATGAAGAAATAAACTTTTATTTTTTATTTAAGAGGGCAAGGTTAACTGCGAAATTGATGGCCGTCATCATCGAAGGTAAGCTGCGTTTTTGAATGTTCCGCATCGACAATGTGGTTAGAAATATCCAGCGTCAAAAATACACATTTGAAGGCTGGTTGAGTTGGCCCTGCCGCTTTGCATATTTATAAAATGGCGTCTCTCGCACTTATTCTGCGTCAAATAAACGCACAGTTGTTGTATACGACGATGAAAAAGTTAATTTGATTTTATCGAAATTTGACGCGCAGAGATGTCGTTTTATAAGTAGGTAATGCGGGAAAGACATCAATATGCTTTCAAACGCGTATTTTTGACGTTAAACATTTCGAAACACATTGCCGATTACGAAATTTTAAATACAGGGCTCACCATCGGTGATGACGGCCATCAGTTTCGCAACCTAATCCTTCCCTGTGAAACAACACTGAAAAAAATTATTAGTTTATTTCAATTAATTTTTCGTTTAATCATCGATCGATATTCGGTACATAACACCCACCTTGCAGTACAGTCCATGTCAACAGTCCGCACCGATGTATCTCTCAAAGTTTTCAAAATTAAAATCTCTGAAGGTATAAAAAATGATCCTAATTAATGGCAAAGGCTGTACCGTGCCGGCATACTTGCGGACCATCCTGGAATTCTTGCTACAAGGCATTCAGTCGAACGCTCACAAACCGTTGCGCTCTGTGTCCGTGAGGCAGAAGCGGGACAGGGACATCTGGCTCTGCACGGCACTCCCACTAGCCAGTGAAAAACGATTACGCGGGAGCAGCTTCATATACACGCCTATGGGGCGCTGCATGCACTCTTTTTAACAGTTAAATATAAGGCGGCGGCTGGGGGCTCACCTGTTTCTTGGTGTCCTTCTTCTTGGCGCTGGGAGCCTTACTGCGTCGGGTGGCCGGGACCTCGCCACTGCTCTTCCTCGGCCTGCGCTGCTGCTTCGCGTCCTTCGGCTTCTTCTGGTTCTCCAACCTGCAAAGCGAGCACGGTACACGTGGTTGCTCGCGAAATCCGAGCCTTCATTCAAGAAAAAAGCTTTGCACCGCTAATGCCCCCGTAAACAATCACCCGGTATATATGAGAGTAATGTAAACTGTATACTTTCAATCCCTCCTTTATCCCTTCCCTTACGGCGCGGTTCAGGTGTCCAACAATATATGAGACAGATACTGCGCTATTTCCTTTCCTCAAAAAACCAATTATTATTATTCCTCAAAACGCGTCGTTAGTCCCTAAGTCTTCACACGGTACGCCTCTGTACCAAGTGGGTGCCACGCGCTAACTCAATAGACTGACTGCTGAAAAGAGACCAACGGGGAACAAACCGCAACATATCAGCGCACGAAAATCATGCGAAAGAATCGACTCGATCGTACCACAATAGGACTTAGTTATTTCGAAGCGCAGTATGCCACCAAAGACCGGTGAGAGCACCGCCTCTGTCTGTGCCGAAGCGGATAGACTCTTCTTCCCGAAAAAAAAAAAATGCTTAGTTCCGTTTCACACGCACGCGATCTTTGCCAGCGACGCTGCGATTTCTGTCGGTCTGCGACTGGAAGGGCCGTCGGTCTAGCCGCAGACGACTTGGAATCGAGTTCCGTCCGGTTGAAATTCAATCGCAGCATCGGTGTGTTCGCTCTGCGACTGACCATTGAGGAGTGCCGAGACGGTGGGCGACGCGGGGTCACGTGGGAGCTGTTACAGCGGCGGAAGCGAAACTGTTTATTCGACTAACAACACACGAAATATGGCCTCGCTTCTAAAACTACGCTGGTAATAACATCATCAACACATTTCGTGTGAGTTACTGTCGCGTTTAATTTTTTAAGCAACGCAATTAACAGTTCGAACCTCAAAGCTGTCGGAGCTCGTTCTTCCCCGGCTTAGCTCCGACATACCTATATATTTCGTTCAATCTTTCTGATAAAATTAGGTTGGAAGTAGCGCTTACCTCTCGTCTCCCTTACGTACCTGTGTTTGCCACGCTTTACGTTTAGCATTCATTGCCTAGAATCTCTCGCGTAGCCCAGATAGCTGGCGAACGCCACGTGTGGCTTGCTTCGACATAGCGCGAAAGCTCAAGCCAATAAGCGCATGAAGGTGGCGTGAAAAAGCGCTAAGAATGCACCAGAAACTGCACGCTCCTCTCGCTAGGCTGAGTGTTACGGGGCTGCCATCGACACAGCAAACTACAGCGCAGGTTCGCGGCGAGGAGGAAAATAGCCTCGAACTAATCCCCGTTCGGCGCGCCCAACACCACTCCTCCGCTCTGGCATGCGCGAGCGGCGATGGCGCCAAGGCATGGCACATCAGAACATGCATGTGCTACAGTGACACGCAGTCATTCGCGTGACGATGTAGCTGCAGAGTGTCTTGAATCGAGACGCAAAGTCGCCCAGCTACCACTGTATTGTTCTGAATTTTCGCTCACTTCGCCGACGCCGGATTTTCTGGAGAACGAGGCCTTTAACGCTGTCGCGTTAAGAG